>NW_026040041.1:7450000-7805000 GCF_023375975.1 Astyanax mexicanus
TTAGACTCTTTGGCTCGTTTTTCTGCACTAGAAATGAACACTCTCTCCGCTTTTAGACTCTTTGGCCCCGTTTTTCTGTGCTAGAAATGCACACTCTCTCCGCTTTTAGACTCTTCGGCCCGTTTCTGACACCTAGCGTTCAAACTTTGAATCTTACATTATAAAAACCTGCTTAACAGCGGGTCAACTTTCATTCTATTTCTAAAATACCCCGCGGGCCATAGTTTGGACACCCCCTGCTTTAGACAAATTACAGATAAAGCCAGAGAGCGGTGAATACAGATTTTCCTACACCTTCAAATAAAGACTATTGGAAACTGAAAATAAAATGCTACAGGAAGACGTCTGGCTGACCCACATGGAAACAGCAGCTTTAGCCTTTAGTCTCAGTTTCAGCAGAGAAGAGAATTAGAAGTAGAGAAAGTCTGACAGGTGAAGAAGTGCAGTAATAAAGTCATTGATAAAATAAAGAGAAAATAAACATACATAAATAGGGTTTTTCTAAAACCTTTTACCATTAGTATATATCTGTAATTTATCATGTCTATAAGACTAAGTGTGGAATTCCCTGCTTAGTGTGTCTTCGCCTGCTTTTCTTCTCCTTTTACCTCCCACCTCTCCTCCTCCTCCTCCTCTCTTCGTCATGACCTCGCCGTCATGCCTACTCTGACTACATGGGTGTGGCAGTGACGCCACAGGCCCTGTTGCATTATGGGGAATCACACATCCCCCCCACCCCACCCCCAGCCTTCACACTGTAGAAGAACTGGATTCTCCCTGTGTCTCGTGATCATGTGACTGATGATACACACACACAAACACACATACACATCTACACACATCTACACACACACACACACACACAGCTACACAGAGCTACACAGTCACGTGACACAGTCTTCTCCATTAGAGAGCAGAAGTGATGCTCATCCTTCAGCTCTGGAGATTCAGCACCCTCTGCTGGAGGACTGGAGGAAATACAGTCACAGATTTAACGTTCAGAGTTACCCTGGTGAAAAATATATACTTAATTGTGTGCTGTAAATACACTAGCAGATTTATGTACTTGCTTAAAATATATTATAAGTACATTAATCAAATCAAATCAAATTTATTTGTATAGCGCTTTTTACAACTGGTGTTGGCACAAAGCAGCTTTACAGAAACATGATCACAGGGCAAAGTATCAGGCAAAACATTAAACATAGAAAATACAGAATACAGAACCCCCAGTGAGCGCGGAGGCAAGGAAAAACTCCCTCAGAGCTGCAGGAGGAGGAAGAAACCTTAGGAGGACCAAGACTCACATTAAAGGGGGGACCATCCTACCACTGGTCAAATGGCTTTTAAATTAATTTTAAAAAGTCTTTCATACATCCACATAGGTTTTATATATTCAGGTGTATAGCAGCTCCACTAATGGCTTATAGAGTGAGATGGATGATGAGCAGCTGATCTGTGGTGGTGGATGGAGAAGAGCTGACTTCAGAAACTTCCAGTCTGGCCAGACAGAGGACATGAGAGCCTGAGGGTCCAACATCCCTCGGTATCGGGTCAGACAGGTGGGCAGTCAGTAACTCGGAGGAAGGCAGAGAGATGGAATTAGTTTTGACTGGATTTATGTAAAACAGAGAATATAAAACATTATCAGAGTGTGGCTAATGACTCCGGCAGATCTAAATAAAACAGCCTAACTAAAGGCAGAGAGCCAGAAGGTAACATAGACATGGAGGCTCCCTGAAACACTGGCATCCACCCACTCCACCGTCCACAAACCTGAGTGACCGTGTGCAGTGGGAGAACAGCAGCACCAGCATCTCAGTTTACCACAATTTCCTCTGTCCATGAACCCCTGAATCTGCAGCCTTATCTAAAGGGAAAAACATTAATTACCAAAAGCTAAACTAAACAAGTAAGTTTTCAGTCTAGACTTAAAGATTGAGACTGTGTCTGAGTCCCGAACATATTCGGGGAGATTATTCCAGAGTTGAGGCGCTTTATAAGAGAAAGCTCTTCCTCCTGCAGAGCTCCTCTGAATTTTAGGAACTACTAATAAACCATCACCCTGAGATCTGAGTAATCGCGGTGGTTCATAATAGGAGATGAGGTCTTTAAATACTCAGGAGCGAGTCCGTGTAGGGCTTTATACGTTAACAGGAGAATTTTATAGTCTATGCGGAATTTGACTGGAAGCCAGTGCAGTGCTGATAGTACTGGACTAATATGGTCAAATTTTCTAGTTTTAGTAAGGACCCTGGCTGCAGCATTTTGAACTAGCTGAAGTTTATTTAAGTTACTGCCGGAACATCCAGACAGTAGCGCATTACAATAATCTAGCCTTGAGGTAATAAAGGCATGTACTAATTTTTCTGCGTCATGCAGTGATACGGCATTTCTTAGCTTGGCAATATTACGGAGGTGTAGAAAAGCTGTTCTAGTTACATTAGATATGTGTTTATCGAATGCTAGATCTGAATCTATGATAACTCCAAGGTTTTTAGCTGCTGAACCAGGGGTGGCTGAGAAGTCGGCCAGATTTAGCATTAAGTCTGATAATTTATTTCTAGCAGCTTTGGGGCCTAATAGGAGAACTTCTGTTTTATCACTATTTAACAGGAGGAAGTTGTGCGACATCCATGATTTTACATCTTCTACACAATCCTCGATTTTCTTTAATCTCACTCTGTCATCAGGTTTGGCTGATATGAAGAGCTGCGTGTCATCCGCATAACAATGAAAATTCACATCATGTTTTCTAATAACTTTGCCCAGTGGGAGCATATATAATGTAAATAATAACGGTCCTAATATAGAGCCTTGTGGAATTCCATATCTTACCTTGGTATAACTGGAAGACATATCATTTATCCTCACAAACTGATAGCGATCGGTTAAGTACGATTTAAACCATGCTAAGGCAGTTCCGGTTACACCGACCATGTTCTCTAGTCTTTCTAAAAGGATAGTATGATCTATTGTATCAAAGGCTGCGCTCAGATCGAGAAGTACGAGTAGGGAAACACAGCCTTGGTCGGCGGCTATAAGTAGATCGTTTGTTATTCTAACTAAAGCTGTCTCAGTGCTATGATAAGGCCTAAATCCAGATTGAAATTTTTCATAGATTTGGTTTCTTTGCAGGTAAGAGCAAAGTTGTTGGGCTACAGCTTTTTCTAAAATCTTAGAAATAAAGGGTAAGTTTGAAATAGGTCTATAGTTAGACAGTACACTAGGATCAAGATTTAGTTTCTTGATCAGAGGTTTAATTACAGCTGTTTTAAAGGCTTTGGGTACATGGCCCAGGGCGAGCGATGAGTTTACTATCATTAACAGAGGTTTAATTATATCTGGCAGTACCTGTTTTAATAATTTTGTGGGAACAGCATCAAGTGTGCAGGTTGTGCTGTTTGAAGAGGAGATAATTTTCTCTAGTTCTAGCTGTGGAAGTGGGTTAAAGACTTCCAACCTAACTTCAGTAACAGGGTTTTGTTCTAGATCAGCCAGACCAGATGACAGAGAGGATGTAATATTTATCTGTTTAATTTTATCCCGAATGTTTTCAATTTTACTATTGAAGAAGTCCATAAAATCGTTGCTGGTGTAAATGGCTGGAATCTGAGGTTCAGTACCTGCCTGGTTTTTAGTTAATTTGGAAATAACACTAAAGAGAACTCTAGGATTATTTTTATTTATCTCGATCTGTGAGGCCAGATACGCTGAGCGGGCTTTATTTAGTTCTTTTCTATATTTAACAAGACTGTCTTTCCACGCAGAGTGAAACACTTCCAGTTTAGTTGATCGATATTTACGCTCTAAATTTCGTACTAACTGCTTTAAGGTACGAGTTTGATCATTGTACCACGGTGCTTTTTCTGTCTCTCTATTTTGTGTTTAAGGGGTGCTACAACATCTAAGGTAGAGCGAAAGGTATTTTCTAAACCTTCGGTTAGTTTGTCTAGTTCTACTGGGTCTACAGGAGAGTACATTAGAGTTGATAAGTCTGGAAGCTTATCTGTAAATTGTTGGGCTGTAAAAGGCGTAATTGAACGTTTTACAGAGTAGCTAGGGGATGTACGTATATTATGACTAAGATGTAATTTAAATGAAATAAGGTAATGATCTGAAATTGCGGAGGTTTGAGAACGAATATTCGGGTTATCTATGCTCACACCCAGGGTCAAAACTAAATCCAGAGTATGATTACAGTAATGAGTAGGTCCTGTTATATTTTGAATAATACCAACTGAGTCTAAAATCGATGTGAATGCCTTTTTTAATGGATCATCCAAATTTTCGAAATGAATGTTGAAGTCTCCAACTATAATCACTTTATCATTACTTACTGCTAAGTCTGTGACAAAATCACTAAATTCTTTTAAAAATTCTAAATAGGGCCCTGGTGGTCTGTAGATATTAATTAAAGAAAATGCATTCTTTTTTGTAACTGGATTAATTATACTGGTGTAAAGAAGCTCAAAAGAAGTAAAATTTTCATAGTGTTTCTGATTGCTAACTAAGGTACTTTGGAAAAATATGCAGACCCCACCTCCTCTACCGGACAATCTCGGATTGTGTATATAATTATAGCCTGCAGGGGTGGCTTCATTTAATGCTACATATTCATGTAGCCTAATCCAGGTTTCTGTCAGACACAGAACATCGAATTTCTGATCAGTTATCATTTCATTAACATTATGCTTTTATCAAAAGTTTGAAAGTAAACTTTGAAAATACTTTTTTTAAGTACAGTATAGTGTATTTTTAAAAAATAGACTACTATGAAGTACACTTTTAGTTTGATGTAATTCAACATACTACTAAAATACTTATTTTCATTTTTAAGTAAAGTGTGTTAAAATCAAGTGTGTTAAAATACAATGTATCATGTAACCTTTTTTAGAAAGGGAATTAATTTACTAAATTGTTCATTTTAAAAAAGATATATATTTAGCTATTACATTAATATAACAGTTAAAATGTATTGGTGTTGTTCCGGCCAAAATTGGGCTTGTCTCAGGTAAAAATTCAAAGGTGGGGGTGTATTTTTTTGGGCTACATTTAAAAATGACCATGGCCGACAAAAAAAATACAAATGTGTGGATAAAGTTTCTAATCTTTAGAGTTGCCAGATTTGTAGTTTTCCCGCCAAATTGGGCTTGTTCAAGGGTGAGGGGTGCATTTTTGGGCTACTTTTAAAAATGACCACGGACGCCTAAAAAAACTAAAAACGTATATACGTGCATAAGGTTCTTCATTGTCAGAGTTGCCAGATTTGTGTTTTTCCCACCAAACTGGGCTTGTTTGAAAATCCAGTCACAGTTGAAAATTCAGGGGGGCAGGCGATTTTTGGGCTACTTTTAAAAATGACCACAAAAAAAATGTGCATAAAGTTCCCTATCTTCAGAGTTGACAAAAAAAATTTAAGTAAATTTGTAAATTGCAAAAAATTGTAGTACGGTATATTAAAATATATATTTTTTTATACCTAACAAAGTATAGTACTAGAAGTGTGCTACTTACAAAAGACAGGAACAAGAAGCATATTTGCACTGTAATGTAAATAGATCAGATTTATTTAACATTAATTCTTACTACGTTTCTAATATAATGTACTATAATATTTATACAGTTGTAATACTTATACATCATCACTCATCACTTGAGCTATATTTGTGTATATTGGTGTTTTATGTCTGTTTTTGAGGTGTGGTTAACTGGAACTGAGCAACAAAAATCCAGTAGCTTTATAGTATGTCTCAAAATATGTTTAAAAATGACTATAAATAAAATATTAGGTAATGTTTTACTTGTTTTGTTAATTTTAGATTCCTCATAGATGCTCAACTAATATTTAACTGAATGTCTATTAAATGCAACTAAATTCTATGTTGAATGTAAATGGTTCTCTGTAGAACCAAACCTTTACCATAAGCCTAACCTCTGTTCTGCAGTTGGGTTCAACAACCTTCTGGGCTGGAGAGCTACTAGTCTGTAGCACTCCATCCCACTACACTTCGTTTTACACAACAGATTTCTGGCCCGCCAGGTAACGGCTTGGAAAATATTAAATTATATTTAATATAGAATCTTATACTTTCAATTTAGAGCTCAATTGCATTTAATAGACAAGCAGTTGTACGTTAATTAAATATCAGTTAAGCATCTATGAGGCATCTACATATAATTGACCATCCACATAAAGTGATATAAAATTTTATAATATTTTTTTTAGTGTTTCAGACACTGCACTACACTAAATCTAGCCAACCAGCACTAAGAAAACTCCTTTTGCATTCAAATGAATTGGTTTTACATGATAAAAATTGACTTTGTGCAGAATATCTCCATGCTTTTAATGTTTTTTTTTTTTTTTTTTTGTTTTGTGTCTTTTTCCTCCAGGAGAGCCAGGATTACGAGCCGGAGGCGTAAAGTATCCATTCCAAACCAATGTCCAACCAGCAGCACAATAATGTTTCTAACAATAATAAGGACAAACGCTGAACTCATCACAATAACTCCTGTTGCAAAAAAAAAAACAGCAAAAAACTAAAAAAAAAATTACAGTTATTCCTGCCGATAAAAGTTCTTCCTATCAGATATATATATAAATATAAATATTCTTTTAATATGATCTATTGTAAATGTCCTGTTCTGGCTGTACTGTGGTGGGTGTAGTTCTCTTTACTGACTGCAGGGGGCAGCGCCGTCTCGTTTCCTTGATTCCCTCCCAACGAAACGAGACTCCTCCCCCTCCGTGGCTCTTCGTGCCTGTGTGTGTGTGTGTGTGTGTGTGTGTGTGTGCGTGTGTGTTTGTGTAGTAGATGTTTCTGATCTTCCAATGCCAATATTGGGGGTGAACAAGAAAAAAAAGCAGATATTGGAGTAAACGTATCCGAGAACGATGATATTCTATAGAGCTGTGTACGATGCCTGTTTGTGGGACTTTATTTATTTACTTTTTCATTCAATATTGAAGCTAAAGTTGTTATTTTAATGTTTTTCAAGTAAGAGTTTTATACATTGTAACTTTATAGTTGCTTGTGATATCATTCCAGTGGATCTCTCTGTTAGAAATGGGCAGTTTGTATCTGTTTGTGCGTTTGTGTGCGTTTGTGTACCGGAGATTTTAAAGTCAGTGTAAATGTGTCTTGAAATGTTTATGGGTATCAGATTAGTGCTTTACAATGCTGGAAATGTCGATATACAGGTTTCTGTGTCACGCAAGACAAGCAAGTCCTCTGTAAATAAAGAAATAAAAAACTAAAAAACCTGTGCAAAAAGTTCCTTATCGTCAGAGTTGCCAGATTTGTGTATTCCTCGCCAAATTGGCCTTGTTTAAGGGTGGGGGGTACATTTTTGGGCTACTTTAAAAAATGACCGCGGCCGCCTTAAAAAAATAAAAACGTGCATAAAGTTCCTCATCTTCAAAGTTGCCAGATTTGGTCATTAAAAATTACCACGGCCGCAAAAAAAAACTAAAAAATTGCAAAAAGTTTCTTATCGTCAGAGTTGCCAGATTTGTGTTTTTCCCGCCAAATTGGGCTTGTTTGAAAATCCAGTCACAGTTGAAAATTCAGGGGTGACAACCCAGATAGCCAGCGACTTTGGCCCGGACTCGTTTTTAAGTCGCCACTGCTGGTTTAGAGTCGCAAGCAGAAAAATACTTCTGGCCCACAGCTGGCCCAGTGTCACTTTCTGACTGTTCTGCATCAGTGTCACTGAGCAGTCGTTTTGGTGCTGGTGAAGGACTGACGCACCTAACCTGTTGATTCTCTGAACACAGGTGTGTACTGGCTCAAATACGGCAGACGACCCTGTACCAGCACTGTTATAGTACACACGCACACGCACACACAGCCTGTTATAGTACTGCTTCACACACACACACACACACACACAGCCTGTTATAGTACTGCTTCACCCACACACAGCCTGTTATAGGACTGCTTCACACACGCACACGCACACACAGCCTGTTATAGGACTGCTTCACACACACACACACACACACACAGCCTGTTATAGTACTGCTTCACACACACACACGCACGCACGCGCACACACACACACACACACCCAGAGAGTCTAATTCTATTGGCCACATTTTTCTACATGGACTGGATAAGCTGTGTGTGTGATCACATTTAGAGTGATCTAGGTGATATTTACCTTGGTGCCCCTGCGCATCAGCCCAGTTCAACCCGTGCGGTTTCTCGTAGCACTTGGCGCGCGGATTCCTCAAACATTAAAACTTTCGTCAACTGTCAGCTATCCTGAAACCTTTGAAGTTTGTAGGTAGGTAGCAAACCTACGTACCTAAGTATTAAGTACCTTTTTTGAAATATCATTTATTTAGATTCCATGTACTTAATAAATATTTTGACCGTCAAATATGAGTTATAACCCTATCTGTGTGTCGCCTCTTCAGTTAGCTAAGCTAGCTAACTTAGCAGCATATCAAGGTGATATTATCTGAAGCTAAATTATCTCAGAATGTAGCATTAAACACATTTCATGTTAATGTAAATGATAATGCAGCTATAACAGTCACTAACAGACAACCAAAAAGTATGGTTTTACTTGAAATTAAAATTGTTAACTAGTGTACAAGGCCAGAACAGAAGTACTGTTTCGGTAACCTTATTTAGGTTAGCTAAGCTAATAAATAGTTAGCTTGCTAGGATAGAAACCAGCTAGTTTGCTAGCGTTAGCTTAAATGCTTTTACAAACATACATACCGTAAAAGCATTTAGGCTTGCTAGTTAACCAATTTGGTAGTTAGCTAGCGAATTGTTCTTTATTAGCTAACCTAAATGCTTCCACAGAACCTTTGTTTAGATGTTGTACATTAGCTAGCTTGTCAGCTAGGTTAACTTAGTGGTTGTGTGTCTCTACAAGTCACTGTGTAATGTTTGTTTTAGCTAGCTTTTTAGTTAAATAAAATGGTGCTGTGTCTGTCAGTTAATACAAAAAAATCTGTATTCAGTAATAAAGATCAGTAATATGTTCCTGCACACTCTGCTACTTTGTTAAAAATGTAAGTACTTTATTAACTTAGCTAGCACAGTTTTATATAAACACACTCACTACTACCAAATAAGCTTTTGTCAACATTTCTCTAATTTGTAAAATCACACTAGAAGTTGTTTGTGTGTGCAGTAAGTTATATTAGTATACTAGAGACAAAAGTGTTTTACTTAAAAAATGTAAAATCAAATTACATACAGTTATCTATAACTAGACACAACAGGAGAATTTAACAGCATTAAGTAAAATAGTGGAGCTTTTCAGAGCAATTAACTTATTCATGTTTTATATTATATTTATATATATCCTAAATTTCCTTCGGGATAAATAAAGTATCTATCTATCTATCTATCTATCTATCTATCTATCTATCTATCTATCTATCTATCTATTGGCAGAAAATGAAATAGGAAAATCATAGATGCCTTTTATTATTGTCAGTAAATTAATATATGTTTTAATGTTGCTGCCCCTACTTTCGCTTCTGCTAGTGCCCAATTTTCCAAGTACTTATGTTAAGAATTTGATGCTGAATTTAAAATGGTCAACATTATGGGCAAAAAAAAATGGTCACAATGGGCAAACATAACAACATTATATTTGCAAATATGACTGCAATAAACATATTTAACATTAAACTATTACTGTACTTTGATTCTATTAGTTGATAGTTGTATCTATAGAAACAAGCGTACAATTAAATATGTGTAGAGAAGGTATAACTTGCTTTTAGAGCCTACTCAGGAAATATAAATAAGCAAAACTATACTGGTGTGTAATGCTCTCAGGCTAATGTTAGGTGTTGCATTGGACGCTAATGCCAACATGTTCTCCAAACGGGAGTAAGATATAAATTTACTGAGGAGGAGACATCAATGAATTATTAAATTATCTTTATTTTAATTGTCTTATATTATTTTAATATCTATAATCAACACATTTTCCGTATAATTAATGTAGATGTATTTATTTATTTAAGTAGTACAGTATGGTGGACCAAAAATGACATATGTATAAATAAATAAATGCATACATGAATGTAGAAATAAATAAATACACGCATGAATAATTGTATAGTTAAATAAATAAAATAATACATACATTTCTTATTTATTTTTTATATATTTTTTTATTATTCATTTATATGTGCATTTATTTATTTTAACATTTGTTTATTCATTCATTTATTTCAACATTTATTTATTGATTTATTTCCACATTTATTTATTGATTTATTTCCACATTTATTAATTTATTTATTTCTGTATTTCTGCATTTGTATGATAGTTAGGTAGGTGGTCCTATCCTCGCTCTAAAGCAGGATTAGTTTTTGAGCTGCAAAAGTGTTGGCTCTACTGCTCCTGTCTTGGCCTGCAGCAGCAACATTTTGAAGCTGTTGACCCTCATTTATTTTCAGCAGTTGTTACTGCAGTAGGGGTTATAGCCGTGATGTTGATGTGCTGTCCCTTTGTTTCCTTCTCACTGATACCGGAAGTACAGGACGGTGGGGTGTGCACCGGGACACACAGCAGCACAGCGGGGTGTGCGCCGGTACACCAGTGTGTACTGGTGTATACACCACTGTCCTGTTATGTACTGGTGTGTAAAACACTGTTCTGTAGGGTGTACTGGTGTATACACCACTGTACTGGTGTGTAAAACACTTCTTTACTGGAACCCCCATGTCTGTTTTCTTGTGAATTACTGTATAAAGACAGCCGCTGTACTTCTGTGTCCCACAACCAATCCTGCTTTAATTGCTCTAATTACCATAGACATGCAGAAATGTGGAAATAAATAAATGAAGAAATGTGGAAATAAATAAATGAAGAAATGTGAAAATAAATGAATAAATAAATGTAGAAATGTTGAAATAAATAAATGAATAAATGTAGAAATGGTGAAATAAATAAATGAATAAATAAATAAATAAATAAATGCACATTAATATATAAATAAATGTATAAATAAATAAGAAATGTATTTATTAATTTATGTATTTACCTATGCAAATATTTATGCGTGTATTTATTTATTTATTCATTCATTTATATGTTCATTTATTTATATATTTATTTATTTCAACATGTATTTATTTATTCATTTATTTATGTCTATATTTATGTATTTCTACATTAATATGTGCATTTATTAATTTATACTTATGTCATTTTTGGTCCTCCATAGTACAGATCAAACACACACAAAAACCTATACAGTATGTGTGTATGTACATTACTGTGAAAATGTTTGTATGTGATGCAATTTTCTTAAAACCAATTATCTCAATATTAAGAGAGTTTTATGTAGCAAAGGTACCATGCATTAAAACAGATGCAAATAAAAATAAATACGGTAAAAAGTAACAAGAAGTCCACAGGTGCCAAACCTTTAACCTTAAACCTATTAAACCAATGTTATTCATAGTACAGAGTAGGGCTGTGAATCTTTGGGAATCCCACAATTCGATTCAGATTTGCAAATTGTATTCTGTTTCTGTTTTCTTTTTTTTCCTTTTTTTTAATATGGAAAAATTATGAATTAAACATGTCTTTCTTTGAGCTTTTTTTTTCTCATTAACACTAATTGAGTAAACAAAATACTTTATTTAAACCAATGGTAAGTTCCTTATTAGTGTTTCCTATAATAATATATAATATATATAATATAATATAATAATATAATAATCATATTGATGTACTGATGTACGACGTGGTTATTTACGTACATTTTATGTACAAATAGCTTGTAGCTTGTAGTAGTAGGAATAACATTGTAGGTTCCTGAATCTACTAGTTCTTAGAAAACAAATTCACCAACAGTAAAAGACAAAGTACCGTATTTTTCGGACTATAAGGCGCACTTAAAAACTTTTAATTTTCACAAAAATTGACAGTGCGTCTTATAATACGGTGCGCCTTTTGTATGGATTTTACTCGTCAGGTTGTAAGGAGCAGTAAACACACACTCCGTGCAGCGTTATAGAGAGTTTCAGTGCTATACAGAGTCCAGAGCCGTGCAGCTCCGAGGCTGAGCAGCAATAGCATTAGCTAGATGCTAACCGCTAAGCTAGCTAGCTTATTCACTGAGATCAGTATTATCTAAATTTTACTCGTCAGGTTGTAAGGAGCAGTAAACACACACTCCGTGCAGCGTTATAGAGAGTTTCAGTGCTATACAGAGTCCAGAGCCGTGCAGCTCCGAGGCTGAGCAGCAATAGCATTAGCTAGATGCTAACCGCTAAGCTAGCTAGCTTATTCACTGAGATCAGTATTATCTAAATTTTACTCGTCAGGTTGTAAGGAGCAGTAAACACACACTCCGTGCAGCGTTATACAGAGTTTCAGTGCTATACAGAGTCCAGAGCCGTGCAGCTCCGAGGCTGAGCAGCAATAGCATTAGCTAGCTTATTCACTGTTCAGAGATCAGTATTATCTAAATTTTACCCGTCAGGTGTAAGGAGCAGTAAACACACACTCCGTGCAGAGCAGCAATAGCATTAGCTAGATGCTAACCGCTTAGCTAGCTAGCTTTTTCACTGTTCAGAGATCAGTATTTTCTAAATTTAGCACTTTTAATACTGCTGGAGCAGTATTATTAGAGTTAGATGCTAATCGCTAAGCGTTCACCGTTCAGAGGTGAGTTATCGGCCTGTAAGTCTGTGCTGCTTTGCCTGGCTAGCATTAGCTAGATGCTAAGCGCTAACTCTCTCAGAGGTGAGTTTTATCAGCCTGTAATCTGCTTGTTTACAGTGTTAAAACAAGCTACGGGGGACGAATCGCTAGCCAATATCTCACTGTCTTACCAGAACACGCAGGATTACTCAGTGTAACGCTGTCGTTTAAGTTTGGGTTAACTTTACTAGTTTAGGGGACTAGCTAGCGTGCTAGCGGATAGCTATGCTAACGCTGGTGCAGCAAGCCTTAGTGGACATCTGGAAATCTAAGCTTACTGTAAATAAACTGAAGCACGTTACTCACCCAAATAAACAGTTTTCAGGAGAGGAATCTGTGTAGATTAATATCCAGCACTCGTTTGACTTTGAAAGAGCTAGATTTATATATACTGAGACGCTCCACCGGCAAGCGACCACCCCCGGTGGGGGAAGGGAAACATGGCGCCACCCCTGTTCACTTTGATATAGGCACCCTTTCTAGTGTCACTTAACGCGCCTTATAATGCGATGCGCCCTATGTATGGAAAAATAGCAGAAAATAGGCGTTCTTTGATAGTGCGTCTTATAATACGGTGCGCCTTATAGTCCGAAAAATACGGTACCTTCAGTTACAAGCAGTTTGCTTACTCTATTCAGCCCAATGTTGGGCACTGGACCGAGTCCGGTGACCGAATCTCAGCCAGCTTCAAGGAATCAGAAACCGGAAAAGGCCCAGACCTGGTCCTACGTTCAAAAAGACACTGGACCGAGTCCGGTGACCGAATCTCAGCCAGCTTTGAGGAGTCAGAAACCGAGAAAGGCCCAGACCTGGTCCTACGTTCAAAAAGACACTGGACCGAGTCCGGTGACCGACTCCCAGCCAGCTTTGAGGAGTCAGAAACCGAATAAGGCCCAGTCCTGGTCCTACGTTCAAAAATACACTGGGCCGAGTCCGGTGGCCGGTTCTGGGCCAGCTTTGAGGACAGTCAGAAACCAGCTAAGGCCCAATTCTGGGCCAGCACTCGGTGGCTATCTGGGAAGGTGCATTTTTTGAGCTACTTTTAAAAATTACCACGGCCACCAAAAAAAAATAAAAACGTGAATAAAGTTCCTTATCGTCAGAGTTGCCAGATTCGTGGTTTTCCCGCCAAATTAGGCTTGTTCGAGGGTGAAAGGTACATTTTTTGGGCTACTTTTTAAAATGACTATGGCAGCCAAAAATAAATAAAAACGTGCATAAAGTTTCTTATCGTCAGAGTTGCCATATTCATGGTTTCCCCGCCAAATTGGCCTTCTTTAAGAGTGGGGGGTACATTTTTGGGCTACTTTAAAAAATGACCATGGCCGCCTTATAAAATTAAAATGTGCATAAAGTTCCTCATCTTTAAAGTTGCCAGATTTGGTCATTAAAAATGTCCACGGCTGCAAAAAAAAAAAAAAAAAACGTGAAAAAAGTTCCTTATCGTCACAGTTGCCAGATTTGTGTTTTTCCCGCCAAATTGGGCTTGTTTGGCAATCCAGTTACAGGTGAAAATTCAGGGGTGACAGGGTGCATTTTTTGGGATACTTTTAAGATGACCACGGGCGCCAAAAAAAAACTAAAAATGTGTGGGTAAAGTTTCTTATCGTCAGAGTTGCCAGATTTGTGGTTTTCCCGCCAAATTGGGCTTGTTCATGTGTGGGCGGTGCATTTTTGGGCTACTTTTAAAAATGACCATGGCTGCCAAAAAAAAAAAAAAATGTGCATAAAGTTCCTTATCGTCAGAGTTGCCAGATTTATATTTTTCTTGCCAAATTGGGTTTTTGAAATATGCAGTCGCAGGTAAATAAATTCAGGGGTGACATGGTACATTATTTTGGGCTATATTTAAAAATTGCCAAACATTTTTTTCCTTAATAACAGCAATAAGAACTAGATGAACATAATGACATGAGGGAGGACAGCATGAAAAAAGAAAAGAGAGAGAGAGAGAGAGAGAGAGAGAGAGAGAGACAGAGAGAGACAGAGAGAGAGAGAGATCCCAATGTAACCAGAAATCACAAGGCAATAAAAAAGAAAAAGTTAAAGAGGAGAGATAAGAGTTTAGGAGGGGGAAGAACAGAAAAGAGTAAGTAAAAGTCTTTTTTTTTTAGCTAATTATGTTACTATTAAATGTTTTTGACTAAGATATAAAACTGTAATAAAATAAAGAACTAATAAAACACTAAGTCGTACAGTCATAGTTGTTTTGCATTTTGCTTCAAATGTGTGACAGACATATATTTTGGGGTAGTTTAAGCTTTTGAAGGGCAGGTTTTAGACTGGCTTTGAGCTGGATATTTTTGTTGGACCTGGCAACCCTGCTTATCTTCATCTTAAAGATACTTCAAGTCAATTGTGTAGCATAGGATATAATATATTTAACGTCCTAAGTAAGCTATTATTATTTTCCCCCTTATATTAAATTTGAAACCATTACTTTTTAAACACTTTTACTTAGAGTAAACAGCTTGAGAACTTCTACAGAAGTATTTTTAACCCTAGTATCTATACAGAGTAATGAATGGGAATACCTTTTACACCTTCTGGAAGCATTACAAAATGAACCAATCACACGACCCCATCCACGGCACTGGGAGCAGATAGCTTTCACATTCGAAGTGGGTTTGCATCAGAGTCCACTTGAAGCAAATCCCAGACCACCAATTTCTCTCCCAGCTCAAAAATAGCACACCATGGTCTGGAAAAATAAAGGGTAAGTGTGAATACGTCCTATGACAGGGGTCGGCAATTAAGTTTGGCCATGGGCCAGATATGGCCACAAAAAACTAGTAGCTCTCCAGTCCATAGGTTGTTGAACGCGAGATCCAACCCGTGTTGTCGGGGTCGCGGTCCAATACACTACTGCTGCCCTGGCTAGTGAATTGGGACACAGCCGGGAAAAATGAGAACAGGCGGAAACTAAAGTCACGCCGAGCGCAACAGAGATAGACAGGGGAGGTATGTAAACAAAAGCTCACCAGAGAAGCATTTTATTTTATTTTTTTTATTTTTTAAAGATAGATAGATAGATAGATAGATAGATAGATAGATAGATAGATAGATAGATAGATAGATAGATAGATAGATAGAAAGATAGATAGATACTTTATTGATCCCCGAGGGGAAATTCAATTCAGTTCTTATCGTTTTCATTATTGTTCATTATAGTTTAAACAAACAACCTCACAGGCCAGATGTTTCATGCTTAGGCCCCTGTCCTAGAAAATCATCCAAATTTGTCACTTGTCGTTCTGTCACTGTGTTGATTGCAGTCTGACGCTAAATTGTGCACCACCATAAAGAACAACTGGTGCTTTTTTATACTCTGTCGTCAGTGTAAATGCAGGGTTAGATGTATATGGGTATATAAGTGTAAATCTGGTTAGTGTGGATCAGATGAAGTAATCCTCAGAGATCTGGAGATTACTGGAGCAGCTGATGGGTTTTCCCGTGTCTCTAGTAAACAGGAAGTCTGGCTGGAGCTGTAAAGAGCTGCTGAGGGAGGCAGATAGCAGCATAAGCCGCCTCTCATTCACAGCCCGGTGTGTGTAATCGGGCAGGAATGTGAGGGGTGTGATCGGGCCGGGGTATTAAACGGGTGATCCTGCCCCCTGCCCCGCACTCCTGCCCTCACAGGCTGTATGGGTCCCTGAGAGCCACCCAGAGGAACATGGCCTCCTTAAAGAAGTCTCTGGAGGGGCTGAAGAGCACCACGCAGACGGCCACCAAGGGCGTCGCTGATTCTGCAGGTACTGCAGCTGCTGCATCAGCCAGACCTCACCTCACCACACCACCCATCTACAATTATATATTCATAATTATCCAGTATGAATTGTACAGTACTCACTATCAAGAACTCAGGATATACACTGAATTTATCAGTTCCTATTATCAGTTTATCTACTATTACCTATTATTCAGAATCTACTTTGTGTTACTCTGTATCCAGTATGAATTATACAATGTCTGCATTAGACTATCAAAATCTACTGTAAAATATGCAGTATCCAGTATAAATTATACAGTATTTACTAGTATTTGCCCACTATTAATTATTCAGGATCTACAATTAATTTTTCACTACTTAGAATCTACAATATATTCCTCTGCATTTAATTATTCAGTATCCAGTTTCTATTAAAAATAATTCATAATTTGCTATGTATTACTCAGTATCCAGTATGCATTATACAGTATTTACTACTGATTATGTTGCCCTCTATAAATTATTCAGAATTCATTTTTCAGTATTTATTATGAATGATTCAAAATCTACTATGTATCTAGTATGAATTATGCAATGTCTATATTGAATTATTCAGTATCCACTGACTATTATTATTTAGTATTTACTGTAAATTATTCCAAAATCCACATCCACTATGAATTATTCGATAAAAATATATGATTACTCTGTATTCCAGTATTCAGTATTCCAGGATTTTAGTATTTCAGTTTCCAGTATGTATTATTCAGCATTTACTCTAAACAATTTAGTACTGATTATTATTTATTTTGTCTCTACAATGAAGTATCCAGTATCCACATCCACTATGAATTATTCAGTTTTGATTACTCTGCATTGTTTACAGATATTCAGCATAGATCTTGCTACTAATGATTAAATTTTCACTACTAATTATTAACAAAGAATTCATTTCGTATAATATTTAGTACAATTATTTAGTTACATCATCTATACATTATTCAGTATCAGGTAAAAAAAAAATTAATTATTCAGGATATATAATGACGTTTTAGTATTTACAATGAAGTATTATGTATCAAATATCTACTAAATTTGAATGTAGCACAATGCGGTTATATATCTAATATATGCATATAAAGCACATGATTTAAGACAGGGTTTGAATTTCACCTTCAGTCAAATATATAATATACACATATACTGTGCATTATAATGAGGCTAATGGCTCAGGCTCGCTGTGATGATTATAGTGATTATGGTGATGATGATGAGTGTGTTGGGGGTCACGCAGACCAGCACGTTTCCTAATGTGATTTCAGTGCAAGCAGCTCAAGACGCCGTACACCAGGTGGCAGAGTCCTCCAAAGAAACAACCACCATGGGTAAGAGAGAGAGAGTGAGAGAGAGAGAGACAGAAAGAGAGAGAACATGACTGTTCTATACACTCTTTTTTTGAACTTCTTTAGTAACACAGCCCATGTTACCAGTAAATGAATAGTGAAGTGATTCAGATTATGAAGGAACACATACGAAATCATGTAGTCAATTAAAAACAGTGTTAAACAAACTAAAATACTCTGTGAAGAAGCTTTTAGATGCTCTTATCTGGGAGCTGTTAACTTGTAGCTCTCTTGCTCTTCATTTTGTGAGGCAATCCTGATGAGTGCCAGTTTCATCATTATGATGTTTTTAGCTGACTAGTTCTTGCTTCTCATAACCTGGATTCGAACATTACTCAAATATTCACTATTCACTGTATACCTGTAACTCTACCTCTTCACTACTTTACTTTAACTGATGCTCTCAAACACTTTATTAAGAGACAAGAAATTCAAGTAATTAACTCTTGATGAGTTCAGCACAGCTGTTAACTGAAAGCCTGAATTCCAGGAGACTCTACCTCATAAAACTGATCATCTAAGCAAAAGGTGCTACTGTAAATAATTTAGTTTATTTTCTTTGTAGTTAAATAATGAAAAAAACCCTAAATTTAAGGTGTGTTCATACTTTTGACTGGTACTGTATTTGGACAATTCTTCTTCCAGAGATTCTACTCCACTGGAAGGCCTTTACTCTTCATAATTAATTGAATATAAAGCACAAAGAACTGTTATACCCACCAAAAACAGAGATAAGATAGAAGTATGTTCTTGTACTCAAAGGTACACTCTTCATAATTTTATAATATTGATCTTTACAGGATCAGATGTGTTCCTTCTGTAGTACAGAGTCTTTCCTAACAGCAGGAAGTACAGATTTGTACCATTTAACCAGCCAAAAGGTACAATCAGTATTCTGTGTCACTGTACTAATAAACAATATATATTTTAATTATATAATTATATATAAACAGGTGGGGTGGGAAGTGGAAAAGGCTGAGAACTGTCTTTTTGATCAATAACTAGACAATGTGTTCAAACTAAACACCTGTGTCAAAATCCACTCAATAGAAGGGCTGTCCAGATACTTTTAATGAATGTTCTCAATATTTCAGAATGTACATTTTACAGATTGAGCCATGTTTGTGTATCTATAGCTGCTGAAGAAGCTTCCAGACAAACCCAGTCTGCTCTCGACACGGCGGCAGATAAAGCCTCCGACACCATCAAGAAATTCGGCCACAAACTGGGGACCAAGTGAGCACAGCCCTGCACCAGCCGACGCCAGCCTATACCAGCCGATGCCAGCTAACGCCAGCCTGACTATCATTTTAATCAGGACTGCAAAACAAACCCGATAACGCTCGTTCAGTCACGCACTGTCGAGCAGAAAAACCCTTTATAACACAGGCTTAATATTCTATTCACCTGATGACCAGTTTCCTGAGCCCTGCCGTTACGAGAGCTCCTCTTGTGTTGGCCACTGTAACTTTGGGAGAATAAAAGATGTGATTTTCTTGTGTCTACATCATTCATCAACCCACCAATCAACACCTATAACATGGGAACAATAAGGATATACAAGCAGCACAATAGACTGCACTTTTAAAAGTGCACCTTTTTCTACTGGTAGAGCAACATGGGTGTCAAAAGTGTTCACATTCATTACTCAAATTTAAGTATAGGTACTGGGGTTTAAAAATACTTCTGTAGAAGTAGAAGTAAAAACTCAAACTTTTTACTTAAGTAAAAGTACAAAATTACTGCTTTTAAAACTACTTAAAGTATAAAAGTAAAAGTAATGAAATGGGAAACAATATATTTTAAACAGAAGCCTAGGCCGCACTACAGGGGCCTATAGTGCACTACCCCCAATGATTACATGACTATAAGTACTGAAATGGTGCTAAAAAAAAGGTCTTCAGAGATTCAGAGGTATGTTATAAAATATTTTACAGACAGGATCACACAGACAGCATCATACCTGTCCTTACTACATGCTTTACCAACCAGAATGTAGCTTCGCACAATGAACTTACAAATATTGCATATAGCAATAATATAAAGTACCAGTCAAAGGTCTGTGGCATATCCAGCCAGGCAATTGGAGTGAAATTCCAGGATGAATATTTACTTTTAGCTATATTACCCACCTCTACACTCAAACTCATAAAACAAACGAACTTGCAACCCTGAATCATTACTAGGTTACTACAATATCTTATCAACATATGACTATAGGAAACATTCAGTTTACCTCAATATGCTTTTTCAGATTAGATGGTGAGTTTCTGAAAGCCATTAGCTTGTGGTGTTCCCTGGAGGAGATCAGTGGCTGGGAGGTAACATAGACCTTTAGGAGTGAGTGCTGTTCCATCATCAGCTTGTAGCCAATTGTAAGGGCGTTGAATTTAATGCCACCTAAGCTCATTGAGTAGTGGAGTGACATGTGCCCTGTTTGGCTGGTTGAAGACGATCAGACGATCTGCTGCTTTTACTACAGTAGTTTACTAGTAGTTTATTAGTAGTTTACTACTTTACTAGTATTATCTACTTTGTTTTGGGGCCCCCAAATGCCATAAAACTGCCCTGTGTGTTTCAGCTGTAGGTAGGAGTGTGTAATAGTGTGTAGGGCAGTAAGTGATTAAACACCGTGTTTAAAAACTCCAGCAGCTCTGCATGTCACCTGAGTATTGAAGAACAGGGTGCAACGAGGAAAATGTATGAGAATAAAGTATGCAGATAAACAGATACAGGGCTAATGGGCTCCTTGCACTCACGGCTCTGACGCATTTCCGTTTTCAAATAATACGGCTCGGACGTTTCCGGTTGTATTTTTTACATTCGCCTGTATAGGCAAAACGTACATTTTTTACTAGCGAGAGCTCAAAATGAGTATCCAGCGTGAAGTTTTCAAGCCGTTTTAAGCACTGCTGTGTTCCTTTTTGCACGGCGTCGACTAAGTTTTATGGAAGCTTTAGGCTTTCATAGCTTCCCTGCTCAGAGTGATTTAATAAACAGCGGCTAATGAACATCAGTCGGCACCACTTTACCATTTCGCTGTATGAAAGGTCTGTAGCAAACATTTAATACCAGACTACCTGGTTAAACCAAAAACGTCAGAAGCTTGGAGACGACTGGCAAAGCATGCAGTGCCACTGCTTGGAATAATTGGAATATGGAATAATTAACGTGACAGCACCCAGGCTCCACGTGTTTGGGATAGGAGATCAGCTAAAGGTACTTGCCTGAATGATCCACCACCTAGCATTTTTATTATAGTTAGATATTATTATTATTATTATTATTATTATTATTATTATTATTATAGCTGGCATTAGTATTATTATTATTATAGCTAGATATTATTATTATCATTATTATAGCTAGCATTATTATTATTATAGCTAGCATTTTTATTATTATAGCTAGCATTATTATTATTATAGCTAGATATTATTATTATAGCTGGCATTTTTATTATTATAATTATAGCTAGATATTATTATTATTATTATTATTATTATTATTATAGCTGGCATTTTTATTATTATTATAGCTAGATACTATTATCATTATTATTATTATAGCTAGCATTATTATTATTATTATAGCTAGCATTTGTATTCTTATTTTTTACTATTATTATAGCTAGCATTATTATTATTATTATTATAGCTAGATATTATTTTTACTATTATTATTATTGCTAGATATTATTATTTTTACTATTATTATTATTATTATTATTATTATTATTATTATTATTATTATTATTATTATTATAGCTAGATATTATTTTCATTATTATTATTATTATTATTATTATTATTATTATTATTATAGCTAGCATTTGTATAATTATTTTTATAATGATCATTATAGTTAGAATTATTATTATTACTAGCATTTTATTAGACTTCCATTTGATAACAGAAGAAGCTAACAACTATCAGTAATGCACCTAGCAAGCTAGTTAGCTATACTAGCTAATGCTGAGCTGTGTGGGCTAACGTAAAATATAAGAAAAAAATCTTCGTAGTTGTGTAGGTATGAAGATGCATATAGTTTAAAGCCTTTCTCTAGCTTTCTAGTGGTAGGCTTTACTGGTCTCCTCGACGTTGAGGTTAATTTTTAGAAGCTCTTGTAAACACCAGCTGAAAATACTGCCATAGCGAGTGTATTAGAAAATCCAAACAGGAAACGCTCGAGCAGCACTGATGAGAATGCGGAAGTAGTTGTGCAAAGAGCGCATTGTATAAAGTGTCTTATTTGTGTGTATAACAGGTGTAGAAACAAGGATCAGTGTTGTATGGGCACTTGTTAAGAAATATTATCGACTTTTCTCATTCTAGAGGGCACATTATCTTAATTTATCTTGAGGGGTTAAGTATTTCTTTGGGGTGTAAATGGAAACCAGCTTTGCTAAACTGAAGTCTTAAAATCCTTACAGAGTCTCGCTAACTTACTGTAATGTCTACAGCACTTAAAATATAAATTCATTACATCAGCTAATGTAGCACTTATATACCACACAATAACCTTTATAGTCATAAAAAATACACTATACAGCAAAATCCACAGTTAATCCTGCAAAAACACACTACTTTTGGCTGCTTTTTTCCATTAGCTTTCTAACCATTACATTTTAATTCACATTCTACAGGATCTCTTTTTTTAATAATAAATAAATAGGAATTAACAATGCAACTAAAAAAAACTGTAGATAAGGTCCAGTTTTTGTAAATGATTTTAGCTGAACAAACTGGGTGTGGCCAGAGAGATAAGATCGAAACCAGTGGAGAGGTGTATTTACAATGCCAAGGGAGGAAAAAGTCTGTCAAGAAGGATGCCATTAGAATTTGTGTCAAAGGCCACAGTCAGATCAAGCAGAAGGAGTATGAATAATAAACCAGAATCAGAATATGGACTAAAGCTGTTCAACCTGATTGGAATTGTTTATATAAATTTTTACAAGACAAATAAGCAAATAAGCAAATAAGGTTAACCTTTTATATTAAAGGTTATATTAAAGTTGAGCAGCAACTGTTTTTTCTAGATCTTCAAAAATAAATGGAAGATTTGAAATAGGGCAAAATTTATTAAGGTTATTCGAATCTAAACCAAGTTTTTTGAGTATAAGAGGTTATAGTGGCTGTTTTGAGAGCAAGAGGAAAAACACCAGTGGTAGAAGAACACCAAGGAAAGAATGTACAATGTCTGTGATAAGAGGGGACAAAAAGGAAGATTAGCTTTAACAAGAACATTTGGAGGAGGATATAATCTCTAGGTTGAAGATTTAAAGATTTGTACACTAAAACATCATCTTTGTCTATAGCACAGTTGAAATTTTTGAAGTGGCAAAACATTGCTGTATGATCATGGCACAATCTTGGACAATCGCTGACCCAGCCCCTCTTTTTATGACTACCGTCAGTGTAGCACACAGGCGGTAGTGCCCTCATCACCATATGAATATTCATAGAGTATGCCAGTCTCGGTAAGGGGTGCCCGGCGGGACCAGGCACCGCTATAAAAATTTATGAGCTCTTACGAGTTATGAATATCAACTTAGCGAACATTATAACAGCGCTAACAGGCCATTCGTTTCCCCCACACAAACAAGGCCGGCCCCTGGCCCCCGGGGGCCACAGCCGGGTCCCGCGGTGTCCTAACGCTGCTGTTTTTCTCTTTCCCGCCTCGTGCGCTTAGTCATCCCCTCCCGGCAGCTCGCTCGCCGTCCTCAGCTCTCGCTCCATCAATGGACCAACACTGTACCGGAGATGCTCCGGAGGAGAGACTGGTGGCGTGTCTCCATGGCAACGCACCGGCATGGCTACGAGCTTTCATTCAGATGGCCTCGGGCAGGATTAATTTAGTATTCGGCTGCGGGAAGACACTTTACTCTCTCGTTACTTCACTCCACTCCACTCAGAACAGAAGAGAGAGGGGTTTTAACATCAGCGTGCGTCGAATGATAGTAGACAGCGTAATGAAGTCGTTTTATTCAAGAGAAGACAAATGAAGATAACTGTAGGTAACTACAGATAAAAGTAAGCCAACCACTTCTGTTGGATATTGATGGAATGAATGAAGCCTCCTTTAAAGAGACACTAAACTCTTAAACCATATTTTTTTAATTGATACAGTTGCAAGAAAAAGTATGCACTGTGAATATTAACATGTTCTGTTCAATAAAACCACGCAAACATATAATTTTATTGTGTGGTATTACTTTAAGCAGACTGTGTTTGTCTATTGTTGTGCCTTAGTTGAAGATCAGAACACATTTAATGACCAATTTATGCAGAAATCCAAGTAATGCAAGTTCACATACTTCTCCTTGCAACTGTAGCTGAAATGTGTTCATCTGACATCATTTAAATGTTTTACAGTATAAACTTTTCCTAACTTAAAAAAAAGTGATGTTTCTATGTACTTTGGTATGCAGACACATCACAATATGCAAATTAATCAATCAATCAATCAATCAATCAATCAATAAGACCGCCCCCCTGCTGACGCCCAATCATCTATGTCTCACCGCTATCAGAGGCATACTGCTGCTTCTGCAGTTCAGCCAATCAGCTATAAACTCCACCTCCAGCCCACCCCTAAACCCATACATCACCCAGAGCCCCTTCCAAACTAACCCTACCATTTTTTATAATTTTTCAAATTTGAGCTGAAAAAATCATGGGGTTTAGTGCCCCTTTATCACAATTGTGCATTGACAATTCTCTCTATCTAAACATTTGGTACAATTTCAGTATTGCTGTTTCCACTCGCCAAACGAGCCCATATACTAAAAGTTACACTTAGCATGGGAGGCTAAGCAAGTTGCAGGCTGCTAATAGCCACGGTGTATATTGGTGTTTATGTGTTTCTGGTGTATATGCGTGGATTCGAGCTGGTTAAATGATATTTATTGAATGTAAAACTCTCTCTCTCAAAGGGAGCGCAGCTTTCTCCCCCAGCTCCACTGTGCACACGGCTACTGTAATACATGGTTTATACACACACTCACACTTTCACTTTTAATATTTTACTTTTGTATTGCTTATATTTATTAACATGCTTTCCATATTTGTTTATATTTTAAATTAGTAGTTTTTACATATCCTAACTGAGAGATCCAGGGTCAGAGAGCAGGGTCAGCGACTCTATGGCACTCCTGCAGCTTGATCTGTCCAGGGTAAACTGTTTGTTTCCAGCAGGAAATTAACAGAATGGAAGAAAAGCAGGATGCAGAGAAGCTCCACCCCAATAATTACATCGTTCAGAGACTCAAGACTGAACGAATCACCAGCTACTTTCCCAATATGCTCAGCAAATAACAGCTAATTACTGTAAAACCTGTCAGAAAGCCTGACTGGATCCAACAGTGATTCAACTTTACAACAGTCTATTTACTTACAGCATCATTTACAGTGTTAACATTATTTTTGTCACTTTAAAGGTCAGACAGATGCATCTCAAAAAATAGAATATCATAGACAAGTTACTTTATTTCAGTAATTCAGTTGAAAATGTGAAACTCATATATTATATAGATGTATTAAACACAGAGTGATCTATTTTAAGTCTTTATGTATTTTATTGTTTATTTTTATGGATTACAGCCAATTAAAAAAAACAAAAATCAGTGTCTCAGAAAATCAGAATATTATATAAGACCCAGTTGGTACTTTTGGTGCAGTGTGGGCAGTGTGCCAAATCCTGCTGGAAAATGAAATCTGCATCTTAATAAAAGTTGTCAGTAGCAGAGGTTCAGCATGAAGTGCTGTAAGATTTTGTGGGAAAACAAAACTGCACTGACTTTAGACTTGATAATAAAACACAGTGGATCAACACCAGCAGATGATCAGCATGTCTCTCCAAACAAACCATCACTGATCATCAGTAAATTTTACATTTCATTTGTAAATAAAGGGATCAGAGTCTGGAGGAAGAGTGGAGAGACACACAGTCCAAAGTGCTCGAGGTCTAGTGTGAAGTTTCCACCAATCAGTGATGGTTTGGAGAGACATGTCATCTGCTGGTGTTGATCCAGCAGAGTTGGAGATGTGGATTTCATTTTCCAGCAGGACTTGGCACACTGCCCACACTGTCAAAAGTACCAATAGGTCTTATATAATATTCAAATTTTCTAAGACACTGATTTTTGGGTTTTAATTGGCTGTAAGCAATAGTTTTATCAACAATAAAAGAAATACAAACTTAAAATAGATAGATCACTCTGTGTTTAATACATCTTAAAACTTATCATATTTCTTCAGGTTACTGTAGATATCTGTGAGTATGCCTCCAGAGAGCAAACGAACAGTTCTGTAAGACTGAAGATAATAACCTCCTGTCCTCTCATCAGCAGAGAGGTAATAACAGGGAGTCTGCCCACCTTTACTGCAGCAGAATCAGCAGCCTCTATTCACATGTGAGAAACGTCTGCTAGATGTTTATCAGAGCTGTGAGGAGGATCTGACTGCATTCTGCTTCACAAGAGCATCAGCTTTGGCATTTTTTGCCAATATTTTGGTTAGTCTTAAGTTGCAGAACAGTTCAGAAACTAGTATAAAGTCTTTCCTGGACGGTAGAGACAGTTACTCCAACAAAATAGGAATATACTATATTTATACCCTTGTTTTTAGTAGAAACAGGCTTTATATAGAGTATATTTAATGTTTATTTTAATGTAGTGTTTGTAGCTGATCTGAGGAGATGAACATCTCACACAGAATACGCATCACTGAGCACAGTGGGAAAAGATGAGGTCATATGTTGACATGTTATTCTGGCTTCTTCACCTCCCCCTCTCTCTCCCTCTCTCTCCCTCTGATTCTCTCTCTGATTCTCTCTCTCTCTTTCTCTCTCTCTCTGATTCTCTCTCTCACTCTCTCTCTCTGATTCTCACTCTCTTTCTCTCTCTCTCTCTGATTCTCTCTCTCTCTCTGATTCTCTCTCTCTCACTCTCTTTCTCTCTCTCTCTGATTCTCTCTCTCTCTCATTCTCTCTCTCTGATTCTCTCTCTCTCACACTCTCTTTCTCTCTCACACTCTCTTTCTTTCTACCTCTTCTTTTTCTCACTCTGTCTCGTTCTGTCTCTCTATCTTTCCTTCTGTCTCGTTCTCTCTCTCTTCTTCACTCTCTCTCTTTTTCTTAGTTTCTCACTCTCTCTTACTCTTTCTCTCTTTCTAACTCTTTCTTTCTTTCTTTTTCACTCTCACAACCTTAATCTCTCTCATTCTCTCTCTTTTCTTCTGTCTCTGTTTCTTTTGCTTTCTCCCTCTCTCTGTCTCTCTTTCTCCTCTAACAATCTCTTTCTCTCTCACTTTTTCAGTCTTTCTTTCTTTCTTTATTTATTTCTTTCTCTTTCTTGTTCATTTTCTCTCACTTTTTCTATCTTTTTATCTCTCTCTCTTTCACTTGCTCACTCATGCTATTTCTTTCTTTCTTTCTTTCACTCTGGTTCTCTTTCACTTTCTCTCTCTTTTTCTCTCTTCCTGTGTCTCTTTTGCTTTCTCACTCTTTCTCTCTCACTCTCTTTTCTCTCTATTTCTCTCACACTCTCACTTCCTCTCTCTCACTCTTTCACTTTCTCTCTCTCTTTCTGTTAATGTCTCTCTGTCTTCCTCTGTCTATCTCTCTTGGTTTCTCACTTTTTCTCCATCAGACAAGAATAGGAAAGATTCACTTTCTCTCTTTCTCTGTGTCTCCAACTCTCCCTCTATATCTGTCTCTCTCTCTCTCTCCTCCTCCGCTCCCTCTCTCTCTTTTTATACCTCCTTGTCCTCCTCTTTCTCCTGCGGTTGGTATCTGGTGAGGAGAGCTGGTTCTTCAGAAGCACATGACATGTTTTTCTCCATCCCCCATAAACATACACCCACACCACCGTCTCCCACTCACCTCCATCAGCACCGCCACCCTCCGAGCACGGCTCCAGCGCTCCATCCGCACCGCCGGTTGCTAGGCAACAGAATTCTGCGGGAACGTGTGATTGGCAAAAGCAGAGGAATTGCTGTGGAGACGAGAGCTCTCTCTCTCAGGAACACTGTTCTGCAGCCGGGCCTGGAACACATACATATATACACATATATACACATATAACCTTCCACTGCACTGTAAAAAAAAACTGTAGTTTTTACAGGAAAACACTGGCAGCTGTGGTTACCAGAGTTTTCCTGTTAAAATTACAGACGATAAGTAAATAACTGTACTGAAAAAAAATGTAAATTAATTTACAGTGATTGAAATCACTGCTAAATTACAATAATAATCTGTCAAGTTTACACAAATTAAATGTTAATTTTGCATAGCAGTGTTCTACATAAAAATACCCTTTCCTGTATTTTTTACCTCTAACAAATGTCTTTACTGAAATGTGGATTCTGGTATATATCAATAAAACTATCAATATTATCCATAAGATACATTTTCTACAGTTTTATTTGATGTGGGGTTTTTCTATGCCTTTTTTCTATGCAATGCTGCCTATTTAGCTGAATGATTATTTTTACGATTAGCTTTATAAAAGCATGAATTACACAATAAGACTGAACAATCCAGAGTGACTTTCTCCTCCAAAATATCTAACATTCATTTAATTTAGAAAAGTCAGAGAGAGTACATGAGGTCATGCTGCTTCTCCATCAGCAGCCAGAGACTCTCTCTCAGACTCCGGCTGCTGATGGAGAATTTCTTGTCTCTTAATGTGTTTGAGAGCATCAGTTAAAGTAAAGTAGTGAAGAGGTAGAGTTACAGGTATACAGTGAATAGTGAATATTTGAGTAATGTTTTAATCCAGATTATGAGAAGCAAAAACTACTCAGCTAAATAAAGAAAAAATGACTTCAAGTGCAAAATGTGTGGCAGAATTTGTAGGGATATGTAAAACTGGGTCTGGACTACCCCAATCAGCCAATCCTCTATAAGCAATTACTTAGATATTACAGGGTTCTTGCACCAGTCAGATTTAATGCTTTTTAATACCTTTTTAAGACCTTGATGAATATAATTTAGAACCCCAAAATTACCCCATAATTTCTTTGGGAGAAAATTATGTATTATATTGGAAACCTTAGCTAACCTTAGTCCTCTCTTCTGTAGCTTAGCTAACTCGCCGGTAAGGTCAGTATGTTAGCTAGCTCACCACTAACCTTAGTTCTCTCCTAGGTAATGTAACTAGCTCACTAGTTAAAATTAGCTAGCTATCCACTAAATGTAGTTCTCTCCCTGTTAACGTAGCTAACTCGCTGCTAACTTTAGTGTGCTAGCTCTACTCTCACTTTAGTTCTCTCCTCAATAACATAGCTAGCTAACTGCTAACATTAGCTAGCTCTCCACTAACCTTAGTTCTCTCCTTGGTAACGTAGCTAACTCACTGCTAACATTAGTATGTTAACTAGCTCTCCACAAATTTGAGTTCTCTCCTCGGTAACGTAGCTAGCTCACTGCTCACATTAGTATGTTAGCTAGCTCTCCACAAATTTTAGTTCTCTCCTCGGTAACGTAGCTAGCTCACTGCTAACATTAGCTAGCTCTCCACTAACCTTAGTTCTCTCCTTGGTAACGTAGCTAGCTCACTGCTCACATTAGTATGTTAGCTAGCTCTCCACAAATTTTAGTTCTCTCCTCGGTAACGTAGCTAGCTCACTGCTAACATTAGCTAGCTCTCCACTAACCTTAGTTTTTTCCTCTGTAACATAGCTAGCTAACTGCTATGGTTAGTATGCTAGCTCTCCACTAAGTGTAGTTCTCTCCCCAGTAATGTATGTAACTCACTGCTAACATTAATATGCTAGCTAATTCACCGCTAATGTTAGCTAGTTCTCCACTGACAATAGTTCTCTCCCTGGATTAGATGTTCACGGTGGGCCACTGTATGTTCCCACTGTCATTAAAAGAACCGTCTGAAAATATGATTCCTACAGCAAATTTGAGGGCGTTTTCACACCAGCACTGTTCAAAACAGACACTGGTTCGTTTGTAATTTTAGTGCGGTTTGATTGAGCAGGTGTGAAAACAGTAATCGCACTCGAGTTCGGATCAAAAGAACCGGATCGAGACCAGCTAGAGGACGTGATCTCAGTCCGGTTCTAAACGAACTCTGGAGCGGTTCACTTGTGGTGAGAACATGATCTGGTCTCGATCCGACCCAGCTTATAAATATACTGATTTTATTTGAGCTTAACTGCTGATGCGACGCAGTTTAAACTGATATATTAGCCAGATAATGCTAATTACCACAGCTATGAACAAATACTGTGTATATGCACGCATGGTCTGTGCTGTGTTCACTGCTCACAGCTGCATAACTTGGTTTACTATGTATAAATCTGTGCTGCTGAACATCCAAACACTGTGTTTGAAAGTGCAGCGTTTCAGTGTTCAGTGTTAAAGCACAGATATACGGGCTGGAACACAGGATCATCTCACAATATTTACTTTTCCATATGTTTATATTTACTCCCATGCCAGATAGCTCTGACCAATCAGAGGACACAGCCTGTTTGCATGGTTTATTGGTGTGTTTGCGTTTTGGTGCGTTTATTTAAGACCCTAATTACCAGGATTTTAATTTAATACATTTTAAGACATTTTAAGACTTCTTAAGGACCCGCAGGAGCCCTGCATTAAGACTCTTTTCTAATAAAATCAGCAGGCATATTTTCCAGACAGCTGGTTATTTTAGAGTAGTGGCTTCTGCATGTAATTATCCCGACTGTAAACCTCCAGCTCTCACAGCAGCGAGCTGAAGGTTAATGAGCTGCCAGACAAAAAAAAAAGTTCAGTCTGGGCTCTGGATGCATCATTCAGAGCGCTGTTTATCAGTGTGCATGCTCTCCATTTTATCCTGTATTACAAAAGCAGACTGGTCCCACTGAAAGCTGGGTATTAATCACCACCATTTGCTGCTGATTAAAGAGCTGGAGAGAGTTTGTCATTGCGTTTCCACTCACTGCCAGGTTGAGCCGGCGGTTTCCAGGGAAACAGAAAATCAGAAGCTTTCAGTTCTCCCAGCTCTCGCTGAAATCCAAGGACCTCCATCTACTGGAGAGACTTCCTGAAAACAAACACAGCCTTCGCAATCTGCCGCTCTCAGCAGCCACAGGGCAGGACGGCGGGAGGAACCGGGAGGAACCAGGAGGAAGATGCCTCCGAAATGATGCACGTTTTTCGGTAAAAGAGATATGAAGAGTCTCTCCGGACGAGTTTTTGCAGTAGAGGTACGTACTGTCTACTTTATATCTTTATTTATTGCACAGACCCTTCCAGCATGCTGAGCTGTTGCTGAGCATCAGTACGAGTTACGTGAGCATCAATTAAACTGAATCAGACAGGTGGTAAACACAGCATTCCCATATACCCCCCATTTACCCCCCATTTATATATTCATCAATACACAAATGCCGTCTGACGTTTCTCAAGTGCTGAAGTGCTGAAAAGCTAAGTTTCTCAAAGTGTTTGTACATCTCATTCAGTATTATACTGTATAATATTCATATCTTGCTATATTGTGTCTTTGCATGTCTGCATATCTAGATGGGTAACAATGCATGCTTATAATGTTCATCTGCATTTGCATAGTAATAATAGTCATATGCTGCAATTAGTGCAGTGAATCAAAGGTGATTAGGACATAAAGGTCAAACTGCACAATTGTTTACCTACCAACATTTTTCACAATGAAAATCAATGAAAGTCTAAATGTGTTCAGCTATTTTGTTCCATTAATATTGAAAAAGCTCAATCATCTTTAATTCATCCTAATTTGTTATTTGTTAACATCAAATTTTGCAGATTTTGCTCTTGCTCTTCTCTGCATGTTTTTGGTCATTTTAACTAATAGCCAAAAGATTCATTTCAAGGCTTCAATATGCAATTAATAATCAATAATGTAGACTGATACCTTTTACTATTTATTAAAACATACATTATACTTTTGTGATGTTCACAAAACAACATGATTTAAAAGGTTTTACCTTGCTTTCTTTCTTTGTGCATCTTTTTTCATACTTTTGAGATTTGTATTTGAATATCTGCATATCTAGGGCAATTGGGTGTCTTAATAATTGTAGTATGCAATAAGCAATGTAATTTTTCTATAAACCAACACATTTTGCATGGTCTTTGTTGCATGTTTTTACGTAATTTTAAATAATTGCCAAATTATTTATTTAAATGCTTCAATGTGCAGTCAAAATAATTAAATGATTAATTAAATAATTGTATTAATTCTTAAATGATGTATTATACTGCATGTACACATAACAACTATTATGTTGCATTGCTGTTCTATTATATATATAAACATGATTTATAAAGTTTAGTTCAGTCTTTTTCTGCATCTGTATTTTCTACTTTTGTATGCATATAACCTGTTGTATTGTGTATATTGCAATTTTGTATCTCAATAATTTGTAATTTCCAATAAGAAATGCACTGCTATTAATCGATCTATGATTATCATTTTCTGCATAAGCCTTTTTTTTTTTTACAAATTTGACATGTTTGTATCACAGCTTCTATACAGTTCAAATTATGTAGTATAACACCCTTTTTATCACATAATTTTAGCCATATGCCTGCACTGCATGCTCACACAACAATATTTTATAGGTTACATCACTGCACTGTCATATCTACACCAAAATGGTTTTAAAAGTATGATTTTACTATTTTTTTCAGCAGATACATTTAAATACCAACAACTATGGGACAATACAAACCCCTAAGGGAGAAATTCAATTCATTGTGAATGGAGAGTCGAATTCTGACTCAGTCTGAAGTCTGGAAAGTTATCTTGGGATTATAAATGAGAAGTGATGCCTGAATGACCCACATTATGGTGGATACAAAGCCAACGGAAGCCTGTAAACACTCTGAAGCAGGTACTCAGGAAGATACCCCCGCCATCTCCCCAACGTTAGGGGCCAAAATGGACCAGGTTCACTCAGGTGTCCCCCGGGACTCGGCACTACTGGAAGGTTTAAGCACTCATTCTGGACTTGCTCATCAGGACAGTGCTCATCAGCATCAACTCGGCGGGGGTAGTGATGGACATGCACGTAGAGAGCGCTTCACCTCCGACCGACAACAGGCCAGCCAAGAAATCACCATTCTGGTGACCAATCATGAGGCGCAAGGAGTTGAGATTGCAGAAGCTGAGAAAATCGAAATTCCTCTCAATCTTGAGTTAATCCCTTCAGCTGAGTGCACAACACCAACTGAAGATGATAGCTTGGATGGTTCCAAGGTTGTGGAGGACCTAATCAAGCTCAGTGAGCTGCAAGAAACCAGCATGATCAGCAATAGTTCAGCAGTGCAAAGTGCCAGCTTGGTTGAGCGTGACCAAAGTGGAGAAGTTCATATTGAACAAAACAAGTTTCCTGCAGACTCCAAAACTTCAGATCGCACAGACTCAGTGGAACTTTCACAGCGGAAGCAGAACCAGCTACCTGAGCAACCGCAGCATGTGCAGACACAAGTGAGCCTGGATGCCATATATCAATCAGTGGCCACCAGTCCCATGACCCCTCCTCAGGGTTCTGCTGGTTTCTTCTTTCCGTACTCTCTTGCCAAGCTTGGGACCAGTGGAGAAAGTGAAGCAGTGCCACCAGTCCACATGAAAGACGCCGAGCTTCAGGTTGGTGCACAGGTGGAGTACCGATCAGTAGCCACAGCTCCTATGACACCTGTTACAAAAACTGCCCCTGACCTACAGTTGGGGACTCGGTCAGTTGCCACAGCTCCCATGACTCCCATAGCCACAACTGCACCTGAACTGCCCGTGGAGACTCGATCAGTTGCAACAGCTCCAATGACTCCCCTTGCAACAACTGCACCTGAACTGCCCATAGAGACTCGATCAGTTGCCACTAATCCAATGACTCCCCTTGCAACAACTGCACCTGAACTGCCCGTAGAAACTCGATCAATTGCCACTGCTCCCATGACCCCTCTTGCAACTACAGCCCCTGAACTTCAAGTAGAAACTCGATCGATTGCAACAGCTCCCATGACCCCTCTCGCAACAACTGCACCTGAACTGCAAGTGGAGACTCATTCAATTGCAACAGGTCCTATGACTCCTCTTGCGACAACTGCCCCAGAACTGCAATTCGGGACTCGATCAATTGCCACAGCTCCTATGACTCCTCTTGCGACAACTGCCCCAGAACTGCAATTTGGGACTCGGTCGATTGCAACAGCTCCTATGACTCCTCTTGCAACAACAGCACCTGAACTTCAAGTAGCGACTCACTCAATTGCAACAGGTCCTATGACTCCTCTTGTAACAACTGCACCTGAACTGGGATTGGGGACTCGATCAATTGCCACAGCTCCCATGACCCCCCTTGTGACAACTGCCCCTGAACTGCAATTGGGGACTCGATCAATTGCAATAGCTCCCATGACTCCTCTTGCTACAACTGCCCCTGAACTGCAATTGGGGACTCGATCAATTGCCACAGCTCCCATGACTCCCCTTGCGACAACTGCCCCTGAACTACATTTGGGGACTCGATCGATTGCAACTGCTCCCATGACCCCTCTTGCAACAACTGCCCCTGAACTGCAAGTAGAGACTCAATCAATTGCAACAGATCCTATGACCCCCATTGCAACCACAGCACCTGAACTCCAGGTGGAGACTCGCTCAGTTGCCACAGCTCCAATGACCCCAATAGCGACAAGACCACCTCAACTGCAGGTGGAGACTCGCTCAATTGCTACAGCTCCCATGACGCCCATAGCAACAAGACCACCTCAACTGCAAATAGAGACTCGCTCAATTGCTACAGCTCCAATGACGCCCATAGCAACAAGACCACCTCAACTGCAAATAGAGACTCGCTCAATTGCTACAGCTCCCATGACCCCCATAGCAACAAGACCACCTCAACTGCAAATAGAGACTCGCTCAATTGCTACAGCTCCCATGACCCCCATTGTAAGAAAACCACCTGAACTGCAGGTGCACTCAATGGCCACAAGCCCTATGAGCCCCATAGTCCTTAGCTCACCTGAGCTGGTCCCACAACCTGAACCACGAGCTGAGCCGAGACCCGAGGAACTCGTAGAGCCCATACAGGATGTCAGCTGGGATGAAAAAGGAATGACTTGGGAGGTCTATGGTGCTGTGGTGGAGGTGACCGTTCTGGGCACTGCTATCCAGAAGCACCTGGAGAAACAAGTGAAGAAGCAAAGGAAGCTATCTGCAGGAACACCTGCTTCTAACGTCACAGACGCACCCACTCCATTCCCTTCCAGCCCACCTGCAACATCAGCATCTAGTCGCTGCAGTTCATCAAGAGGAAGCAAGAAAAAGGAAGAACCAAGAGGGCAGAGGGCCAGAAGAAGACAGAATCCTTTACGCTTTTTTGCCAGGAATGTTCGGAGGCCAAGCTGCTGCTCTCGAGCGCAATCTGAGGAAAGACACTGAAGTAACACCTCAACAAGTAACAGCAGTTACTGAACGATGGTCCTGATGCAGGTCCAGTGAAGTACTCTGTCCAGATATACTTTACAGTTGTACTGTTGCCAGGATTGGCCTGCCCAAGAAGCACATGTGTCTTTGCTAGTTGTAGCCATAGGTCCAACTGCAGGATCTGTCCAATGACAGGTACCCTTTAATGGCAAGCTATTCCCAGTGGCCGGGTATGTTTTCATTTCTTAGGTACCTTTGGCTTTATGTTCAGACTGCAGTCAATTCCAACGTCCAATGTGGATGCTGAGGTGTGCTTAGCTTCATTACATTCTGCTGTTGAAGCCATTCTTTTCTAAACTTCTGTATTTTTTCTTGATGTTTGCGTCCAGAATTTGCTGGTATTTAATTGATGCTATTCTTTTCATGATGAGTCTAATGTTCCACATGCCACTGACTATGTTTAACAGTTGGAAAGGTATTCTTTTCATGAAATTCGCTACCTTACCTTTTCTCACTGCTGCCAAAAAGTTCTATTTTGACTTCATCAGACCACAGATTTGTTTTACAAAATACACTGCCTGGCCAAAAAAAAGTCGCCACCTGGATTTAAGTAAGTAAATGATGTGGGGTTGGTTGGTTGATGCTGCAGTTGGTCTGCAGTTTTAGGTTCAGCAACAGTATGTGCTGAAAAAATGAGGTCAGCTGACTACCTGAATATACTGAATATAGACCAGGTTATTCCATCAAAGGCAATGGCACGGCCATATTCCAAGATGTCAATGTCAGGATTCATGGGGCTGGAATTGTGAAAGAGTTCAGGGTTCAGAGAGCATGAGATCATCATTTTCACACATGGATTGTTCATCACAGTGTCCAGACCTTAACCTCATTGAGAATCTTTGAGATGTGCTGGAGAAGGCTTTGTGCAGCGGTCAGACTCTTGATGAAAAATTAATGCAACACTGGATTATAAATGAAATAAATCTTGTTACATTGCAGAAGCTTATTGAAACAATGCCACAGTGAATGCATGCCTCAATCAAAGCTAAAGGTGACCATTTTTGGGGGGTTTTGGCCAGGTAGTGTATATTGGGCTTGTTTAGATGTTCCTTTAAAAACACTTCTGTCCACTGTAACTGGTTTCAGATGGTCCAAGCTGGTCATTCAGACAAAAACTCGTTAGCCAGTTCTTGAGAGCATAGTTTATGTTGCATTTGATTTTGGTCATGCCTGTTAATGTTGGTCATAGTCAAGCAGCATGGTTTTATTGGTTAGGATAGTTGTCTGGCTCAGGTTCATCATACTAGTAGACAAGCTGGACAGCCAGATTATCCACCTTGAGATGATCATAGTGTTTATCAGCGTTCTGATTCCCTACTTACTGTATATGGTGAACTGAAGAAACCTGAAATGATTTAGCCACCTACTAAATCCACTTCACATGGAACTTCAGGCCATCGGTTATGTTAATGCTCAGACCACTTGGCAGCTGCTGATTGTTGGGACAAGGTTTGAAGAGTCAGATTATTCATATCGCTTTGAAATATGCATCACCTGACCTTTTTAAAATGATGATTGTAAAGAAAACATCACCCTAACAAGCAAATTAACGTTATTGAGCTTGGAGTAACCAAAATACAGCAAAGTTTGTTTTTCCTTTTATACTTTGATATTGATCAAAAGTTACATGCTTGTCCAGTTTATCTTATATTCTTCTCTTCAGTTGTTTTACTGAGTTATTTTTGCTAGACACCTTTTATTTCTACTTGATTCATTAATTTACCAAAGTATTGGTTCTTGGCAACACTTTATATAATGATTCTAGATTTAAGTAAAAATTTGTGATGTAATAGTTCATCCAGCTTTTACCATTATGGATACTGATACAGTATAAAATATTCATGTATGTTTATTTATTGTTTTATTAGTGCTTATGCATGAATTTTGTAGTCACCCTTTAAATATATGTTTCTTAAATATACGTTTAGCCTAGTCGACCAGTCTTTAAGATAAACCCAAGGAACGATTACTGGAAAATTACTGGAGTAAAAGTTAGGGAACACATAGTTCTATGTGAATATGTTACACCCTGTGCAAGGTGCGTTGCCATGCTCATTGCTATCTTACACCCTGCCAACAGTCTATTTAAATGCCTTCCACCTACCTTATTTAAATAGCAACAGTGCTTGTGAATATACAATATCTACATTGATTGGTGGTCTGAAAATGAGGTGTTTTCAGGTACATTTCTGGAGTACTGCTTGTTTATCTTGGCAATAGAAAACACAGGTGCACCACTGACTGAATATAACCTATACTTCATGTTCAGGTAGCTGCACTGTTAAAATAGCAATCCACCAAAGTCAGAGAACACCTGGTTCTTAAAGGATATAAAGGTAAAAACATGCCCAAAACACACCCATGATTATTTAAAATAATTAGTACATGCCTTTAGCTTGTTTTATACCGCACAAGGCGTACTTTTCCCATCGTTACGATAGCAAAGACAAAATTACACACCCTAAATTAAACTATACTGTGCAGGGTTGACGACTTGCCTAAAGATTGCTAAAATAGGCCCCAATAACTATCCACTAAGTCAGTGAATATTTGTAAAGTTTCTCATACTGCATTAGATTTAATTAGTTTTACTTATACACTAAAAGCACAGACAATCCTATATATATATATATTTATATTTATTTATTTATTTTGCTTACCAACTGTTGCAAAATGTTATAGAACAGGGGTCGGCGCAATATCTGGCCCGTGAGGTTGTTTGTTTGAACTATAATGAACGATAATGAAAAAAAATGCTTCTCTGATGAGCTTTTGTTTACATATCTCCCCTGTCTCTCTTTATGTCGCGCTCGCCGTGACTTTTCCTAGTTTTCGCCCGTTCTTGATTTTCCGCTCGTTCTTGTGCTCCCTATCTCCTTATTAGGTTTTTTTTCCCCCGGTCGTGTCCCAATTCACTAGCTGGGGCAGCAATAGTGTATTGGATTGCAACCTGTGGAGGGAGGAGGGATGTGTTTATTTATGTTTTTTTTCCTTTTCTTCTTGGGTTTATCTGCTTTGAGATCAACAGTTCTGCTGCAATTGGGTTCAACAACCCTCTGGGCTCGAGAGCTACTAGTCTTTAGAGAACAAAACAAAAAAATTTTGGCTTGGAAAATATCTGACCCATGGCCGAACTTAATTGCCGACCCCTGTTTTAGAGCTTTTTTATGTATTGAAGGAGGCATAGTGAGGAAAATAATAAGTGTAGAGGAGAGGGTAAAGGTATTTAACATGTTCTAAAAGGTATCTAAGCAATGTTTGTCGTACCTAGCACCATTTGTATTATTCTGAAGTTCTCTTTTCTATAGCTTTTGTACGATTACACCCTGATCACAGCCGAGTGGATCATCCTGTTATTGTGTTTAAGCTGAGTGTATTGCAGTAACCCGCAGGCCTTATGTTCTAGTAGGTATATTTTGTGATGGTGACACTTGTATATTGAAATAGCAATGTTTATAAATGTTTATAAATGTTTTAAAGGTAGAGATACTATACTGTTATATAGGTGTGGACCTACACCTGTCAGTTTTAATACTTTTTATAAATCTGATTGAATCGATTGATCTCATTACTGTACAGTCATCATTGTCTTAACAAAAAAAAAGAAAATACACGGTGTGTGCACAGTGGTCATACTGCCTTTGTAAAGACTGTTTAATTGAATTACTGGATCTGCCCGTTTAACCCTAAGCACTCTACATCCTCATCATTCCCACGCTGCCGTTCTGCAAACAGGTCACATGCTTTCTCAAGTGCATAATGAACATCAGTCAAAGGATCATCATTTAATGGAAATGAGAGGTTGTAAAGAATGTACAGTCTGCATTAAAGATGTATGACTCTTGTACTCTTGTTGCCTATTTTGTAATTTTGTAATGAAAAAGAAAGATAAAAACTGTATGGCAAACAAATGAGAAATGACTAAGGGTACAGCTGATTTAAGTATGTTTAACAGTATGTTTACATCACAACTTGTTCAGAAATAATTATAATAAAGTGATTACTTATGTCACATAAACATACTTTCCTTTTTTGAACCTGAATGTGGACAGTTTTAGTTCAATTGTTAAATTGTTTGCTATAAGACTCTTCATCAAAAATGGTGCATCATTCACTTAAATATCAATTAATTTAAAACTTTGTCAGGCAGGTTCTATTTAAGTGAATTCTTGATTGAGAACAGGTATAGCAGTAATGAGGTTTGAAAATTTTAACTCATAAAAAATAAACCATAGTTAAGTAATGTTTTAACTGGGGACAAAACCTTTTTCACACAGGGCCATGTAGGTTTGGATTTTAATTTTAATAATCAAAACCTTCATTCTGTCGAGTTGAGCTGCCTAATAAAACCGTGCTTCCCTAGTGTATATTTAAGGTCTCTGTAAAACGCAGAATCAACCGGAGATCCGATTTAAACCTATAGTTACTCACACAAGATAGCTAACGCTAACTAGCTCTGTAAACGGAAGCTGTACTCTCCACCTGTGGGCAGTCCTGAGCCGTGTGAATTGAGGAGTTCTAGAACAGTGTAAATAGAGTAGTTCTAGAAAAGTGTGAATTTAAAAGTTCTAGAACAGAGAACATCAAAGAGTTCTAGAACAATGTAAATTGAGGAGTTCTAGAACAGTGTAAATTGAGGAGTTCTAGAACAGTGTAAATTGAGGAGTTCTAGAACAGTGTAAATTGGAGGAGTTCTAGAACAGTGTGAATTGAAAAGTTCTAGAACAATGTAAATTGAGGAGTTCTAGAACAGTGTGAATTGAAAAGTTCTAGAACAATGTAAATTAAGTTTTATTAGAAGAGTGTGAATTAAGGAGTTCTAGAACAGTGTAAATTGGGGGAGTTCTAGAACAGTGTAAAGTGGGGGAGTTCTAGAACAGTGTAAATTGAGGAGTTCTAGAACAGTGTAAATTGGGGAAGTTCTAGAACAGTGTAAATTGAGGAGTTCTAGAACAGTGTAAATTAAGGAGTTCTAGAACAGTGTGAATTGAAAAGTTCTAGAATAATGTAAATTTAGAAGTTCTAGAACAGTGTAAATTGAGGAGTTCTAAAACAGTGTAAATTAAGGAATTCTAGAACCAGTTTACCAGGTTTGATCAGTTAGATTTTTTCTCCCTTAATAATCAAAACCTTCATTCTGTCAAATTGTGCTGCCTTATAAAACCGTGCTTCCCTAGTGTTTATTTAAGGTCTCTGTGAAACGCAGAATCAACCGGAGATCCGATTTAAACCTACAGTTACTCACACAAGATAGCTAACGCTAACTAGCTCTGTAAACAGAAGCTGTAAGCTTTTTTGAGCCGAGGTTGGCGAGGCCATTAAGGCACTGGTTGACGTCGACACCCTAACGTCTCTCTGATCAACTGGTATTCATATGCAGCATCCATATACAATTCAGAGAGATCTGTTATGTTTTACAAAGAACAAGAAAAAGTGTATTTTAGCATATGGAGACCTTTAATTAATAATATTTAGATTTGTTTGATGATCTAAAACATTTAAGAGTCATAGACATGCATAAAATAGGAAATTACACTATAGGAATACAGGCCCTATAAAAAGTGAAGAAACCTTCAGAAAGGTCGACTAATTTGGGCTTAATTAATCAAGAACAAGACCTAAACTAAGCACCATCGTATTCCTTAATCTTACAGTAAGAGTTCCTGAAGCAGCTCCTCCTGCAATAATAATCACGCTGCCTCTGCTCTGATACAGCCTGAATAATCAGCTCTTTATTACCACAGTCTCCGGGGGGACGTCAGCTCGTGAGCGAGGGTCCCACTTCAGACCTGAGGAAAACAGAAACAGCAAGACAAGCTTACGTCAACCACCATCTCTCTCACACACACACACACACACACACACACACCACCATCTCACACACACACACACACCTTTAGCATCACACACTGTTACATATCAAACAGAGAAAACAGCCTGTAGGAGCTGCAGCAGATAATCAGCTTCATACTGAACATTAACATTTACAGCATTTATCTGACGCTCTTATCCAGAGTGAATTACACTGAGAACCGTGTGAATTTAGGAGCTCTAGAACAGTGTGAATTAAGGAGCTCTAGAACAGTGTGAATTTAGGAGCTCTAGAACAGTGTGAATTAAGGAGCTCTAGAACAGTGTGAATTTAGGAGCTCTAGAACAGTGTGAATTAAGGAGCTCTAGAACAGTGTGAATTTAGGAGCTCTAGAGCAGTGTGAATTAAGGAGCTCTAGAACAGTGTGAATTAAGGAGCTCTAGAACAGTGTGAATTAAGGAGCTCTAGAACAGTGTGAATTTAGGAGCTCTAGAACAGTGTGAATTAAGGAGCTCTAGAACAGTGTGAATTAAGGAGCTCTAGAACAGTGTGAATGCAGAAAGAACATTTCAGAAAAGATTAAATGGGAGCAAACATTCTATAATAGTGTGAATAAGGGGAATAAATTGTAGAAATGGTCAATGGAAGTTCTAGAATGTATCCCCATTTAGCCAGTACTAGAATGTTTCTGTATCCACAGTGTTCTAATTTTTTTTGCTCATTGATCCTGTTCTAGAATGTTTCTTTATCCACATTGTCCTAGATTTTGTCTTTATTAACTGCTCTAGAATTTCCCCCCATTTATACTGTTCTGGAATGTTTTATCCACACTAGGATGTTTCCCCATCTATCCAGATTTTATCCTGTCCTAGAATGTTTCTTTAGCATCACTGTTCTAGAATGTGTCTTTATTAACTGTTCTAGAAATTTTACCCATTTATCCTGTTCTAGAATGTTTTATCCACACTAGGATGTTTCCCCATCTATCCAGATTTTATCCTGTTCTAGAATGTTTCTTTATCCACACTGTTCTATATTTTTTATTTATTTAGTGTTCTACGATGTTTCCCATATATCATGTTCTAGAATGTTTCTTTATCTACACTGTTCCAAACTGTTATAGAATGTTCCCCATTGATGCTGCTGTTCTATAGTAGGTTTCTTTATCCACGCTGTTCTAGAAGGATCTAACCCCCCCTGTTCGCACTGGTTCTCTGTTTTTCTGAACAGGTTACTGTAATAGGTCATCATCCACACTGTTCTAGAATGATTCTTTATATACACTGTTCTATATTTTTTATTTATTTAATGTTCTACGATGTTTACCAATTTATCCTGTTCTAGAATGTTTCTTTATCCACACTGTTTTAAACTGTCCTAGAATGTTTCTTTATCCACATAGTTCCACACTGTTCTAGAATGTTTCTTTATCTACACTGTTCTACAATGTTTCCCATTTATCCTGTTCTAGAATGTTTCTTTATCCACATAGTTCCACACTGTTCTAGAATGTTTCCTTATCTACACTGTTCTAGAATGTTTCCCCATTTACCCTGTTCTAGAATGTTTCTTTATCCACACTGTTCTATATTTTTTATTTATTTAGTGTTCTACGATGTTTCCCATTTATCCTGTTCTAGAATGTTTCTTTATCCACATAGTTCCACACTGTTCTAGAATGTTTCTTTATCTACACTGTTCTAGAATGTTTCCCCATTTAACTTGTTCTAGAATGTTTCTTTATCCACACTGTTCTATATTTTTTATTTATTTAGTGTTCTACGATGTTTCCCATTTATCCTGTTCTAGAATGTTTCTTTATCCACATAGTTCCACACTGTTCTAGAATGTTTTCTTATCTACACTGTTCTAGAATGTTTCCTTATCTACACTGTTCTACGATGTTTCCCATTTATCCTGTTCTAGAATGTTTCTTTATCCACATAGTTCTATATTTTTTATTGGGTAAAGTGTTGGGTGATGTGTTGGGTGAAGTGTTGGGTGATGTGTTGGGTGATGTGTTGGGTGATGTGTAGGGTGAAGTGTTGGGTGATGTGTTGGGTGAAGTGTTGGGTGATGTGTTGGGTGAAGTGTTGGGTGATGTGTTGGGTGATGTGTTGGGTGAAGTGTTGGGTGAAGTGTTGGGTGATGTGTTGGGTGAAGTGTTGGTTGATGTGTTGGGTGATGTGTTGGGTGAAGTGTTGGGTGATGTGTTGGGTGAAGTGTTGGGTGAAGTGTTGGGTGATTTGTTGGGTGATGTGTTGGGTGAAGTGTTGGGTGATGTGTTGGGTGAAGTGTTGGGTGATGTGTTGGGTGAAGTGTTGGGTGATGTGTTGGGTGATGTGTTGGGTGAAGTGTTGGGTGAAGTGTTGGGTGATGTGTTGGGTGAAGTGTTGGGTGATGTGTTGGGTGATGTGTTGGGTGAAGTGTTGGGTGATGTGTTGGGTGAAGTGTTGGGTGATTTGTTGGGTGATGTGTTGGGTGAAGTGTTGGGTGATGTGTTGGGTGATGTGTTGGGTGAAGTGTTGGGTGATGTGTTGGGTAAAGTGTTGGGTGATGTGTTGGGTGAAGTGTTGGGTGATTTGTTGGGTGATGTGTTGGGTGATGTGTAGGGTGAAGTGTTGGGTGATGTGTTGGGTGAAGTGTTGGGTGATGTGTTGGGTGAAGTGTTGGGTGAAGTGTTGGGTGAAGTGTTGGGTGATGTGTAGGGTGAAGTGTTGGGTGATGTGTTGGGTGAAGTGTTGGGTGATGTGTTGGGTGAAGTGTTGGGTGAAGTGTTGGGTGAAGTGTTGGGTGAAGTGTTGGGTGAAGTGTTGGGTGATTTGTTGGGTGAAGTGTTGGGTGATTTGTTGGGTGATGTGTTGGGTGATGTGTTGGGTGAAGTGTTGGGTGATGTGTTGGGTGATGTGTTGGGTGATGTGTTGGGTGAAGTGTTGGGTGAAGTGTTGGGTGAAGTGTTGGGTGATGTGTTGGGTGAAGTGTTGGGTGAAGTGTTGGGTGATGTGTTGGGTGAAGTGTTGGGTGATGTGTTGGGTGAAGTGTTGGGTGAAGTGTTGGGTGATGTGTTGGGTGAAGTGTTGGGTGATGTGTTGGGTGAAGTGTTGGGTGAAGTGTTGGGTGATGTGTTGGGTGAAGTGTTGGGTGATGTGTTGGGTGAAGTGTTGGGTGATGTGTTGGGTGAAGTGTTGGGTGATGTGTTGGGTGAAGTGTTGGGTGATGTGTTGGGTGAAGTGTTGGGTGATGTGTTGGGTGATGTGTTGGGTGAAGTGTTGGGTGATGTGTTGGGTGAAGTGTTGGGTGATTTGTTGGGTGATGTGTTGGGTGAAGTGTTGGGTGATGTGTTGGGTGATGTGTTGGGTGATATATGTGGTCAGTATGTTCTGACCTTAAAGCCTCTTCATGGAGGTGATTCAGTACATTAAAACACAACATAAATACACAATAATAATAAAGGGTCGGGTAGATCAGCAGGTCAGAAGCGTGGGTGTAAATGGTATTTATGGAACAGCTCGGTACTCTATGTTCTTTTTAATCTGGTTTGAAAATGTCAGAGCCTCGTTTTATAGACAGACCAAATACTGCCCTCTAAAGGAGGCATACTACTATATATCCTCTCTCTAATATTTACTGTTTGTTCATGTCACATTATGAATATATGTGAAACCTCTTGTATAGGTACTTTTGTATCAAAGAACATTTATTTCAAGTAAAATTATTTTTCAGGATTTTACTTGTTAAGAAATGCTTGTGCATCCCTGGAAAAGATGTGGTTATAAAGGGCAGATCAGAGTTGAGCTTTAGAGAACACATGCAAGCTTTCCATGAGGTGCTGTAAGTCTAAATATGTGTCTATTCTAAATATATATATGCAGTATTATGTAGATAAGGCTCTCCTGTTTGTGCAGTGAGCTTATTGCAGGTTGCAGTTTTTAACCGAGAGGTTCTTATCAGCAGAACCCCGGGTTACTCAGAGCACTGCAGCTCATGCTGGAGTGTTTTACTGCTCATCACCTACTCATCATCCTCTTCACCAGGTGATCCGGACCAGAGAGAGAGAGAGGAACATGCAGAATTAAAAACATTACATTACTGCGTACCTGCTGCACTGCTGACTCACTTTATTTCACTTATTCACTGATTATAATACACTGTATACACCACTCTCTATTACACAAGTCAAGCTCAGCATCAAATTATCAGATAAACAGTTTAAGCCCCTGTCTTACACCATGCACAAGATGTGTCAAGATGATAATTGCTATCTCACACCCTGTTAGCAGTCTATTTTCACGCATTTTTAAATAGAAACAGTGCTTCAGTCTGGAAATGAGGTGTGTTCAGGTACATTTCTGGAATTTTGAGTTTTTATCTTGGTAACAGAAAACACAGGTGCGCCACTGACTGAATACAACCTAGACAGACGTCAACAGTCAGACATTCATCGCTATCTTGGCAGTGAATTGTCAACACAGGCACATCCCCAACACACATACACCCACACACACTTGTTACACACATGAGATATTCTTTATTTAGAATTATCTTCTGCTAGAGTTAATAGCAAATGCAGATATAATATGAATATAATGACTGAATGGAATTAAAAATATAAGGATTCTAATTTTATCATGATCACTTTCTAGTAATCCACTTTGTTAGACTTATATATATATATAGTGTATAAATGTGTTAGTTGAGTGGGCAGGGATGGTTGTGGGTAAGGTGAACTGGAAGTGGTGGGTTGGATGTGGGAAGGATGGGATGGGTGTGGATGGGATTTAAAAGGAATAGGAAAACATTGTTCGTTTTTGTAATGTACTATATTGTTACTATAAAAAAAATGCTTTGCCACTGAACCATGGGGTTTCACAAAAATGTTGTTTTAAAAATCATATTGTTATCTGTATCTAATTATTAATGTATTTGTTTATTTGTGTTGTGTTTTTACATGAACATTTAACATGGTTAATAAAGTTAAATAGCTATTTTAATAGCTATTTTGTAGTTATCCATGCAGTTAAGTTTAAAATTTGTGAAGGGTTAAGCTAGATTAACTTAAAGCTGGTATATGTCACTTTGGACAAAAGCATCTGACAAATGTAATGTAATGTAATGTCATATATGTTTTATATTTTAGATTCTTTAAAGTGGCTCCTCTTGCTTGATGATCAGTTGATGATCAGTTTTGAACATCCTCTCAGTCAGCTTTATGAGGTAGAGTCTCCTGGAATTCAGGCTTTCAGTTAACAGCTGTGCTGAACTCATCAAGAGTTAATTACTTGAATTTCTTGTCTCTTAATAAAGTGTTTGAGAGCATCAGTTAAAGTAAAGTAGTGAAGAGGTAGAGTTACAGGTATACAGTGAATAGTGAATATTTAAGTAATGTTCTAATCCAGGTTATGAGAAGCAACAACTACTCAACTAAGTCAACCAATCTGAAAGTAAATTTTCTAAGAACTTTGAAAGTATCCTCAAGTGCAATCGCACTTCAACATTATAATGGTGAAACTGGCAGTCATCAGGACCGGTCCAGGAAAGGAAGAGCGAGAGTTTATCAGAGTTACAAGCCTCAGAAACTACAAGTTTTATCAGAGCACTTTTAAGTTACTACATGATTCCTTATGTGTTCCTTTATAGTCTGAATCACTTCTCTATTCATTTACTATTTATCTATTTCAGAGGTGGAAAAAGTACAGAAAAATTGTAATTAAGTAAAAGTACCCATCTAAAAATCTACTTGAGTAAAAGTAAAAAGTAAAAAAGTACTCAATTTAAAATTTACTTTGAGTAAAAGTTACATAGTTACTTTTAATTATTTGATGTAAAAAAAGTACAACAAATCATATATTAAATTGTTTTTAAATTAACTATTATTTTACATAATGATTTGGATCTTTTCAGGCAGTATTTGTTCAGACCACCCTATAATACATTTTCAAGAACAAGTGGTACAGGTTTCTATCATCCTTTTTTTGTTCTTTACTGTTAAAAAGTTATGGTCATATAGGCGACTATAAACTGTATTTTTATAGTTTTACAATTTATTATTATATTTTAATTTGCCATTGCTCTGCTTTAACTGCTATTTACATGTTTTTTTTAACATTAAAGCAGATTGTTTAATGATAAAAATACTTACACCACATGCTTTCTCAGGTTTGATGTGGAAGTTTTGAAAGCAGAACAGCTCTGACCGGCGGGGCACATTTTGTATTGCATGAGGAAGTTACTGCCTCGTTATTCCACACGCGAGCATCTGTGCCAATTTTTTTATTTTAATTCAGACAATTGTTTTTTTTCCCAACATTTTATTTTTACTCAGTAATTGGGACGTTTCTAATGTAGCAAAGTAAATTGCTTGTGTCAAAATGTACTTGTGTAAAAGTAAAATTACCTATTTTAAAAAAGATCTTTTTAAACTGTAGTTAATGCATCTAAAGTTAGTGATATGTCAGAAAAGGCATCTGGGTAAATTAAGTCATGTAAACTCAGATTCTGCCACTTGATGTCAGTACTGATAAACAGACAGTAATGACTCTGTTCACCTGTGTAAATATAGAATGTTATAGAAAGATAGAAATTAAAGGACATTTATATCATTTATATCTTTTGATAATGTTCTCTTCATCACTCTGTTGCTCATTAACAGATTACAGAGAAGCAGAGTAACTAGAAACAGGGGAAATGGGATTGCCGTGTTTAATAAAGTGTATCATTGGTGGTATCAAGGGAAATTACACATTTGACACAATTAAGACAATGAATCAGATTTTCTCCTGAAAGAATTCTCGTCTTTATAAATTTTACAGTTATTCTGATTAATAACTGATTAATAACCATCATCAGTCTCCCTTAGAAACTCATTAAAACCCCTTATAAATCTAGATCACCTTTGGCGTTCATTACAGGCACTCTGACAGCCCGACGCTACGTTAATAACATAATCATTTTCTCCATAAGTGTTTCAGAGCGGTGGTGTGAAATGTGGCCTGAGATCTTTCCTCAATTTCTATTTAAACAGGACCCAGAGGCATCAGCGAAACGGGTACCACTTTAAAATAAGACTACCTTTATAAAGGGTTTATAAATGGTTTACAATTAGTCTATTAATGGTTACTAATTAGGTTATAAATGCCTTAAAAATGAATTTAACGCCATTAATAATCAGTTATAACACATACGTAGAAAGGGCAACAGTGACCTGTTGTTTGCCAAATAGTGAACCCACAGCTATCTATATTGTTGCCCTTTCTCTGTATGTGTTATAACTGATTATTAATGATTTTTAAGGCATTTACAACCTAATTAGTAACCATTAATAAACTAATTGTAAACCATTTATAAACCCTTTATAAAGGTAGTCTTATTATAAAGTGGTACCATTTATTTAAACCAAGGGTTTCATTTCTGCCACATCGTTGACACACAGCCCAATTCATTTTTAATCTTAAATTAACCAAAGACTGAATACTAGTCCCCCCTTCCCCAAAAAACACATTTATCTAAAAGCCATAATGACGATAATGTTAAAATATTTAAATATTAACCTTGATAAATGTGGGATTTTGCACAAGGCTCTCTGTTTCAACCACATATATGACCATTGAAAATGAATTTCAGTACAATGTAAATAAAGCTCTGGAAAAAAATAAGAGATCACTTCAGTTTCTGAATCAGTTTCTCTGATTTTGCTATTTATAGGTTTATGTTTGAGTAAAATGAACATTGTTGTTTTATTCTATAAACTACAGACAACATTTCTCCCAAATTCCAAATAAAAATATTCTCATTTAGAGCATTTATTTACAGAAAATGAGAAATGACTTAATTAACAACAACAAAAAAAATATGCAGAGCATTCAGATCTCAAATAAGGCAAAGAAAACAAGTTCTTATTCATAATTCTCATTTTTAATCACCAGTGTTCCATGTTTTTTTCTCCGTTAGTGAATAATAGTGAATCACTGTGGTTCTCTGGAGACCCAAAGCTTTAGAAATGACTTTATAAACTTTTCCAGACTGATAGAAGATCGATGACTTTGTTTTTCTCATCTGTTGTTGAATTTCTTCAGATGGGGGTTTAATAATAATAATAATAATAATAATAATAATAATAATAATAATAATAATAATAATAATAATAATGTGCTGCTTTTTGTTGAGATCTTTTATCTGCTTCATGTTGTCAGACAGGTTCTATATTTATATCTTTTTATCTCTTTTTCTTTCATGTTCTGTTTTTCATACATCTAACCAGCCATGAAAGAACCCATTATTTAACCTCCAGCTCTGTTGGTTTAGTTCTGTGTGAGTGGTGCAGCAGGCTGGTACGTCAATCAATCAGGCTTATATATTTGAATATTAAGACTTGATATGAGTCTTCTCTGGAACCCAATTCAAAGACAATCAAAACATTCAGTTCTACTGTAATAAACATGCGGACAAGTTATTCCATGCAGCACTTCGGGGTAGAACAGGCTACAAACATCTACTTATTACCTGGAGAAGAGCCATGACTCTGCAGAACAGTTTTATCACTTTATGACTAAACTTTTTTATTTTCTGCAATAAATTTATTACATTTTCCTTAATTTACCAAGTGCTCTGTACGTCTTTTTTTAGACTTTATGATAAAAACAGCAGCAAAAAGCTCTATCTGGATGGGATTCGTTTCTCAGGGGGTCCTGGGGTTATTTTATTCCTGTCTAGAATGACCATATGTGTTTTTCTCAGACGACCTCTGAGAAAATTACAGGCTGAATTATCTACTGTTTTCCGTGGTCCTCCGGTAATTTTAGTCCCGTCCAGATCCACATCTCTGAGTTTTGTCTCCTCGCGTTTAATAAAATAGATATTTGTCCACTGCTGCACCGTAATTACACTTGGGCGCGTGTTTCCACGGAGATCCATGTTAAAAACACAACAGCAAGTGGAAATGGAGGAGCTACTGAACACCTGAATGTCATGTGCAGTCCGGATGCAGGAGTTTTATCACTGAGTAGAAGTGTGAAATATTTTTTACAGACGTCCTCCTCAGAAACTAATCCCATCCAAATAGAGATATTCATACACTACAGGTAAAAGCCTTTGTTGAAACTCAGTTTTTAATCATGTTAATCTGAGCTAAAGGCTAAAGCTGCTGTTTCCATGTGGGTCAGCCAGACGTCTTCCTGTAGCAGTTTTTTTCTCCAGTTTCCAAGAGTCTTTATTTGAAGGTGTAGAAACAGAACTCACTGCTCTCTGACTTCATCTGTAATTTCTCTAAAGAAAAGACTTCTACTTTTAATAGTTACAGAGTTCTCTGTGTTTCTGAGTCTTTTTCTAGTTATTATGATGTAAGAAAGTGTGAATGTGCTGTAAGTGTGTAAATGCTGCAGCAGTAGAGAGTAACAGCAGTAACACCATCTGTTCCAGCACTACAGCTTTACTACAGGACTAAGAGTTTGGACATCAAGGACGTCAAGGGTTCTCAACATTACGTCGCAAACCACTTTTATAGAATACAAACCTAAAAAATTAATATAAAAAAAAAAACATTTAAACATACAAAGACATGCAAAGTGAATTTAAGAGCTTTTCTAAGAAACTGAAAAGGAACATGACAAATGCATGTAAAAAAAAGTTGCTACAGTAAAATTATATATCAAAACTGCACAAAATAAATAAGAACAATAATAAAATGAGATATCTCCAAAATCAGATTAGCATTCATTATTTTTAATGACCTTTTAAGTTTTCAGTTTTTGTTTGTTTTTCTAAAAGGCTCTGTAAGTTAATTGAAATATTTTGTAAACTGAATTTTGGACCATTTCTGATTATTGATTAGACATACATTTTAATAAGTGGATTTTTTTTTCTAAAATGTTGACCACTAAAAATATTAAGAAATATAATAAATATTTATTTATTTTATTATTTAACTGTTTGTCTGCATCAGGTGCCCACGGCTGACATTTCTCAATCTGACAGTGTTTCTTTTGCCAAAATGCAAAAAATATTTACTTTTGCAATATTTCTAATATGTATGTTACATTTTTACATATGTAAAGATATGTAATATAAATAATAATATGTAACATAACCTATGTTGCCATAACATGGTAAAAGTGGCTCAAATCTGATATTGATGGTCAGGCTGATCAAGTTTTTACATCATTACATCAAACCCAGATAAAATCTATACTGTATGAGCAGGTCTCTGAGCTTCTTTAAGTAGACTTTGCTGTTATTTTTGCAGTTTTGGGACAGATTTTGTTATCAGTTACTCGCAAATGTCAACTTAATGGAAAAATAGCTTCTGGCATCATTTATTTGCATACTTGGTGAATGCTCAGTGTGTTGAAACTCCCCCAGGCTGTCCTGCACTGAGTGTTTTCCTATACTAAACGCTAAATGCCTCCTCCGATACATGTGAAGCCAGACTCCGCCTTTTTTTTAACTGCTGCTGATGCTGTAGCATTTCCGAGTAGCATCACAGCGCTAACGCTCGGAGGAAAGCGCAGCGACTCGGTTCTGATACATCAGCTCACAGACGCAGCCTCGTGCTGATTCTCATCACCCTAGGAGTGATGAGGGGAAAGAACGCCATCTACTGTATCCACCCAGAGAGAGAGCAAGACCAATTGTGCTCTCTCAGGGCTTCAGCAGCTGATGGCAAGCTGCATAACTGGGATTCACACCGCTGGAACACTCTGAGCCATGTGTTTTTATTTTTCTTTAGGTTCTATAATTAATTCTGTTATCTCTGGGTGCTGCAGTGCACTCGTAACCCCAACATTTGCGTGAACTCAAATAAATAAAGTCTGTTTTGAGTAAAACTGGATATTTTCTAACATTACCCAACTGCTATGAGTTATATGAACATTTGTGGCTACATTGTATATTAAAATCTGGTCTTTAAGTGAATAAATTGTAGTAAAATAACAGTTTTTAGTTCATTTGTTTTAGTCTTAGAGGCCCTGGCAGTTTACTAAAAGATTTTGTACACTAGATTTTGTGCCATTTCTGATTATTAATTGGACCTGAAAAGCTTAAATGGCAAAAAAGGGGGAAACATGGGGTCGTTGTCACGCCCTTGCCCTGTTTTCCCTGTGTTTCCCGTCTCCCCGTGTGCTCCTCTGTAGTTTTCCATTCACGTGTACTTTCCTCTGTTTAATCTGTAGCTCCGCCCCCCTCGTTACCTGTTTCCCCAGGTGTCTCCCATTTCCGTATCCTTTCTTGTGTATTTATACCCCTGTGTTTCTGCTTATCCACGTCAGTCTTTGCACTAACCCCTGTTGTTTTTTCTGTCCTGCGTCTGTATTGTCTATCGTTCTTGTTTCTCTCAGTTTATTTCTTGTTTAGTTTATTCAGTCTTGTTTTTACTTGTTTGTTTCTTTATTCTTGCTCGTTTATTTGTTTATAATATATAATAAAAGCTTCTTACCCGCAAGTACGTTCGCCTCCACGTCTCCCTGCCTGGCAGTTTTTTAGAACTTAAAACTCCTGAATAAAATATTCACCTATATATAATTAATTTATACATCAACATTAAATGTATTTATTTAAAATTGGTATTTTTTATTAATTATTATTATTAGTATTTGTTTGTATTGTTTGTATTTGTAGCTATTTCTAATTTCCTATCTAATGTTTTTAATCCTTTTTAAACTGTAAAAGCTCGGTTTCACTGTCCTTTAGTCACTGACACTTACCATCAGTGTGTATTCACCACCCAAATTATTCCCGGAAGCTTCCATTGTACAGAGTTCTGGACAAAAAGCACTAAATTACTGTATCTCAGCAAGCTGTGGGAGAGCGGAGGTGAGCTATTCATCAAAGATTAGCACTTTTTATCATGTTTTACTACAACAAAGACCATTTTCCTTTAATTTAAAGTCAGTTCTTCTTTAATAAATGATTTCCCCTGACCGCTTCTGCTCAGTAGACGTCAGTGTATCAGTTCGGCGTGATTGAGATAAATAAAGCTCAGATTTGGTGATTCAGGGCAGAGAACACGAGATGCTGAGTAATATAATACAGTGTGGTGGATCTAATCTCACATCACTCTGGAACTTCCCTAACACACACACACACACACACACACACACAAACGCTCTAAGTTTGCATATTAATGATGCATAAAAAACTCCTCATTGTAAAGCTGCTGATTTGCATGTTAGAAGAAATCTGAAGCCTCTGTCGGAGGTTCAGACCTGAGCTTCATTCCTCAGATCTCAGATCAGCGTCTGCTGATAATCAGCCGCAGCAGAACAGGTAAAAAAATGAATCACCTGCTGCTGAAACGCTGCCAGTCTCTCAGTGTTGTGTTTATAAATGTTGTACTGATGATGATGATGTTCGCTCGGGGTCACGTTGTTTCTGGAGCACTGATCTTTATCTTCATTAGAAAAGTAAATGTTGGTTAATTAAACCTGATAAACCAGATAAAGATCTAAATAAACACATCACTATTTACTTTACACTAAATCAGCTAAATTACACTGGATCCTCCTGCAGCAGCTGCTTTAACTACATTAAGCACCAGTGAGCTGGAATTCTGGGATCACTGAACCATTTATAACTTTATAAGTTTAGTTTCTAATCCATTTTTTTAGTTTATCATTTCTCTTATTATTTTTATTTGTATTGTTAAGTTTTAATTATTTATTTGTATTTTTTATTTTGATTATCATGATCTTTGTTCATTGTTGTTAGTTTTTTAATAATTCTTATCATTCTTATCATTTTATTTTATCCTTTTAGTTTACTGTTATTATTAATATTTGTATATATTTTATAGTCATTACTTTTTGTGTTTTATATAATTATTCATCTATTTTTTTATCTAACTATTACAAAACATGTTTGTAAAACAATATATGTTTTGTAAACAATATATGTATATATATATATATTTTTTTTTACATTTTACTTTTACAATATTCTATTTACAACAGAGTTTAGCATTTCTCTTATTATTATTATATATTTTTTATTGTTACATTTAATTTCTATATTTTTATTATTATTATTTTATTTTGATTCTCATGATTGCTGTTTATTATTGTTAATTTTATTATTTCTCATCGTATTTATCATTTTATTTTATCCTTTATTTTACTATTATTTTTTATATATTTTATAATCTCTTTACCTTTTTATGTGTTCATTTTTTATTTAAATTTAATTTAACTTATTTATTTCTTTATTTATTTCTATTATATATTATATATGATCTATTATAATGTTTCATAATGTTCATATATAATGTATAATATAATGTATATATAATGGAACTATTTTAAATCAATTTAAGTAACATTTAATACATTGTACTTTGAGTAAACTACTATAACAGTTCTTTTTAACAAACTAAACACTAAAACATTTACAAAAGTATATTTGGAAATAAGTATTTTAGAAGTATATTGAATTATATTAAACTAAAAGTGTACTTCACTGTAGTCTATTTATTTATAATACACTATATTGTACTTAAAAAAGTATTTGATGAAAGCATAATAATAATGTACTTTTAATATATTTGAAGTACATAAATATGTTAGTATATTCACGACATACTTAGACATTTCTCAATATGTTTTAAGTACAATTAAGTACACTTCTTTTTTTTACCAGGGTCCAAAAACACTGTTTTGTCTAGTTCAGGGGTGTCCAAACTACGGCCCGCGGGCCATTTGCGGCCCGTTTTCTTTTTTGGAGCGGGAGGTATTTTAGAAATATTAGAATAGAAATTTTTATAATGTGAGATTCAAAGTTTGAACGCTAGGTGTCAGAAACAGGCCAAAGAGTCTAAAAGCGGAGAGGGTGTTCATTTCTAGCGCAGAAAAATGGAGCAAAAGAGTCTAAAAGCGGAGAGAGTGCGCATTTCTAGCGCAGAAAATCAGGCCAAAGAGTCTAAAAGCGGAGAGGGTGCGCATTTCTAGCGCAGAAAAATGGAGCAAAAGAGTCTAAAAGCGGAGAGAGTGCGCATTTCTAGCGCAGAAAATCAGGCCAAAGAGTCCAAAAGAGGAGAGGGTGCGCATTTCTAGCACAGAAAAACAGGCCAAAGAGTCTAAAAGCGGAGAGGGTGCGCATTTCTAGCGCAGAAAAATGGAGCAAAAGAGTCTAAAAGCGGAGAGAGTGCGCATTTCTAGCGCAGAAAATCAGGCCAAAGAGTCCAAAAGCGGAGAGGGTGCGCATTTCTAGCACAGAAAAACGGGCCAAAGAGTCTAAAACGGAGAGGGTGCGCATTTCTAGCACAGAAAAACAGGCCAAAGAGTCTAAAAGTGGAGAGAGTGCGCATTTCTAGTGCAGAAAAACAGGCCAAAGAGTCTAAAACGGAGAGGGTGCGCATTTCTAGCGCAGAAAATCAGGCCAAAGAGTCTAAAAGCGGAGAGGGTGCGCATTTCTAGTGCAGAAAAACGGGCCAAAGAGTCCAAAAGCGGAGAGGGTGCGCATTTCTAGCGCAGAAAAATGGAGCAAAAGAGTCTAAAAGCGGAGAGAGTGCGCATTTCTAGCGCAGAAAATCAGGCCAAAGAGTCCAAAAGCGGAGAGGGTGCGCATTTCTAGCACAGAAAAACGGGCCAAAGAGTCTAAAACGGAGAGGGTGCGCATTTCTAGCACAGAAAAACAGGCCAAAGAGTCTAAAAGTGGAGAGAGTGCGCATTTCTAGTGCAGAAAAACGGGCCAAAGAGTCTAAAACGGAGAGGGTGCGCATTTCTAGCACAGAAAAACAGGCCAAAGAGTCTAAAAGTGGAGAGGGTGCGCATTTCTAGCGCAGAAAAACGGGGCAAAAGAGTCTAAAAACGGAGAGAGTGCGCATTTCTAGCACAGAAAAACGGGCCAAAGAGTCTAAAAGCGGAGAGGGTGCGCATTTCTAGCACAGAAAAACAGTGCCAAAGAGTCTAAAAGCGGAGAGGGTGTGCATTTCTAGAGCAGAAAAACGGGGCAAAAGAGTCTAAAAGCGGAGAGAGTGTGCATTTCTAGAGCAGAAAAACGGGGCAAAAGAGTCTAAAAGCGGAGAGAGTGCGCATTTCTAGAGCAGAAAAACGGGGCAAAGAGTCTAAAAGCGGAGAGAGTGCGCATTTCTAGCGCAGAAAAACGGGCCAAAGAGCCTAAAAGCGGAGAGAGTGTGCATTTCTAGCACAAAAAAATGGGCCAAAGAGTGTAAAAGAGGAGAGAGTGTGCATTTCTAGTGCAGAAAAACGGACCAAAGAGTCTAAAAGCGGAGCATTTAGTAAAATGGTGTGTAAATGAAATAATCAGGAAAATGTATTTTTTAAAGTGGTTTATTTCATTATTTGTTTTATTATAGAGTCTGTTTCCTGTGACTTCAAATATATATTCTCCTTCTGGCCCCCAACAAAAAAAGTTTGGACACCCCTGGTCTGGAGGATTCTATGGAAAAGCTATTTTTACATATGTTACTTATATCATATCAGATACAACATAAATCAGGATCTCATTTGACTAAATCTTTCAGTAGAGTTACAATAATAAAAAGAAAGAAAGAAATACAAAAAAAACCACATTTGGTCCCAAAAAGAACCACGTGAGGTGTGAGTGTAAGGAACCTTTTTAAAGTCTACTGATTCGATGGTAATATAAATGAATTGAGTAAATATTGCATTTTTAATCAGACTGAGTCTTAAATCCTCTAAACACTTCTGCTGAGAGATCTCTGCCAGGATCGTTTCATCGTATCTCTTAAGGAAGACACTGATCTGAAGATAGATGAGATGTTCAGAGCTCCACCAGACGCTGGAGAGCAGTCAGTTCCTGAGGGTTGTGTTTACTGGATGCTGTGTGTTGGAGACGTTCACTAACTCTTGAAGGAACTTGACTAAATAAACAGCTCATCCTGTGTGAGTTAATTGAGTGAAGTCGTGTACCTGAAGTGCTGCACGTCCCGCCGGCGTGTCCCGGCCTGTACTGTGAGTTTCTCTGAAGAACAGCCCACATTATGTAACTTAATAATGCTGAGTTTCAGCTCAGACTGAAGAGTGAAGCATGATGTTTCAAGTGTTTCCATAAATACAGTCGCAAGAAAAAAGAATGTGAACCCTTTGAGATCACTAGTGAAAAAAGTAGATTAAAGTATAATAATCTTTATTATACTATAGTGCACGAAAGTGTTCTTGTAGCCACTTTATTATTAATCAGTATAATTAAACAGTGCTAAAATTGAACAATTTTTTTTTTTACTTATTATAGTTTAACCCTTGTGTGGTGTTCGGGTCTGTGGGACCCGTTTTCATTTTTCATCAAATGATACAAAGAAAATATTTTTTCTAACTCAAACTCATTGGCATTGGCTCATTTTTGTGAAAAACATATATATTAAAACACATTTTCGATAAACACACACTGTACACCCCCCCCCCCCCCACACACACACACATTTATATTACATACAGTATGTTTGGCCAAGGGCTAATAAACATTGCTTCATTTGTAAATTTGAAACTAAACTAATTTTCTACTCATATCTTGAGTTTAATTCATTTTCTTTTACATTTTATTAAAAAACTAATAAAAAAAAGAGTAGCACTTTTTAAAAGAAATGTAACATAAAAAAGGTAAAGGGCAAATATTAACCATGTAAGCTGTTTATATTGCTTGCAGTTTAGGTGAAGCAAGCATGTGTAAAGCATTTTAATGTAAAATTGCTTAATTTACAAAAGTAACAAAGTAAACGAGTAACAAAAATATGAACACCACACAAGGGTTAATTACAGGATAAAAATAGTGCAAAAGTCTTACTTAAATTGTGCTAAGTGTACTTAACTGTACTAAATTTGAACTATTTTAAATATACTTAAGTAACATTTAAACATACTACTTCATGAATGTAACCCCATATATATACATAGTAAATATACTTACAGTAAAATTATAATACATTAAATGAGTATTACAACTGTATCACTATTTATTATACACCAGGTACAGTATTTTAGAAATGAACTAAGAATTGATGTTAAATATATGTGATCTATTTACATTACAGTACAAGTATGCTTCTTGTTCCTGTCTTTTGTAAGTAGCACACTTCTAGTATACTTCGTTGTGTATTAAAATATATTTTAACATACTGTACTACTGTACTAAATTGACTTTACATTTTATATTTGACATTTAAATCCTATAATTTACTTATATTTATATTTTCCTAATCATAATTACAAAGCATTGAAATACATTTTAACTGTTATATTAATGTAATACCTAAATATATTTAAAAAAAAAAGGAATAAATACCAATGTAGTCATTTTTTTTACTTTCTGAAAAGTTACATAATACATTGCACTTTAAGTGAACTACTGTAACAGCTGTTTTTAGCACACTTTGCTAAAAAATGTAGAAAAGTATTTTTGGAAATAAGTCATTTTAGAAGTATACTGAATTAGAATAGTAGTCTATTTACTTAAAATACACTATGTTGTACTTTTTAAAAAGTATGATCAAAGTTTACTTTCAAACATTTGATGAAAGCATAATATTAATGTACTTTGAATATATTTTAGGTTAGTTCATAAATCTGTAAAATAAATAGACATTTCTCAATATGTTTTAAGTACAATTAAATGTATATTTTTTTCACCAGGGATTACTTAGATTTCTGCATAAATTGGTGATTAAATGTGTTCTGATCTTCATCTAAGTCACAACAATAGACAAACACAGTCTGCTTAAACTAAAACCACACAAAAGCTGGAAAAGGTTAGAAAAGTATCTCTAAAAGTCTTAATGTTTATGTGTCTACGGTAAGACAGACTCAGGTCTACAAATGGAGAACGTTCAGCACTGTTGCTACTACTCTCCCCAGATGTGCTAAAGTCCTGTAAAGATGACTGCAAGAGCACAGCGCAGAATGATCAATGAGGTGAGGAAGAATTGAGGTTATTGCTGCCAAAGGAGGATCAACCAGTTATTAAATCCAAAGCTTCACATACTTTTCCCCCCCTCACTGTGAATATTAACATGTTGTGTTTAATAAAACCATGCAAACCATCATCCCTGCTAAGCCTGCTAATATATTTATTCTAAAAACTGGGGTTTCGGGTCGCTTTTTGCGGGAGTTCTTCTTCTGGCCACGTCACACGTCTTTACGTACTTACGTCACACATACAGCCTCTAAAAGAGGATCCGGCTCAGTTTTACTGAAGGCGAGCGGCTGGTGGAGCAATGGAGACTTCAGAAGAGGAAACTCAGAGCTCGGTAGCTCCTCCATTCACTCATAGTAAAAGAGAAACAAAGAAGTGAAGTTTCTGACTCAGCTCTCTCTGTCTAACTGAACATAACCTGGAATCGGATTCATCCGCTCTAAAAGGAGACCGCATCACAGCTGCCCAGTTTAAAATGAAAGAAGAAGATGAAAAGCAGTAACACCTTCTCCACTGATACTGATCTGAGGGTTTATCTGTTCCTGTGTTTCCCGCAGAGACCACACGGCAGGAAAATGCACAGCGTTGTTTTTCTGAGAAAATATATCTTGATTAGGATCTAGGACACTGACGTGGATGTTCTGAGCCGAGCGTTAAAGAGGAAGCTGTTTGTAGTATAATGAATGTCTGTGTTGTAATAAAATGTATTTTTCCATTTTGTTCTCTTCCATTACACCAAATGGTGGAGTTTTAATCTGTAATGAACTGTAATGTTTAAACTCACTGATGGATCACTGTTAGATACACTAAAATAAAGTAGAATTGCTGATAGAGCTTCACTGATCACTCTTTTTTTGAGTATGGTGAATTTGTTTTTCATTCAGAGCAAAATATATATTTAAATAGATAGATAGATAGATAGATAGATAGATAGATAGATAGATAGAGAGAGAGAGAGATAGATAGATAGATAGATAGATAGATAGATAGATAGATAGATAGATAGATAGATAGATAGATAGATAGATAGATAGATAGATAGATAGATAAACAATAATAGGGGGGTAAGAAAGCACAGTAAGAAACAGGGGCGTCGCCTTGCCTGAGCTTCCGGGGCTTTAGCCCCGAATAATTCCACTCAGTTGTATTATTAATCAGGAGACAGGCCGCTGGTATTAATATTGATCAATACTTGTGTAAAAATTATTGATCAATATTACTGTTCCATTGTTTCTAAACAAGAATGTTGATTGTGGTAATAAAGATTTTTTTTGTCTAGTACAATGTTTGGAGAAAATATATCCTAGGCCTTTTGGATCCTTTGGATCTATGAAGCTTAATATATTAAAAGTATCGGTATCGGCAATACTGGCCCTGCATTTACTTGGTATCTGATGGATAAAAAAATTCCCAGTATCGCCCACCTCTACTAATCACAGAGCCAGTTCAAGGATAAAGTTCCGCCTTTCAGGAGAAACAACCAATCAGCTTGCTGGTTTCATATATATATATATACATATATAGAGAGAGAGAGAGAGAGAAATATAAGACTATATTTGAAAGATTAATTATACCTTATAAGATATTAGTAAAAATAACAAATGCTGAAAGAAGAATATATACACAAATATATAAATACAAAAAATATATACAAAGTGTAAAAGTAACCAGTTGTAAAAAAATATATATGAACTTACTTACCATCAGAAGGTATAATTTAAGGATGTTTTTTCACATCTCCCTTTTTTATCTGGACTTTTTGACTTTTGACTCCAATCAAAAAAAAGTAGTTGTAAATAATGCTGTGAAACACATTCTAGACAAAAAAATTAAAAAAATGTGGTCCAACCCAAAGAGGTGTTCTCAGCCTGGATCTACTGGACTCGCTACATGCTCAGCTTACACTAATGGTTCCGTGGAATGTTCCATCTACAGGCCAGAGTGGGAAATTAGGTGATGTTCTGTGGGAAGAAGCTGTTCCAGAGTCTGGTAGTGGAGGTTTAGATGCTCAGATGATCAGTGTGAAGAGAGATGTGTTGGCAAAACTGGTCAACAATGCTGGTGGCCTTGCTTTGATGAGTTGTCAAAAAATTAAAATGTGTTGTTTTTTTTTAGTTACTCAAACATTTTAAGTCATTGTGTGTTGAAACAACAATTAGGGCCCTATTTTAGCGATCTATGGGCGAGAGGTCAATTGCATATCTCGCATCTGGATTTAGGGCGTGTTGTTGTGTCTTTGATATCATGACGTTGCTAAAAATAAACGTCTCGTGCTGCTTGAAATGTGCAAAAGGCATGAGCTAATTCTCTTAACTACTAATGGATGTGGTTAATTTTGGGCGTAATGTGAAATAAATCAATCAGTCTGTCAGTAATCGTTCCCTTTAAGAGGCAGGTGAGCTCTGACTAATGATATTTTATTCTGAATTTTCTCAATGTAGCCTGTAGTTTGTGTGTCTGTGTGTAGAGAGCGGATATATACATGGTGCACCTGCATAGCTACAAAGATAGGATTGGGCAGCTGACTGTGTTGTCGGGATTTTAATCAGTCAGTAGAGCTCCTGTATTTTCCAACACCAAGATATAAACACGTACGCCAGAAATTTACCTGAGCACACCTCACTTCCAGATCACCACACTCATCAGTGTAGATTTTGTCCTAAACTCTGACGCTATTTTAACAGTGCGGGCGTAAGACGTGAAAATAGACAGACAACATAAGTTTAAAATACTTAGACATTTCTCAATATGTTTTAAGTACAATTAAGTACACTTCTTTTTTTTACCAGGGTCCAAAAACACTGTTTTGTCTAGTTCAGGGGTGTCCAAACTACGGCCCGCGGGAAGGTAAAGGGATAAGAAAGGTAAAGGGCAAATATTAACCATGTAAGCTGTTTATATTGCTTGCACTTTAGGTGAAGCAAGCATGTGTAAAGCATTTTACATAAGCATTTTACATAAGCATTACATAAGTGTAAGATAGCAATGAACGTCGCTATTCACCTTGCACATGGTGTACGATAGGATTCTATAATTGTTGTGTCACCAGAATTCAATAAAACAGCTGTAAATGAAAAATTTGGCAAAATCAGGCTAAAGGGCAATAATGAATTAATCTTTACTTTGTAAGCTAATCTGAAGATCAGAGATTGAAGGTTAAATACTGTCGGAAGTGGACGTCTAATTTTTATCTCAGATACGTAAGTGCAGAACTTCCTGGATCATAATCACTTACTGATTTACTTCACTGCTAATCTGCTGTCTGTTCCTGTTCCTGTTCGTGGAGAGCGTGATCTAGATACCAGTCACTGATTCTCTCTAAAAATGTGCGGATTCCAGCAGTGGATCAGGATTTATTTAATATACAGCGCAATATAAAGTGGTGATTCAGGATCACACATTGATTTAAAATGAATAAAAAAGTTATTTGGCTGGACACATAATTTTGGGATTAAAGCATTCTTCTCATTCCTGAAAGAACAGAGATCTGTGTGAGCATTAAGGACATGTACATTGGTAAATATATATATATATATAGTAAAAAAAAAGAACCATAACCAATAGCAGTTTTACAGTAAAATAAAACGTCACTTTAATTAGCGCTTATGAATAAAACCTTAAATCTCTTATAATTGAGCTATGACAGACTTTCCAATCATAAACAATAATAAAATCAAAACCTAATTTAATCATAAGTGTTGTTAAAACACTGATTTTGACCTTCAATTTTCTTAAGACACGTTACAATATACCAATATAATAGTGTGTACCATTTTCATTTAGTCTAGACTCATTTAGTCTAGACTCATAGTCTAGAGTCATAGTCTCATTTAGACTTGCTTATTGCTATCTTACACCCCACCAACAGTCTATTTTCACACCTTCCTCCTGCCTTGTTTAAACAGCAACAGTGCTGAATATATCTACACTAATGGGTGTGGTGGTGGTCTGGAAATGAGGTGTGTTCAGGTACATTTCTGGAGTTTTGCTTGTTTATCTTGGCAACGGAAAACACAGGAGCTCCACTGACTGAATACAACCTAGACAGACGTCAACAGTCAGACGTTCATCGCTATCTTGGCATTAAATTGTAAAAACAGGTGCATAAACCCTTCTTTTACATTTTTACAACAGTAAACAGAATGAACAAGCGCAATTAAGCAAGTCAGATTCTTCTGCTGAGAAGCGTTGGACATGTCCAGGTAGCTGCGCTGTTAAATTAGCAATCCGCCAAAGTCAGAGCTCACCTGGCTCTTAAAGGGAATGATGAGCAAGTGACACACTGATTGGTTTATTTCATATTACGCCTAAAATGAACCACACCTATGATTAATTAAGATAATTAGTACATGCATTTTGCATTTTGAGCTGCACAAGGTGTACTTTTCCCGTCGTTACAATAGCAAAGACACACTGACACGCCCTACAGCAAACTGCAAGGTGCACACGGTTAATGGCTCACCTATAGTTTCATTTATTTAGGCTTAAATTTGACTTGATCTCTTAGTCTACATTTGAATAGGTCTTCTCTTGGATCTCCTCTGTAATGTCGGTAACAAAACAGCGTATTCAAAATCTAGTTTCGATTATATATTTGCATTAAAATGTATAGATTTATAGATTTTTGTGTAGAATCAGTGTAGTTTTTGTATGTTTTGTGTGTGGAAGCATGATCAGATTTTATCTAGTCATTTCAGTGTTTATTCACAGTTGAATTAACATTGAATTATGTGTTGATTTTGAAAGATGAATCATTGTTGATAAGTCATGCTTTTCAACAATAAATAAAACAGAGATTATAACAGTTTCTAATGTATTCTACATTATTTATGCACATTCCTAAAAAGTATGATTCTTCAAAGGTTTAGTAAAAACTTTGATTTTAACAGAAAAAATGCACTTGCAGCTGAAAAGATACTTCAGATTGAAGCAGAAGCTATTTTAATTTTAATCTTTACTTTCTATTTTCTTGTCATTGTTTTTAACATTTTTAACACATGAATTTAGATATTTGAAAAATTTTATTATAATGAAATCTAAATAATGTTTAATACTATTTATAAGACAGACATTATTTGAAGACTAAGTCAAAATTTCAGCATTGATTTATAAATGTTTTTTAAACAATGTTACAACATTTAGGGCCCTATTTTAGTGATCTATAGCACATCTGGTTTTTGTCTTTGCTATCGTAACGATGGGAAAAGTACACCTTGTGCACCTCGAAACGTGCAAAAGGCATGAACTAATTCTCTTAATTAATCATGGGTGTGGTTAATTTTGGGTTTAGCATTAAATAAACCAATCAGTGAGCCAGTTGTCATTCCCTTTAAGAGTTGAGGTGAGCTCTGACTTTGGCGCGTTCTTATCTTAACAGTGCGACGTTTTTGTGCGTCTCAGCAGAGACAGATACTGAGCTGCTCATTCACACTGTGAAGATACACCAGCAGCTCATTTAAGAGAACAGCAATGATATTTTCTTCTTTATTCTGTTTATTGTTGAGTTAAAAGCTGGATTTTCGAGCTATGGCAACATGCATGGCTAAGACAGGATTGGGCGGCTGACTGTGGTCAGGGTTTTAATCAGTCAGTGGAGCTCCTGGATTTCCTGCTGCCAAGATAGAAACATGTACGCCAGATATTTACCGGAACACACCTCACTTCCAGACCACCACACCAAACCATCAGTGTAGATTTATTCCTAAACTCTGACACCATTTTAACAGCGCAGGCTCAAAGCGTAAAAATAAACAGGTGTTGACAGGGTGTAAGATAGCAATGAGCATCACAACGCCCCAGAGAGTGTACAATAGGTCACTTAAAGTTATTTCAACTACAGCTGACGTTATTTTTAACCACATTTCAATGTTAAAGGTCGATGTTTGGCAGATGTGTCTTGTGATGAGTTTAGAGGCAGATATATATCTATAGTCTGGTTATTTCTAAATGCTGCTACTCCTACACTGGTTACACCATTAAATGGCAGTTAATCCAGAAACTGAGGGGCCGTAAATTGAGTATATAGGTCATTAAGGCGAGAAGAAGATAGTAAAAAAAAAACAGAATTAAAACCACAGAAATAACCCGGGTGTTTTTTGGTGGTTAACTGCCTGCAGGCCTGAAGCGGCAGTTTGCTTCAGCGTGGATTTCCTGTAGATAAGAACCTTCTACAGAACAATGCATTACCATGTTGATATATTGATGTATTTATATATTTTTTATGTGAATATTACAGGTCAAAGCAGGTGGATTAAAACAAAACATTTTAACAGAAAAAAAATCATTCTTAATTAAAAACTACATATAAAATATGTTATTTTCAATGACAATCTCACATAATCTCAAAAAGAAATTGTATGGTTGATTATGTGTATTGTACATATTGTACATATTATGAGAAGCAAGAACTACTTAACTAAGTAAAGAATAAGAAGTAAAAAATAACTTTAAGAAATGAAGATCAGTCAATCCGAAAGAAGAATTTCAAGAATTTTGAGAGATCGATAAAAAATGCCTTCAAAAATGTTATGATGATGGTGAAACGGGCACTAATCAGGACTGCCCCAGAAAAAAGGGAGACTAAAAATGTCCTCTTTTGTACAGGATAAGTTCATCAGAGTTACCAGTTTGGTTTATTTAACACTTTTTTAAGTTACTACATGACGTATGTGAAGTTCTTGTATGAAGAACTGAAACGTTGCATCATTTGTTATTCACCATCATGAGACAAGAGCAGTTTCTATATCGGTTTCTTATAATTAACACTGTGTGTGTGGTTTAGTGTGTGTGTGTGTGTGTGTGTGTGTTGGTGGGGGTCTGTATGGAGTGGGAGTGTGTGTGTGTGTGTGTATAACGATAGTGATAGAAGGTGGTAAGTGTGAGTAGCAGTGTTTTTCAGTGAGCACTGAAACGCAGGGAAAGTCCAGAAAGCAGATCTATAAACGACTCAGTGGTTTAGATCAGTCATTCCACTCCTCCAGACTCGAGTGGGCTTTTGGCTTTTGGGCTTCAGAAGAACGTGAGGCCACATGATACTTAACTATAACTAATATATTCCTAAGACTTTTCTTACTAATGGAAATTACATATCAGCCACACGATGAGTTTATCCAAATAAAACAGTGGCTTTTAAAAGTATTCATACCACTTCAGATTTTTAACATTTTGTCACCATAAAAACACAAACTTAAAATCTATTTTATGAAGATTTTAATTGATAGATCAACATGAAGTATTGCATACGTGTGAAGGAACGAAAATTATACATGGTTTTAACTATTTTAATTAAAAAAAAATTTAAAAAATGTGATGTGCACAAGTATCCAGCCCCCTTTACTCTGAAACGCCTAAATAAAATCCAGTGCAGTCATATTCTGTTAGTGAAAACACTAAAAATACACTCAGTAGTGTTGTGTCCTGTGTTTTAAATTTGTGTCTACTAAATTTGTGCTTCTTACAATGGTTCTCTTTTATTAAAAGAATGTAACTTTTTACGTTTTAAAGAGATTTTTGGCAGCTGGTAATATATAAATGTTAGATAACACAAACCTTCCCAAGACTGTCAGCAGAATAAGACAGTACCCACAAGTCCTGTTTATTGCAGTATATTGTCATTAGCTCGATTCATTGCTCTCATCACCACTGACCTCGCTTGTAAAGCCAGTGTCATGCCGAATTCAGCACCCTGCCAGGAAAAGCACCCTCTCTCGGGAGCGCGCACCCTTGACCCTTGTCTTCTTATCTTTAACGTTACTTAGAAAATGGAAATAAGACACCCAAGATACTGTTCTAAGATACTTTGACGCGTAATATATAAGAAAAAAGGAAACGTCACCTGCAGCTTCTCCTGAGAGAGGGTGCTTTTTCTGGCGGGGGTCCTGAATTCAGCACCATAGTAGTGCCTAAATCTGCACCCCCACTATGAAAAGCACCCCCTCTCAGTAGTGTTCTTGATAAAAGTGGAGATAACATGTTTAGCTAACTTTAATTAGAAATGTGCTCCAGAGACAGGGTGCTTTTTATGGCGGGGGTGCAGATTTAGGCACTTTCAAAATAAAAGTTTGTTTAATACAATTTCTGCTTTTTCTGCAGTATCCTTCTTGGGTGGAAAAATCCACCTATTTCTGATCCCCCGGTTCCTACGCCAATGTTATCACCAATCCAGTATTTATGGAGCAGCTGTAGTGTAGAGCAGGATCTACAGGCCCAGCTGCAGCAACATTACTTTATAATTGAACGCTTTGACAAACGCAGCATAACCTGCAAATTAGCATAACATACTTAATAATATATACACAAACAGTAGTTTCTGTTTTAAAGCTCTAATTAATAAGGAAATAATGTCATAAATGTCTAGTTAGTAAGTCAGCATTCCTGTACTGCAGTAACAACATTAACAAATGTTTGTGTTTCCTTTTAATAGAAAAAACACAAAGACGATCTCAAACAATGAAGCAATCAGCTATGAAAACAGCACCAGAGAACCAGTTCCACTGCTCAGTTCCACTGCTGATCTGTTTTACTCTAAATCAGGAACTGTTCCTCATGATCCTCCATATGTTCCTCATTCCAGCACCAGCTCGGGTTCCAGATAATCTTTTCCTACACTGTATAAAGACTTTCCCCAGGTATATTTTGCATTAATATAATAATTTGTCTAATGATACAGTAGATATTACAAATAGTTCTAATTCTAATTCTAATAATCTCTAAAAGCCTTGATGTTCATAGGCGTGATAAAGTCCTGTAAAGATGACTGTAAGAGCACAGCGCAGAATGATCAATGAGGTGAGGAAGAATCCGAGAGTGTCAGCTGAAGACTTAGTCTTTAGACTCTGGCACATGCTAACATTTTTGTTGATGACTTTTTGAAAGATCTCTGGGTATTTTTATTTTTCCAAAACTTATCCACGCCTGGAAATAGCTTTTTTTTTTTGTTCCATGAAATTTCTAGGTTTTTCATGACCGTACGAAGCCGGCAGTGATCTTTTAAGCAGCGATGATATCCCTTATAAGGTAAAATGTTAATATTGTCGTGCTCTATAATAAATGCAACACTAACACACAACATACACACACACACACACACATATATATATATATATATATATATATATATATATATATATATGAAACAAAAAACAGTATCATTTGGTACAAGAAGATTGTTTATTTTTATTGCATTACATTTTACAAAGAGCAGAAGACCCCGCCCTTTACTTAAGTGACTTACAGTCGACATTCGTCTCTGAACACAAAACCTGCACACTATGATTTTTCAAAGTCTAAAATAAAAGTCCTTAATCTCCATCTGTCAGTCTGAGGTGGTTATTTGACCATTTCTCACTGACACTCTGTCAGGGTGTGGTTTTAGTACCTATTGTGTTCTTCTGACTGCTAGTCATGGGAACCCTGATTTGCATAGACGTGTGATTATGTGCTATTATATTTGTGGTAATTACTGCTCACAGTGATCATCAGACTGTTTAGAGAGCTGAATGGGAAAAAAATACACAAAAAGACCCACAGGGCATACACTCCTCTACCTGCTTTAGGTAGTTTGGCATTGGGACTGCTGTTTGAGGCACACAGTGCCGACAGATCGCATCCACATGTCACCTCCAGTAGAATATTAAATAAAAATAATTATAATCGTAGGTCTGTCACAATTATTACGATATTGAACAATATATGGACTTAATCTTAGAATTTTTAGCTGACTTCTATATTCAATTAATTGATTTAATTGGTAAAGCCTATGTATATGAAATAGCTGGTATTTTGGTTGTCTTTTCAATGTATTTACTTACAGTACCAGTCCGAATAAACACATAAGGTAGTAAAAAAGCGTTAAACAAACCAAAATACTCTAATATAACTTGCGCTTTCTGAGGCTGGTAACTCAGAATGAACTTATCCCATGCAGCAAAGGTAATTCTTGCTCTTCCTTTTCTGGGGAAGTCCTGATGAGAACCAGTTTCATCATAACATAACTTAAAATTGTCTTTTGGATTGACTGACCTTAATGTTTTCTTAAAGCAATTTTTTTCTTTATTTAGTTGAGTAGTTGTTGCTTCTCAAAACCTGGATTAGAACATTACTCAAATATTCACTATTCACTGTATACCTGTAACTCTACCTCTTCACTACTTTACTTTAACTGATGCTCTCAAACACTTTATTAAGAGACAAGAAATTCAAGTAATTAACTCTTGATGAGTTCAGCACAGCTGTTAACTGAAAGCCACCCTTTTTTTGTTTACTAAATAAATCCATGTTTTTTCTTTATAGTTTGGATGGCCTTATTATTAATGAAGAACATTTTCAAATAAAAAAATACTACATTTATGGTGTGTCCAAACTTTTGATTGGTACTGTCAATATTTACATTTTTACATTTCGATTTTCATTTTTAAAAGTGTATTGCTCTATAAAAAAGGGATTAATTTATTTATTATGCTGTTATTTTATTATTTACCTTTATCTGTGGCAAAAAATATAATAAAAATATAATACAATTATTTCTGGGCAAAATATTGTACAATACAAATCATTATTGTGACAGACCTACTTAATAGCTATATCCTATAATTAATACTCATAATATAAACTATAAACACTACCTAAATAGAATGGATTGAGAAAGGTAAAAATTAGGCATTAAGTACAATGATATATGTTAATGATAATAAAATAAATGATATGACTGTTGTCAGGTAAAAAATATATATAATTATAATTCTAAATAAAAAATAAACATAAGTAAACATTTGAAACAAATAAATAAGGAATAAAAAACATTGTTATACTATGGTACATATAAACACAATTGTATGCCAAAGTGCTGAAGAAACAATGCAGCAAGACATGAGAACAAAATCCAGACAAAAAATAAAACTATTACATTTTGTTGGTTAATGCAACCAATAACACACTTACCACAAATATACAAATACACCAACCCAGCCGTAATCAAACAACTGACAAGCTGAATGAACCCATATTAAATACAGTATATTAACTTATAATTTAGAATTAGGTGTAAAATCTATCCTAAACCATGTGCTGCCCACAGATAGCATAAAACTTTCCCCCTCTATACTACATATTGTTTATTTGATCTGTTATATTTGCTGTGTTTTATTGAGATGGTTTTCAATAAAGTTATATTTTCCTGCTATTTTAATGATTAGTTTGAACTAGATCTGCTGTGCACAATTAACAGTAATTTATTCATGGAAAATATTATCAGACACTACTGAAACAGCTGCTAAATGAAGAGCCAGTGCAATTCCATGTACAATAGAAAGGTTACATTGTTAATTGATTTAAAAACATCATTTAAGTTGGTTCAAAAACTATTTTTGTAATGTGTATGCTTTTAATTTCCACCTACACCCAGGTTCCTCCCTGTCAGTTTATATATAGCATTACAAATGCATTTTAGGTAATAGAAAATGTGTTTATTTTCTCATATAATTCCTGCAAAAGTCAACTTGTAGAGGTTGTAAAAGTGCATTTCTGTAATTCTGTTGCTTAGGAGATGAAAAAGGAAGGACTGTATACAAATCAAAGTTATTGAACCAATTAAAAGGGTGTAACCTTTTAAAGGGTGTAATGGGATATTCTTTGCCAACCCAAACTGTAGTATGTTTTGTTTTCCTGTCTCTAAAAGTGAACAGTTGCCTTGAGTTAACAGATATTTATATTTATCATGACAAACATTACATGCTTTGTTAGTTAGATTTAAGTTTTAAGTTATAACCCAAAAAATACTTTGAAACTATATCACTTGGTCCAACTAAATACATTTTCTAATTCTCATAAATTAGAATAAAGGTTTACTTAATGTGTAAATTGATTTCACATCAAATTTATGTTCAGCGGGTAAATCTGGCTATTAGACTATTTGAATTAGTGTAATGTACAATTTGGACAGTCTCATACATTATCAGGATTACCAGGAAGGGGTCCTGTGTGAACAGAAGCAAATACACTACCAGAAAATACAGTTAAAGGAGAACTCCGGTGTAAAATGGACTTTTGTTTTAGTAAAACATAATAAAAAGTACTTACCTTTGATGAATAGCACACCTCGGCTCTCCCACAGCGTTCAGAGATCCAGAAATTTTAACAATTTGTCCAAACACCCTTCAGACCCTTCACACTGGGTGACACGGGGCATAATTTGCCCTGATAAATAGCTTTTTACACAACTATCCAGCCTCAAAGTAGCTCCATCTCAGAACCAGAGTACTTTTTATCATGTTTTACTACAGCAAAAGTCCATTTCACACCAGAGTTCTATTTTAATTCTGATGACACAGACAAAAGACGAAACCATGCAATGCAATAAAATAAAATAAAATAATACCTATCCCAACTGTCTCACACAATAAAGTTCAACACTTCCAGCACTATCATAAAAAAATTTAACTCATAAATACCAAGCATGAAAGCTTGTCTGTGGCCCTGGAGCATTGATGAGTCCGAAAGGCGGTCGATAAACCTCATAAAACCCCTTCGTAGGACTGCAGATTGAGTATCTCCACAGCTAGTTTTTGAGGATCCATAACGTTGGGGAACAAATCCATGGCTCTGTCCACGAGATGGGTGTTAAAAACTGCCAGAAGCTTCTTACGAACCTGCTCTCTCTCCAGCATTTGAGAGTTGGGTTTCCCAGGGCTGGCTTTGGCCGGGCTGGGTTTCCCTGGACCCCATGGAGCAATCTCACCCGGCATGGGGCTAGGAGGGGAATGGTTGTAGCCACCATAGGGCTCAGACCAGTAGCCATGTTGGGGATGAGAAGGATGAGGAGGAGGCATCCTGCTGTGGTGGTGGTGGTGATGGTGGTAATCCTGGGGAAGGCTATATTGGGGCATATTCACTGGTAGGTATGAAGGTGCTCCTCCATAAGAGTTATATTGAGGCTGAAAGTAGGGCACAACACCTTGTTGTGAGTTGTGAGGTCCAGCTAAGTCCATACTGTGGTGGTGGTGGTGGTTGTGGTGGTAGCTTGTGCCAGAACTCATGGACTGGAAGGAGCAGCAGCTGCACGGTTGGATGCTGGGCGGTGGGGTCCGGTGCCGACTGCCATGCTGGTGATGCTTTCCTGATGAATTCCTGTGAATTTCTCCTCTGAATGTTTGATCGCATTGGCTGCCATGCTCAGAGCTCTGGTACTCATACGAGCCCAGTCCAGAGTCCAGGAGCTCCTGAGAAGTAGCATGGACAGAGTCCAAGCTTGTCGAGGAGTAGTGACCAGAGCGTTCACGCTTTGAAGGGAACTTCCTCTGAGTGGACTGTGGTCCAGTCTTCAAAACTGGCACGTTCTCGCTTAAATGAGTTTTCTTAACAGGTCCCTTCAGATCCAAGGAGAGCTTCTGCTCCATCACCTCCTCCAGAGAAGCACCATGGCTAGATGATTGTGTTCTGTGTGGAGAGGGGGTCATCTTGGCCTTCTCTCGCAGTTCATCCGCCAAGGAACGATGGGACTGCTTGGCTCGTTCAGGGTGGCTGAACTTGCACTTGAAGCCGTAGGTGCATTTCTTACCTGCCGTCAAAATTGAAGAGAATCAAGGATTATTATTCTTCAAGTCAAGAGCTTGGATAAAGAGAGGCCTCACCTGAAGGCCTTACAGAATTACAAGCGACCAATCGTTTACTATGGGAGTATGTCATTTTTTTAGCTGTGATTTACCGAAAAGTGACAAGCAACAATTCGAGTTGAGATTTGGAAAGAAGATTTATTACATAATTAGTAGGACTGCAACTAATGATCATTTTGGTTGTCGACTAATCTGATGATAATTTTTTCGATTAGTCGATTATTAGTCAACGATTATTTCTGCCATGTCCTCCATCTCTAACAACAGAAAAACAGCTAAACATAAGATTTAAAAGGCATTTAAATGTCCACATCTTGTTAAAACGTGGAGAGTACTGATATTTAGTGAATAAATATGTAATCTTTTGTGTTTGGGCACTTTTGGAGACACAGATCAAGTTTCTTATGTCCCCAACACTTTGGGGAATGTCGTACTGTTACAAATTAACAATTAGTCGACAATGAAATTTGTAATCGACAAATTTAAATAATTTACATTGTCGAATATATCGACTAATCATTGCAGCCCTAATAATTAGAGATATGGCCAAAATATATATTGCAATATATTCCTTAATTTCGGCTGATACGATATGATTTCGATATCAATATAAACACTTTCAAGGCCTCTGAAAAACTGCTAAATTTCCCTGCAATGGGAATCTGTACCCACTACTGTCTGAAATTTTAATTTAAGTCTTTGAAGCCTCCTCCCACAAATACTATATAAAACTTTATAAATATAAATCGCGATAAATACTGATATCGAATTACTGTCCAGGCCTATGCATAATTATTATTTTTAATGATGTTTATCATTTATTTGCTGATGATATCCAGCTCTAATTCTTTTTTTTCAACTAAGTGCACAGAGCTTTTGTGGATTTCTTTCCCCAAATTGTGAAACACTTAGCCTCTTAGATTCAAATATATTAGTTTTAAATTTTTTAGTGCTGTTTGGATTGTGATTGTTTATTTTATTCTGTGCAAGGATTTCTTTTAACTTTTTGTTTTCTGTCTAATTTCTTTTACTTAACAGTGTAGAGCTGAATGCCTCATCTATGAGCAATTCTCAATTTATTGTGCTCTCTTACTCTAACAAAATAATACAAAAAACATCAAACTGCACAATCTAGAGCTATCAAATATGCAAGCTGTTATATTGAAACATTTACTTGCTTTCAAGGGGGTCAAAAAAGTGCAAGTCCAATAAAACCTTTTTAGAAAAAGTTTAATTTAGCATTTTTAGGTTAAAAAGTAATATCAAGCAGCTTTTATTGTATATTGTACACAGTGCAAAAATGAGCTCCTTATATTTTAAATAAGGAAAATGCAAAATATGAAAATTACTGCCATACGCCGAAAGAGTTATTTACAGGTTTATGACAAAAGCTTAACTGATATGTAAATGCTATCTATTATCCCATTAAGAAAACTGCATTAAAACAGTAATTCTATTTATTAAATTAATTTGTTTAACCTCACAGCACTAAATCAATTTTACCCATACAGGAGCAGATTGAAGAAAAAATAAGCATTGCTAGATTAGCCATTAACTTTAAAATTATCAAGTGACACAGCCACAATCTACACAGCCACATGCAAACTGCGAGTGGCCTTAAACACACAAAAAAGGGAAACTTTGGGCATTATCAGACTATTCGTTTGGTAGCACAAACACAAAAACTTTACCACAAAAAGCAATACATTTAGAATCAGTGAATTTATAAATTATTACTTAGTATTTTAAAAAAAGCCACACATAAATGAAATAATCACTAAATCACCATTCATTACACTTCTTCAGATACAGGAAGGCACTGTAATTCTGTTTGAGCTTGCAACCACAATCTGGATAATGCTAGAGTACAAAATTTGCATATTAGGCGCTTGGTATTCCGAGAAGTTGGACAAGATTTGGCAACTCACCATAAGGGCAGGGAAGCCTTTTAGGAGCTCGAGGAGTTCTGCGAAGAAAGTTGTCAAGATTAGGTCCATGTCTTCCGAGGGGATCATCCGGGGGCATAAATCTTAGAAAGTAAAAAGTGTAAGATGAATTTATGTTAGTGCAATTTTGCCTTGGAGAAAATAGAAATTTACAAGTAGGGGTAAAATAATATCATAATATTTCAAGGTATTTTCACAATAATGATACTCGGTTATATGACAAAACACTGAATTAAAAAAACATCAAGAATTCACTACTGCAACAAAATGAAAATTAACCCTCTGGTTATGTTATGTGTCAAATTGACCCGTTCAAAGTTAAGTATAAAGATCTAGGAAAAACAGTTAAAAGTAATTTTTCAGTATAAAACATCTGCTTGCTTTAATTAGTGTAATCACCATATAACCCCCTGCAATAAACAAAAACTAAAACAAAATTCAACGTTATGTTTCAATGTTATGTAAAGCTATTATGTCTAATATATTGTTTTTTCAAAAGTAGTAAATTAGTAAAACATTAAAAAAGGTTTGAACATCTTTTTTATTTTTAATTATCCTGATTGAAGCATTACCTGTAAGAGGTAAGGAACATTGCACTAAATATTGATAGAATAATTAGTAATGTAGTTACTATTAAAATATTCACACTGCTTGTTTGGATTCTTTGAATAATTATAATTTTGGATAATTATTACTTTGGATATTAATTGAATAATTAAACATGCACTGGATCAAATTGACCCGAGAACACCATTGCTGTTCCTGACAAATGAACATAACGGGAGCGTTACATTTTATCAGAATTTTATCAGATTTGTATCAGAAGTCAATGGTGTAGAATGTCATGATACTAATAATAATGCACTCCATATATCTCCATACATCCAGGATTAAAGTAAAATAAATGATACTGAACAGATATAATCTGTCTCTAGTAGATATATAATGGGAAATGAGAACAGTGTGAATTTTTCTTAAAACAGCAATTAGGGGTGGGTGATATGAAACGATATTTCAGGGTATAATAACGTCCACCATATAAAAAATATGTTGGCGATATTATTGCATATAATACGATATGGCACACCTTTATTTACAAGCTTATTTTTTGGGGTTATTTGGGTTATTTTTGGTTAGGGGCAGGACCACCAACCTATTTTAATGACTTATGACAGGGGTCGACCATAGGCTGGCCAGATGTGGCCTCCAAGCATAAAACATCTGGCCCGTGAGGTTGTTTTTGGACTATAATGAACGATAATGGGAAAAAAAATAATAATAATAAAATGCTTCTCTGGTGAGCTTTTGTTTACATTCCTCCCCTGTCTCTCTCTCTCTCATTCGCGCTCGGCGTGACTTTAGTTTCTGCCCGCTCTCGTTTTTCCACACGTTCTTGGGCTCCCTATCTCTTTATAAGGGTGTTTTTTCCAGGTCGTGTCCCAATTCACTAGCCAGGGCAGCTGTAGTGTATTGGACTGCGACCCTGACGACAACCCTCTGGGCTGGAGAGTTACTAGTCTGTAGCACTCCATCCCATTACACTTCATTTTACACAACAGATTTTTTAATGTAATTGCTTGGAAAATTGTTGTTCAGCAGAACCTACTTGTCGTTAACAAAGGAGTACATGAGGAGTCTCTCCTCGATGAAGCGCTTCCACTCCGGTTTCTCCCCCTGCAGGTCACGGTAGGTATCGTTGGACACGATGATGCCGTCGGACTCGTACGCTAGCTTGACGATGAAGCGATCGTCATAGCAGACCACTCTCTTTCCAGCTACCCGTCGTGATGGAGTAAACACCAGGATCTTCCTCTTCTCCAGCTCCCGCAGAATATGCTGATCTGTGGTGAATAAAGCAGAAGCAGAGGTTTATGAACTCGTGCTTTCTCAGTACTTATACTGTATTTCCTATTAATACACTCAGTGTTCAGGTCAGTGTTATATGACTATTAATAAGGGCCTAGCGCTACGTCACCCACACACAGGAAGCAGGTGGAGGAGGCGGAGGTTTTTGGAGAGGTGGAGCCGAGACCAGGTTATCAATAAGATTAACATTAAATGTACCTTAATAACATAACGACAGCGCTGTGTAGTTCTAATTATTAGGAATACTGTCTAATGTGTGTGTGAGTAGTTTATTACAACAGAGACTTCTGTTCTAAGTTCTAGACTTAATACAGGATTTATGTAAATCACCAAACACAGTGCTGTGGAGTTTATAAATAAATACATGTTAAAGTTAGCTGAGCTAAAGTTACTGTATTATGTCATTTAGTTAAAATGCACAACATAAAGCCAATGTTTATGCCTTTATTATTAATTAATGCTCTATATTAAATACTTACAATAAATCCTAAGTTGAAATAATTTAACTTTATTTATTAAATTATTAATTATTCAATTATTACTTGTGGTATGTATGTCTATTTTGTGGGGGGTTTTTTGTTTATTTTTATTTGTGTTTGCAATGTGGAAACGTATGTTGTGAATTAAAAAAAATAAACCAATTGGTCATTGATTATTAAGTGAAATGCTCTTATTTTATGAAATCTCTTATTTTATGTTTTATCCGATTTTTCGATTAATTGAATTGATTTTTCAGTAGAGTACTCGATTACTAAAATTTTCGATAGCTGCAGCCCTACTATTAATATGAATGAACTAATATAACTAAAATGACACTTGAAATCCTAAATCTTGTTTCTGGTTGAAATTTTCTAGTGGCCCAAATGCAACTTGGAATGATGGTCCTGAAGTAGGCCAGGGGCAACATTTGAAACCCAGATATACATTTTATTTAAGGTGGAATGGAAAGTTAGAAAATTAAAAGGAGAGTTTTAAGTTAGCTTAGCTTAGCTCAGAGCACTGTAGTAAATGTGATTCATCAATGTGCTGCCAGATACTAAATGAATTGAGACTTTTATTTTGAAGTGGAGATCAGGTCTTCGCAGCTGTTGTGCTTCACACAGGAAGCACCAGAAAACTAAAATAGGTAACAAAGCTAAATAAATAAAAGGAAAATAGGCTGTACCTATTGGCCATCCACTGGGATACCACTGGTGAAAGACTTTAATCTTTACATTTTAAATGTTGATGCTAGTTAGCATTTGTGAGTTTAATAATGATGTAGGAAAAATGTTGTATATGCAGTGCAGTGCAGGCTAGCTAGCTAGTGTACCTAGCTAGCTGCAGTTAGCATGAGACATAGCCATGGTACAAAGCACTTATATGTTGACATATTCAATTTAATTGCTAAAAAAAAACTTTATTACTGTTAATGCAAGGACAAAATCATAATTATGTTCCTGTTTTTGTATTATAATTTTTTTAAGCTAATCGTAAACCAAATGAGGAGAAATCCTTCAATAAATCACTTTAGATGGAGATCAAAACTGCTATAAAATCTCTTTAGCTGGCCAAGTTTCTTTTGAAGTTAAAGCAAAAGCTGGAGCAGATTTTGAAATACTTGACAATCAATCAGTGGTGGGCGGTCCACAAAACATAACTGTTAGTTAACTGGATTAGAAAAAGTTTGATTTAAATCTCTGTTCTCTAAAGGTTTTTGTTCCACCCCAACAAAACCACAAAGACTGGATTAACTTGCACAACTAAACGCTGAGGCGCCCAGTCTGAATGTTTTCAAATATTGCGTCATTTATTTGGGTCGTAATAAAAATATTTTATCTTCTGGTCCTCAAAATCTTATTAATCATATTTTCCAGTTTCCAGCATCAGGAATTTGTCCTTCCTGTTACGGAAAGCTGCAGCTCAGGGTGCTGAGGTCATTGTTGAATTGTTTATGGTGGCTGTTCTTGTTCTGTATCAAACACATTTTTCAGATACTCAGAACTATGGCTGGTCGATATTGTAAAATATATTTTGCAAATATTCTTTACGTTTCTGAGCGATTATTGATTATTATCTTTATATTTTATTTAATTTTCTTTTTTTTTTTTTACAAATAGCAAGCAGCCTATTCCATCCTTACATGCAACCTTTAAATTAAACACAGAGTAAACATAACACGCTTGTATTTCAGTTACATAAAAGGAACAGTGTAAAATATGTAAATCACTGCCACCAAAAATAATTTGTTACAGTTTTTTCTAAATTTGTAGTTTTAAGTTTTCCTAAAGACTAGAACACGCCTCCTCCGATACATGTGAAGTCAAACTCCGCCTCTTTTTGAACTGCTGCTGATGCAGCATTACTGAGTAGCATCACAGCGCTAACACTCCGAGGAAAGCCCAGCGACTCGGTTCTGATACATCAGCTCACAGATGCAGCCTTGTGCTGATCCACATCACCCTAGGAGTGATGAGGGGAACGAGCCCCATCTACTGTATCCACCCAGAGAGAGCAAGACAAATTGTGCTCTCTCAGGGCTTCAGCAGCTGATGGTAAGCTGCATAACAGGGATTCCATCCAGCGATCTCTCACTGGACCAATCGGCGCCCCGCTTTATCTACCGAGGTTCACTCTGCAGCTCCTACATGAAATTAATTTGATTAAACTTTCTTAGTTTAAACACTTAGTTTAATCAGCTTGATATTTTTTACAAAACTTGCTAAATTAATAACTGAAATTACTACATTTTTGTGTTTTTTTGCCACAGTCAACTTATTGTGTTACTTTCTCACACTCAACTTAACTAGACATTTAACCACTGCAGACATGGCAAAAAACCCAACCCCACATCAAAGAAATCTGTATAAAATGCTGAAATAATTCTTTATTTCTCTTTAAAGTGAAGATTAACGTGTAATAATGTGTTCATTCAGGGCTGAAATTTAAACAACAAAGCTGCGACACAAAAGGTAACGTATACTTATTGTGTCTGCTGAATGTGTACTCTTCTATAAGGAAGCAGTGGTTTAGTGTGGTGAAATGAACAGTATTATGACAGTGCAGTTTCTCATCAGGCTGCAGGAAGTTTTCGAACGCTACAGAAACGTCAATTCAACTGCTCCGGAGACAAGACACGAGTCTGAGCGGGTTTCCCCTGCCTTCCCTGATCATTTATACCAGTCTGTTTCCAGATCAGAGGAAGAAGCATTTACTACCATACTACCATTTACACTTAATCGAATTACAACCCGGTCTAAAATCTACAACTTTACGCCTCACAAACAAGGAAGTTCACTACAAAAATTAAAGAAAAGGAAAGACACTAAGGCTTTCCTAGAACACTGCCAAAAATGTTATATAATATACACATAAAAAAAGAATTAATCTAGTTCAGGAGTTCCCAACCTTTTACAGCTCACTTAAAAGGTCTCATTAAAGGGCGCCGAGTGGTCCAGTGGTCTAAAGCGCTGCCACTATGTGCGGGAGGTCGCAGGTTCGAACCCTCGCTCATGCAGCTTTGCCATCAAGCTGCCGGCGCTCAGAGGGAGCAAAATTGGCCCTGCTCCCTCTGGGTGGGTAGATGGCGCTCTCTCCCCACATCACTCCTACGGTGATGTCCACAGCACGGGGCATCTGTGAGCTGATGTATCAGAACCGAGTTGCTGCGTGCTGGCTGCTCGGCAATGCTGCATCAGCAGCAGCTCGAAAAGAAGCGGTGGCTGGCTTCACATGTATCGGAGGAGGCATGTGTTAGTCTTTGCCCTCCTGGTGTGTTTTACTTGGGGCATTACTAGTGATAGGGGGAGTCCTAATGAGTGGGTTGGGTAATTGACCGTGTAAATTGGGGAGAAAATGGGAAAAATTTGAAATAAAATTCTAAAAAAAAGGTCTCATTAATAGGTCTCTCTCTAAGTTGTTTATGATGCTGCCTCAGAAAAACGAGTCGATCAGGAAAAGCTCTGAAGTCTATGTCAACCCATACGTTCACCACAACTTGGGGCCGCCCACAGGCAGCGCTGAAGCCGGGAGTTAGCCAAGTTAGCTAAGGAGGAGCTTACAGGTTCTGTTTACAAAGCTACTTAGCGTTAGCTCTCTTGTGTAAGTAACTGTAGGTTTAAATCGGATCTCCGGTTGATTCTGCATTTTACCAAGACCTTAAATAAACACTAGGGGAGCACAGTTTGACAAGGTAGCACAACTTAACAGAACACTGGTAAAAGTGGTGTAGTTCGGATCAGATTTTATGATATAGAGCGGAATCTGCAGATTTGACATTGAATCTAGTCAATACAGCTAATATTTCTAATTTTGAGATTATTAAAAAAGAAGCACCATGCAATAGCAAGCAAATCCTCACTGCCTTACTGTTTTTCACTTTTCTCCATAATGTGTCTCTGGTACTTATATTTTATCTTTAACTTTCAGGAAGGTTGGAGAATTTTCCTGGAATTAAATATCCCCTGGACTTAAAGGTTTATGTGTTTGTTTTTCATAAGACTACCCATTACATCATGTCACAAAGGTATCTGTGTCATGAGTCAGCGAACGCAGGTCTGCGCTGGAGGAAAAAAAAAACTCATTTGCACATTGCATTCTTACAAGCCCACAGGCGCAGTTTTGTCATTGATTTAATAGATGGGATATAATCAAATTACTTTTTTAATTGGGAACTATTTGTACTTTCTGTTTTTGGGTAAAAGCCAGATATAAAAGCCACAGCATCAGAGGAAGCAGCATTTACTGGCAATAAAAAGAGTTGTAAAAAGAGTAAAAATAAAAAATAAAAAGAGTGTCTATTCTCCATGGACGGCTTTCGATTAGATTCTGGCACATCGCTGTGAGGATTTGATTGCATTCATTGACAAGGGATCAGGATGTTGAATGATCGCCACACCAACTCAGCACCTCGTCCACAACTGATATTAAACTCACATCCAACTCCCCAAATTCCAAACTCATCCTCAACTCCCCAACTCATCCTCAACTCCCCAACTCATCCTCAACTCCCCAACTCATCCTCAACTCCCCAACTCATCCTCAACTCCCCAACTCATCCTCAACTCCCCAACTCATCCTCAACTCCCCAACTCATCCTCAACTCCCCAACTCATCCTCAACTCCCCAACTCATCCTCAACTCCCCAACTCATCCTCAACTCCCCAACTCATCCTCAACTCCCCAACTCATCCTCAACTCCCCAACTCATCCTCAACTCCCCAACTCATCCTCAACTCCCCAACTCATCCTCAACTCCCCAACTCATCCTCAACTCCCCAACTCATCCTCAACTCCCCAACTCATCCTCAACTCTTCCTCAACTCCCCAACTCGTCCTCAACTGATATTAAACTCAAATCCTACTCTCCAAATCCCCAACTCGTCCTCAACCCCCCAACTCGTCCTCAACTGATATGAAACTCATAAACTCATATCCAACTCCCCAAACCCATTGTCAACTCCCCAACTCGTTCTCAATTCTCAAATTCCCAAACTCATCCCCAACTCGTCCTCAACTCCCCAAACTCGTCCTCAGCTCATATTCAACTCCCCAACTCATCCAACTCATGCTAAACTTTCAACCCATGCAAAAAGTATGAACTATTAGGCGCATTATTAAAATCCTTTAATTTTCTCAAAAATCGGCAGTGCGTCTTATCTGGAGCGCGTGACCAGAATTCTGTCACTTTACTTTTATACTTTATATTTTATCTGTATCATCTGTATCATTCTATCTTATCCTTCTTCTGTAACTTCGGTGTGCTACGTATATGTGCTAATTGGTGTCTAAAATTTCAATATGGAATCAATACTGTGTCTGCCTTTCTAACCCCTGCAAGTTAATATTATACTCACGCTTTTAGGCTGATAAGCAGGAAATCAAACTGAATATGGAAATTATTTCTTGTAATATGAACAGCTATCAGCCTGGACAGGAGGAGACTTGCCCTGCACCTTCCCCCAGCTCACCTCTGATTGGTACGTCCGGCCGGGGCTGTTCCCGCCTCCACGACGGCACAAACACAGTAACGTCTGAATGACCTCGCTCCAGGAAGTACCTCACCGCCAGCTGGATTCCCAGGCAGGAGAACACTTCCTTGTTGCCATGGCTGAAAGAGAATTAAAACATTTACAGGGAGTTTTAGTAGTAGTAGTAGTAGTAGTAGTAGTAGTAGTACAACAGCTCTTCCACAGAACAGGTAGAATCAGTGCTATAGCTCAAAGCACTGGAATTCATTTATCAGGAATCTTTCTTTTTAAGGAATCCTGTTCAATGAGTTCTTGAGAAATGATCTGCCTGTCAGACTGAATTCCCACATAAGAAACAGATGTACAAAGACCCTAAAGGGGCTTGATGTTTGTTTATTTTTGTTTATGTAAAACGTGGTGAGCACCAGATAGTAAGTGGTGAGCACCACTTAGTATGTGGTGCTCACTACTTAGTATATTCACTTGTCTCTACCTGACTTCACAGACTGCTATGTTGTGCTGTGCACATGCTCTGTAATCCTCCATTAAAGTATCACAATCATATTAATTTAGCTGCCATTTGTGATCTAATGTAGGTTGATTTTGCAAAGATCTAGCTAGCTAACCTAACGCTAGCTAAGTTAGCTTAGCTTTAAGGCTTTCATTGCTCTCTGTACAATATATGGTAGGCTTGGGTGAAAGTAACCGCTGTGTTTGGCGTGTGTGTGTGTGTGTGTGTGTGTGTGTGTGTGTGTGTGTGTGTGTGTGAGCGCCCAAAAGCTTTTTCTGTGCACATCTAATAAAAGTTAGCTGGCTAACAAGCTAAAACATTCCCCACTGAAATAGTAGCTGTAGTAGTTAACATTAGCTAACTTAGCTAACATTAGCTAAAACATTTCAAGTAACTACAGTCATATGAAAAAGTTTGGGCACCCCTATTAATCTTAATCATTTTTAGTTGTAAATATTTGGGTGTTACTGTGATGGACACAGTAATATTTCAGGATTGAAATGAGGTTTATTGTACTAACAGAAAATGTGCAATATGCATTAAACCAAAATTTGACTGGTGCAAAGTATGGGCACCCTTATCATTTTATTGATTTGAATACTAGTAACTACTTTTTACTGAAGCACAGAATTGGTTTGGTAACCTCATTGAGCTTTGAACTGTCCTTGACTGTTCTCACCATTCTTCTTCTCTGCCCTTCTGATATTTTTCTTGACCTGCCACTGGGCTTAACAAGAACTGTCCCTGTGCTCTTCCATTTCCTTACTATGTTCCTCACAGTGGAAACTGACAGGTTAAACCTCTGAGACAACTTTTTGTATCCTTCCCCTGAACAACTATGTTGAACAGTCTTTGTTTTTAGATCATTTGAGAGTTGTTTTGATGAGCCCATGATGCCACTCTTCAGAGGAGATTCAAATATGAGAACAACTTGCAATTGGTCACCTTAAATACCTTTTCTCATGATTGGATACACCTGGCTATGAAGTTCAAAGTTCAATGAGGTTACCAAACCAATTTTGTGCTTCAGTAAGTCAGTAAAAAGTAGTTAGGAGTATTCAAATCAATAAAATGATAAGGGTGCCCATACTTTTGCACCGTCAAATTTTGGTTTAATGCATATTGCACATTTTATGTTAGTACAATAAACCTCATTTCAATCCTGAAATATTACTGTGTCCATCAGTTATTAGATATATCAAACTGAAATGGCTGTTGCAAACACCCAAATATTTACAACTAAAAATGATTAAGATTAATAGGGGTGCCCAAACTTTTTCATATGACTAAGTACAAATACTTCATTACCTTACTTAACTAGAAATCTATCTATATCTATATCTATCTCTTATCTATACTTTACATTTTCACACAATTATCTGAACTTCTAAGTTACTTCTTACATTTTAATAAAAATAGCCTCGTTACTCCTATTTCATTTCAGCTCATTGTCATCACTGCTTCTCATCGTTTAATAAAACCCCTAGTAGGGGTGGGCGATATGGCTCTAAAATAATATCACGGTATTTCAGGGTATTTTTGCGATAATTATATACTTGGCGATATAGGAAAACTAAAATAATCCATTAATTTCAGGAATATAGTATAATAGTATAACAGCATGATCATAATGTGGCAAAATAAATAATATAGCATGAAATAATATAATGCAGCAAATAATATTGCAGAATATTTAGTGCATGCATATAAACTGCAAACTAAAACAATTATACAATAAATACACTTAAAGCTTTACAGTAAATAATAGACTACTTTTAAGACAGAACAGCCCTATTATCATGATATGGATTTTTAATATCACAATATTTCTGTGTCACGATATATTGTATACGATATCATATTGCCCACCCCTAAACCCTATCCAGATAAATCTCTCCATCCAGATAGAGTAAATCTGATTGTGATTGGATGTAGAGAAGTATAAACATATACCATTCTGACACCCTATTGGTTTATACTGTGACCATCACACCTGCACACGCCCCGCCCCAGAGTCTATATCATATCCTGCTCTAGATCATAAATTCCATCGCAAACGGCGCCGCTTTGACTGGTGTTCTGCTGAATTCTGCTGCCTTGTCAAACTGCGCTTCCCTAGTGTTAATTTAAGGTCTCAGTAAAACGCAGTTACTCACACAAGATAGCGGAGAGTTACTGCTCAGAGCTTCATGCTCTGACAGCTCGTCTCACTGGGGAATGTGAAGGCCCTGATTTGCATAGAAGCAGATTTGCATACAGGGAGTGAATAGACGTAAAGGAGTCTGCTGGAACAAGTGGGTCAAATGCCTGCGGGCTCCATACGACTGCTCTCAGACACGTACATCAACACCCGTCTCCTCGCTGTACATACTGTATTTCACCTCCACCACGTACATTACTGAACATTAGATCTACTTAAGAGCTGCTTTACAGTAAAAAACATTAACTTTTAAAGAAAGTCAATTGATAAAATCATTTTAAAACATTTCTATTCGTCCACTCATCAAATCAAGTCAAATTCCTTATTAAAACAAGTTTAAAAAAATTAACTTTTGCCATGTACTAAAGATTAAGGGCTGTATTTTATCAATCTATAGGCAAGATGTTAATTACGGATCACACAGCTGGATTTAGAGCGTTTGTGTATCTTTGGTATCGTGATGCATTAAAAAATACACCTTACTCTAGGGCTGCACAATATTGGGAATATTTTACATTGCAAATGTTCTTTTTTTTTTCGACGATATATATTGCGATATTAAACAATGCAGGGTCCATGACATCACCAGCCCCGCCCCCACCCTCGTGCTGTCTCGCATCCGGACCAATCAAGAGCCGAGTCAGTGCCGAGCTCTCAAAACCTGAGGAAAAACAGCTAAACAACAGTAATCGGCACTTTAATCAGTCATTTAAATTGCTTTTTAAAAAGGTAAATAAGAGCATATAAAATGTTTAATATGTTAGAATTCTAATTTAATAGAAAAAAATATAAAAAGTAATTTTAAAGAAATATATATTGCTCCATTCATCCCTAAAAAAAAAAAAAAAAAAAACATTTCAGAGACATTCTGACAACTAGGATGTACAACTTCTTAATAAAAAGTTTGGTAAAACATTCAATGTAACATCTTATCTTTAAATAGAAGCCAATAGAAAAAAATAATTATTATACAAGTTATTTTGAAACATTTCTATTAGTCCATTTATGAAACCTGTCGAATGTCAAAGTCAACTTCCTTCTTAAAACAGATTAATAAATAAAGGTTAATTTTGTGTAACAAAAACATTTCATTTTAAAAGGTCATTACATTTTGGGGCATAAAATATCTTTGAAAAAAGGCAAGGTAAATAATGCCCATTTTTTGTTACAAAAACGTTTAAAAATAACTTTAAATTAACGTCAAAACAAATGTTATTATAAGTATTTTTACTTTTAAGACAGAACAGCCCTATTCTCACGATATGGATTTTTAATATCATGATATTTCTGTGTTACGATATATTGTATACGATATAATATTGCCCACCCCTAACCCCTATCCAGATAAATCTCTTCATCTAAAATTCAGTGTTTGGTCATATCGTCAAGAGTATCGTTATCCCGATAATACCATGAAATATCGTGATATTATTTTAGGGCCATATCGCCCACCCCTAATGTACAGAAGTATAAACATATACCATTCTGACACCCTATTGGTTTATACTGTGACCCATCACACCTGCACACGTCCCGTCCCGCTCCAGAGTGTGCTTTACTTTAAATAACGTCAAAACAAATGTTATTATAAAGTATTTTTTTGAGAATTTCTATAGGTCCATTCATGCCAAATAAAAAAAAACTAATATTTGTGCAAACTGCAAAAAAAAAAAAGAACCTTTATAGTAATAAAAAAAAACAAATCTTAACTTTAAATGGAAGCCAATGGAAAAAAAAAGTTTTACTCCAAATCATTTTGGAGAATTTCTATTGCTCCAGTGATCATTCAGTTCTTCGAGTATATAAAGAACTGTAAGACGTAAGATTATGGGAAAAGTGAAAAAATTGAAAATGGAGATACAAGGTTTTATGACAGTCCAGTGATAAGGTCTATAAACATGGAGCTTTGTTTGTGAAGCTGCTTCTATTTAAATACTGTTTACATAATAAATAAAAATGAAAAAATGAGTTGTTATTGTTGTGGGTGTGTGTTATCCAGTATATCCAGTTTCCAGCCAACAGCTAGTTTATCTAATCTATTCATCTACTGACTGACTTTACGTTTTACTGGGTTTAGTATTCTAATGTTATATAGAGTTAATTACAGGTAGACACTCACTCTCACTGATCACTGACTTTATTAATGTTTATTTGGGTTTAGTATTCTAATGTTATATAGAATTAATTACAGGTAGATACTCTCACTGATCACTGACTTTATTAATGTTTATTAGGGTTTAGTATTCTAATGTTATATAGAGTTAATTACAGGTAGACACTCACTCTCACTGATCACTGACTTTATTAATGTTTATTTGGGTTTAGTATTCTAATGTTATATAGAGTTAATTACAGGTAGACACTCACTCTCACTGATCACTGACTTTATTAATGTTTATTTGGGTTTAGTATTCTAATGTTATATAGAATTAATTACAGGTAGATACTCTCACTGATCACTGACTTTATTAATGTTTATTTGGGTTTAGTATTCTAATGTTCTATAGAGTTAATTACAGGTAGACACTCTCACTGATCACTGACTTTATTAATGTTTATTTGGGTTTAGTATTATAATGTTATATAGAGTTAATTACAGGTAGACACTCTCACTGATCACTGACTTTATTAATGTTTATTTGGGTTTAGTATTCTAATGTTATATAGAGTTAATTACAGGTAGACACTAACTCTCACTGATCACTGACTTTATTAATGTTTATTTGGGTTTAGTATTCTAATGTTATATAGAGTTAATTACAGGTAGACACTCACTGATCACTGATTTTATTAATGTATATTTGGGTTTAGTATTCTAATGTTATATAGAGTTAATTACAGGTAGACACTAACTCTCACTGATCACTGACTTTATTAATGTATATTTGGGTTTAGTATTCTAATGTTATATAGAGTTAATTACAGGTAGACACTCTCACTGATCACTGACTTTATTAATGTTTATTTGGGTTTAGTATTCTAATGTTATATAGAGTTAATTACAGGTAGACACTAACTCTCACTGATCACTGACTTTATTAATGTATATTTGGGTTTAGTATTCTAATGTTATATAGAGTTAATTACAGGTAGACACTAACTCTCACTGATCACTGACTTTATTAATGTTTATTTGGGTTTAGTATTCTAATGTTATATAGAGTTAATTACAGGTAGACACTAACTCTCACTGATCACTGACTTTATTAATGTATATTTGGGTTTAGTATTCTAATGTTATATAGAGTTAATTACAGGTAGACACTAACTCTCACTGATCACTGACTTTATTAATGTATATTTGGGTTTATCTTATATATATCTCATTGTTTAAATGTTTAAGGTCATTACATTGAACAGATTTTTCTACTTTCTTTTTCTACACAGGTCAGGTGTTCAGAAACAGTTTCTGGGTTGTTTCTGAAAAATTTAAAGAGGAACTGTGTCTAAGTTTTCTGACTTCATATCAGCAGCAGACGGGGAGAAAACAGGAACCGATCTCACGAGGCAGAGCTCAGCACTCCTGAACAGAAACATATGTGCAGTAGAAGTAAACAAGCACCTGAGAGCCTGTGGAGTTTCACAGAAACTATCAGTGAGGAATTTCACATAAGTGACGTCTAAAAACTCTGTGAACCTGAATTCCTAAAGCATAAAAGTGAAATATGGTCTAAAAATAGCTGTTTTTCTCATTTTCTGCCTGTTAGAATGACATGTGCATTTAAAAAACTAGAACGTCATTGAAAAGTTACTTTATTTCAGTAATTCAGTTTAAAATGTAAAACTTTTACATTATATAGATGTATTAAACACAGAGTGATCTATTTTAAGTGTTTATTTATTTTATTGTTTATTATAATTATGGATTACAGGCAGTGAAAACCCAAAAATCAGTGTCTCTGAAAATTAGAATACTATATGAGACCAATTGGTACTTTATGCAGTGTGGGCAGTGTGCCAAGTCCTGCTGGAAAATGAAATCCTCATCTTCATAAAAGTTGTCAGTAGCAGAGGGAAGCATGAAGTGCTGTAAGATTTTGCAGGAAAACAAAACTGTTCTGTAAGATGGAGTGCTACAGACTAGTAGCTCTCCAGCCCAGAGCGTTGTTGAACCCAATTGCAGAACAGTTGATCTCAAAGCAGGTAAACCCAAGAAGAAAAAATAATAAATAAATAAATAAATAAATAAATAAATAAACACACTGCTCCTCACGCAGGATCGAACCCGTTTTGTAAGGGCTGCTGGCCCAGCTAGTGAATTGGGACACGGCCGTGAAAAACGCCCTCATAAGGAGAACAGGAAAGGAAAGGAAAAATGAGAACATGCGGAAACTAAAGTCACTACGAGCGCGACAAAAAGAGACGGGGGGGTAATGTAAACAAAAGCTCACCAGAGAAGCATTTTTTTTTTTTTTTTTTTTATCGTTTATTAAAGTTCAAACAAACAACCTCACAGGCCAGATGCCGATCCCTGATCTATAAGGGGTACCCACTATATATATATATATATATATATATATATATATATATATATATCAGTGGCGATTGCTCTAAGACTGCAAGGGAAGCTCAGCTTCCCCTAAAATGTAAAAACATAAGTGATTAAATATATACTGTTGTGTGTACATGTCACTGATTAAATATGCCCTACACCGCGCTGAACTTAGTTCAGAATCAGCTTCTTATCACTGGTAACGCCGCGGCTCTCCTCTCACTCGTTCCCGCAGCTTCACAGCGCTGCTTTAAACAGTGCACAGACTTCAATAGCGGAGCAAAGCGCGCTATTGAAAGCGAAACGAGACGAGTCATTGGATAAACGCTGGGCTTTGTCCCGCCCATCGGACGCTCAGCGTCTCTGGGGGTCTATGGAGCAGTGAAAAACTTAAGAGTTAAACAGCAGGGCAGATCAACTGCTCAGATTAATTTGGTGTAAAATGTGGGGAAAAGTAACAGGTATTTTCAGCTGTTCTGGTATGATAAAGTGAGCTGGCTGACTGGAAGTGCTGTAACAAATAAAATGTACTGATGGCCATTCCTCTTGATGAAACCATCTCAGGACATAAATGAACAGGGGCAAGTAGTAAGGATTGTGTTATTATTAAAAATAATTAAAATAATCTAAATTAATAAAGGGATTATTCAAGGAAATTAAACCTGTCCAAAAATGAAATAAATTTACCTGCATTTTTTCCTTTACCATAGCGTCTTTTTTTATGTAATTGTTTAATGTAAAGAATGGGTACCTTTTTGTTGTGTAGTGAAAACTTTAAAATAATGTATTTTGTTTACAAAAAAAAACATCTCAGGGAGAGTAGAATTTTTGTATAAATAAAACTACATATGTTAAGATGTAGGCCGAAATTGAGCTTCCCCTCCTTGAAAGACCAGCATCCGCCACTGAGATATATCTATATATATATATATATATATATATATATATATATATATATATATATATATATATATATATATATATATATATATATATATATATATATATATATATATATATATATATATGACACTGTGAAATGTTGCTGGAGGCATCAGTAGCAGATGTTTTATATGAGCTCACAGAGATAACAATAGCACAACAGCACTTACCTCATAGCTACGTTGCTGCCATCAATCACTACAGGTCTGAGGGCGTCGTCCTCCTCCTCGGCGGGTGGATCCTCCTGCTCTGTGGGTGAAGAAATGCTGCTGAAGGACTTCCTGCTGATCTCTCCACGAGACACCAGCGCCGGAGCTCCGGGACTCTGGCTCTTCTCCCGGTCCTCAGCCTCCCCCCCGGCCTGGATCAGCTCAGCCAGAACCCTGTTAGTGTCCGTGTTCAGTCCCACCTTCAGCAGGGCGGCTCGGACCTGAGACTGGGAGAAGCCCAGCTTACGGAAATGATCCAGCTGGGTCTGGAACTCTGATCCGCCCTGATCCGCCGGCTCCTCCTGGGTCCGCTCCTCCATTCTGCCGCTACAGGAAACTGACGGGTCGGACAGAGAGGGAAAAGCTCCCCATACGGGCGAGTGTCTGCTGATGGAGGAGATCCAGGAAGCACTACGAGAATCGGGCCAGGCGTACGAATCTAAAGCAGAGGGCAGGACAGGGACCGGGCCGATGCTTGTACTCATCTCCCCAAATGAAGGCCTTCTCATTTACTGTGCACACTCACCTGTAAATACAATTAAACACGCATGAAGTTCATTTACTAAATTCTAGGGGTGTAACAGTACAGAAAATTCAAGGTTCACTTCACACTTCGGTATAAACCCCACGGTTCGGTACGTTTTCGGTATGGTTAGTGGAAAAAATAAAGAGGCTGGTAATTCTGTATAGCCTCACCTTTATTTTATTATCATCATAATAACAATAAATCTTATTTATAATCATGTTTTGTTTTTTGGGATGGAATGTTGTAACGGGACTCGAGCTCTTTTATTAAATATTGAAACCAGGGTTCTCTCCTACTGTCATCATGAGAGACTCCATCTTTTAGATCTTGTTGAAGAGAGAGTGCGAGCGCCTAACCCTGCATTTACTCTGGAAAGCGACAGGCAAGCATTAGTTTCCTGTGGCAGCGCAGCCACGTTGTGTGAACAGTATGAATGAGTTTCTGCGCTCTCCGTTTGTGTGCTCCAACTTCCAGTCCAAGCTACATTCTCAGCGCAGGCTATTGGGCTAAGTCAGTAGCGAGTTGCTAATAGCAACAGTGCGTTTATTGGTTCCACAGGTCTCCAAACTATCCAAACCAACCCCTATGGGAATAAGTAACAACCACCACATTTTTCAGAACGCTGAGCTCAATTTCACTTAAATAGAAGCAGCTAAAAGACCTCAAAAAGCAACACATTATGTCATGATCTGAATGAATTCAAAAACAGATAAGAAAACAAAGTCACCCCAGTTTAGTATACAGTATCTTTCTAAGATCATTCTAAGTAAAAGCCTTAGAAACCTAATTAGGCGTGCATCTAGTTGAGAGAGCTGGTAATTTGCTCAGTAATTGTATTTTAAGTTCAGATGTACTTCTTACCAGAGTATTCTCAGATTTCTCTCAGATATTCGTCTCTGGAGCACTATAGAAAAAGCTGTAAGAAGGACAGAGATGATCTGTTATACCACAGTTAGTTCTATATGATTGGCTGAGAGACGTTCTATGAGTGCCATTAATGCACTGTAACGAAGCTCTCCATGTATTACTCCACCACATACAGGTAATCTAGCAATGATGCAGCGCTTACAAACCAAATACAAACCAAATGCCACTGGGGGCACCAAAGTAAACAAAAACTTTTTTTTTCAAAGCCAAACGAGTGCTGGACGTTAATCTACACAGATTTCTCTCCTGAAAACTGTTTATTTGGGTGAGTAAAGCTCTTACGCTTATTTACAGTACGCTTAGATTTCCACAATTTTGACTGAAATGGCGTAAAAAAAGAGGCCACAACAATAAACTAGCAACAATGCAGAGCTTACAGCGCAGCTACAAACAGAGCAGTAATTAAACTATTTTAACTGGAGTTTTCATAACCAAACAAATCAAATTTTCTCCTCCTCTTTAACTCAAAATCTTTCAATAAACAGTGATTATGGAACAGGGGTAAAGTCGCAATAATACACTCCACAGCACAGCAGTGCCAGTATTACACGTTATAGCACTCCCTCTTGTTTATTATAGCTTAATTAGAAACCTTTTTCTGAGACTCTATACTGTCTGACTGCAGATCTGAAATCTGGTTATTCCCTGGATCATGTAAACTCAGAGTTTTCCCTATTTAATCACAGAGCTGAGAGTTCACTTAAAGACTGACTCAAACTTCTGCTTCACTTCATTTCTGATAAAGTGAAAGCCTGGATCCAAACTCTGAGCTAGATTGAAAGTAATTATGATTAGGATTCATGATTCACCACCAGAAAACTCCCTCACTCTGCATTCCTCCTGTAAACTGATCCATCTTTAAGTGAAATCATTCAAATTCCAGTTTTGTGATGAACAAATTTCAGGCTCTTGTTTTCATACACATTATTCTAAGAAGTTGGAAATAGGTCAGTGTAATGTTTATTAATTAAGTTTTCTGACCGTTGGAATGCAAAAATTGAAAATTGGATCTAAAAACTCATTGTTTAATTTTTTTAAATGTAGTTTAGTGCACAAGAAATAAGTTTATCCATTTTTTCTATTTTATTTTTATTTTTTTCATCTCTGCCCCTCGCAATCGAAATTTCAGGAAAAACAACAAAAATATATTTTATTTTCAAAATACAAAAGTGGACAAATCTGAAAAACGAGACAGTCAGTTTTCTTGAAATTCTGTTTGCAAAAGCTGAAAAGAAAAAATAAATAACTAGTAATTTTGGTAATTTGGATTTCCCATTTCTTCTTTACTATAGTGAATCGACCCAATTTTCTATTTTCGAATTTAGCTTGATATTGTCAGAAAACTGTATTAATTAATGTTACACTGACTGAAATAGGTCTAAGCAGCACATAAACCCATCTAAACAGGCCTAAACAGCTAAATGTACAATCTAGGAAGTTGCAAATAGGTCTAAATAGCACATAAACCGATCTAAACAGGTCTAAACAACAAATAATCCAATATTAGATGATTTAAATAGGTCTAAAATTTCTCCAAATGACGAGTGAACTAGCACTCACAGGTGTGGTGCGCACCATTTGAATTCATGCGACTTTTACATCAAAAAGAAGGAAATAGGCATTAAGGGTCAGTGTAACGTTTAGCAGTTTAATTTTCTGACTATCAAGAAATCGGTTTTAATCCAATTTTTCAATTATCGAGTTTTTCATTTCAGCCTTTCGCAAACAGAATTTTAAGGAAAATTAAAAGTTGAAAGATTTTGTAGATTTGTCCATTTTTGTATCTTGCAACACAAATCTGATGGTATAATCCAACTTGCAACTTAAATTGCAAAAATTAAATAAAAAAAAAGAAAAGAAAAGAAAGAAAATATATATTTTTTATTTTTCCTGAAAATACGATCATAAGGGGGAAGGATTGAAAAAAATGTAAAAATAAATAAAATTGGAAAAATGGATCAAAACGTATTTCTTGTAAATTGCACTACATTAAAAAAACATTGAATAATGAGTTTTTACATCCAACTTTCTATTTTTGCATTTAGCATCAGTCAGAAAATTAAATTAATTAGAATTAATCATTTATTACAATTTGTAAAATAATAATAATAATAAAAAATAAATTTATAAGATACGTATTTGTTCACCCATTTACTGTAATATATGTGAACAAACATACAAATAAACACAATAGATGGTATCACAATAATCTAAAATTATTGAGATCATGTTCATTTAGTGTAAGATAAATTGATATTGCACTTATTGTGACACGCCTATGACCATTATGTCAAAATAAAAAAAAATAAAAAAAGTCTGTAGCTGAATATTGTGTTCTTTAAAAAGCGAGACTAAAGTGAACTCTCTGTAATAAGCTCAGTCAGCTCCAGTTTCTAAACTCATTCACAGCTCTTGAGATTCTGACTGAAGGAATAAAGTGAAACTTAATGGGAAGCACTGCTCACTGCTCCTGCACTCACTCCTGAAGGTTTACGCTACCTCCCGGCCGCTGCGCTCCTCCAATGAACGTCGCCTCGCTTTACCAAACAAACATTCACACAAAGCAATCCAGACTGTTCTCAAACAGAGTTCCCCAATGGTGGAACAAACTACCTTCCACTACCAGATCAGGAGAATCTCTCACTATCTTTAAGAAACTCCTGAAGACAGAGCTCTTCAAAGAGCACTTACTCTCCTAACACCTCTAACTAACTACCTTCTACTACCAGATCAGGAGAATCTCTCACTATCTTTAATAAACTCCTGAAGACAGAGCTCCTCAAAGAGCACTTACTCTCCTAACACCTCTAACTAACTACCTTCTACTACCAGATCAGGAGAATCTCTCACTATCTTTAATAAACTCCTGAAGACAGAGCTCCTCAAAGAGCACTTACTCTCCTAACACCTCTAACTAACTACCTTCCACTACCAGATCAGGAGAATCTCTCACTATCTTTAATAAACTCCTGAAGACAGAGCTCTTCAAAGAGCACCTACTCTCCTAACACCTCTAACTAACTACTCTCTACTACCAGATCAGGAGAATCTCTCGCTATCTTTAATAAACTCCTGAAGACAGAGCTCTTCAAAGAGCACTTACTCTCCTAACACCTCTAACTAACTACCTTCTACTACCAGATCAGGAGAATCTCTCGCTATCTTTAATAAACTCCTGAAGACAGAGCTCTTCAAAGAGCACTTACTCTCCTAACACCTCTAACACACTAAATACCTCATTTCCTTCTTCCCCTCCTTCACTTCTCTATCCCTTTATTTCCCTTTGACCTCCTTTAAGCCCTATCTAAAAATGGTTTATCTTAATTCCTATTACTTTTGCACTTCAATATTGTAAGTCGCTTTGGACAAAAGCGTCTGCCAAATGTAATGTAATGTAATGTAATGTAATGTAATGCTCCGTTGCTCATTCGTTTTACTTACAAAGTGTGAAACTTTTTTAAATCATATGTCAGATATGGGTCACATTAAAATGATTAATAATGTAAACAACCTAAAATAAATATCAAATTTGGTCAGGAAATTAGATTTAGGCCACTTTTACTTTTACTGTAGTCTAACAGACACCTGGGATCTTTCTTAAAGCTGCCAATTTGTTCAGAGTTCACCATGTCACGGGCAAGTTCAGACACAGCAAGCCGACACACAATTCCCCCAGTTAATAACGTGGATAAAACCTAATCGCAGACGCAGAGCTGAGTTAAACTGAGAAATTCCAACAGGCTAAAATTAAACTACAACAACAGAGTCATTCATTAATCAGCCCAACCCACCAGTTAGATTCATTACGATACATGTTTAATCCTGTTCAGATAGGGAGTATTTAATTTGTAGACCAGTATACAACTGTTAATATGGAAGCATTTTACAGTAAAACCAGTATAATAAAGGGATTTATTTGGTTTAGATTAGATTTTTTTCCATTTAACATAGATGTGTTTGTTTCTTAGACCTATGTAAAGTGAATTAAACTACACAGTTTACTAACTAAACCTGCGTAGATAAGACTATGTGACGTTTAGACTAGGTTAGACTGTTCAGACTAGGTTCAATAAATGTTTAGAGCTATATACACACAATATCTTTTGTTTGCAGCAGTTTAGATGTGACAATCTGCTGTTTATATCGATTTATAGTTCTTAATTAGTGTTAAGATTACATTATACGTTTCCTGATTAACCCTTTTATACAGAGCTATGTACAGGTTGACCGGTTTAAATTAGATTTTGAGCTATTAATATTAGTTCACAAATGAGATTATGTGGGTTTGTTTGTTATTTATATTTGTGCAAAGCTGTTTAGATGGTACTGTTTACTGATTAAACCTGTTAAAACAATATTATTTAGATACACATGTTTAGAACGACAAATAATCCAGTATAATCATTTTTAAATAGGTCTAAACATCACATAAACCCATCTAAACAAGTGTAAGTGGCAATTAATCCAATCTAAGAAGTTGTAAGTAGGTCTAAACAGCATATAAACTTATCAAAACAGGTCTAAATAGCACATAATCCAATCTAAGCAATTATAAATTGGTATAAACAGCACATAAACCCATCTAAACACCCATAATCCGGTATAATCATTTGTAAATAGGTCTAAACATCACATAAACCCATCTAAACAAGTCTAAGCAGCAAATAATCCAATCTAATTAGTTCTAAATTGGTCTAAACAGCACACAAACCAATATAAACAGGTCTAAATGGCAAATAAATCAATCTAGGAAGTTGTAAATGGGTCTAAACAGTACATAAACTCATCTAAACAACTCTAAACCACAAATAATCCAATATAAGAAATTGTAAATAGGTCTAAACAACAGATAAACCAATCTAAACAAGTGTAAGCAGCAAATAATCCACTTTAAGACATTGTGAATAGGAATATGTGGCACATAAACCCATCTAAACCGGTCTACATGGCAAATAATCAAATACAATATGTTGTAAATAGGCCTAAACATCAATCTAAACAGGTCTAAATCACAAATAATACAATATAATACATTGTAATTTGGTCTAAACAGCACATAAACCAATCTAAACAGGTCTAAGCAACAAATAATCCAATAAAAGAGGTTTTAAATAGATCCAAACAGTACTAAATGGCAAACAAATAATCCAAGCTAAGCATTTCTAAATAGGCCTAAACAGCACATAAACCTATTTAAAGAGGTCTAAACTGCAAATAATCCAATATAATATGTTGTAAATCAGTCTGAACAGCACATAAACCAATCTAAACAAGTCTGCGTAGCAAATTATCCAATCTAATTGGTTGTAAATGGGTCTAAAGAGCACATAAATTCATCTAAACAACACTAAAATGCAAATAATCCATTCTAAGCAATTGTAAATAGGTAAAAAAACGCAAATAATCAAATATAAAAGTTGCAAATAGGTCTAAACAGCACATAAACCAATCTAAACAGGTCTAAATAGCAAATAATCCAATCTAAAAAGTAGTAACTAGGCCTAAACAGCAAACAATCCAATGTAAGCAGTCGTACGTTGGTCTAAACTGCAAATAAACCCACCTAAATAAATATAAGCACCAATTTAAGTGGTTGTAAATAGGTTTAAAAAGCACATAAACCCATCTAAATAACATTTTAAGTTGATTAAATAGGTTATGGGCTGTCTATAACATTTTAGATTGGATTATTTGCTGTTTATACACGTTTAGAGCTGTTGAAATGGGATTAATATGGTGCACAGGGATGTTTAGACTGGATTAAGAGTTGTTTCTGATGTTTATACTGGATGAAGTGCTGTTTCTACACATGACTGACCCTGTAAAGCAGGTTATAGGTCAGAACTCAGACTGTAGCGAGTCTCAACACAGTTTAACAGTGGGGTTTAGGTCAGAATCAACAGTAAATAAGAGAAATCTGTAGGAAATAAAGTAGAAAAGTTTATTATAATCAGACTCACCTTCAGCTAAACCCAGTCCGAGTTTCTCTCCATGATCAGACTGAGTTTCTGTCCTCTAATCTCTCTCTAAACGCGTCCGACTTTCGTAAAGCTGGACTTTCCAGCTCTTATTTAACACCCTCTGCCTCAGGTTTTCCTCCATAAGCCCCGCCCCCAAGCTCAACTCAAGCCCCGCCCCCAAGGAACACGATTGGCTATTAACGTCCCAAAGGGCAGGGCTACGATTGGCCAATTGTAACAGAGTAGCAACAGCTCTCCAGCTCTAGGATTGGCTGGTGTGGGGTGAATAGAATTAGTTTATTAATTTCAGTTTTATATTTATTTATTGTATATTAAAAAAAAATCATATTCTATTGTAAACTAATACAAATACTTAAACTACAAAACTACTACTCAATTACTTTCATTATGACTCTTAAATACAATATATATGTTAATATAAACCATTCAATATCAATAATTGCTTAAAAAAATACTATAAATCATTATGTATTTAATTTATTATATATCCACAATAACTATTTAGTATATACTATGAAACATTCAGAATCTCTTATTAATTATGAATCATTCTGTATCTACTAAACTTGTGTTTTAATAAATATAATAAATAATTATTATTATCTATGAATTATTTAGTAACTGAATAAGTTATTACTCTCTTAATTTTATTTATATTAAATTAATTATATCACTCTCTGTGTGTATATACTGAGAACCATTCAGTACATAGGCTACTATCAGTTATTCGGTACCGACTAGGAGTTTTTTAGTATCAATTAATAAATTAAACTCGAAACACATTGATAATGGACCCTAATTTACAGTGCAGTATAGCTGAGCATTGTATAGGAGAAAGAATTGAGAATATAAATGTAAGCTTCAAAGTATAGCAGAGAAATTAAAACAAAACCGTACATTTAATCATAATTGTGATACATAAAGATTAAAACTGTAAAAAAAGTAAATTAATAGAAAAACTATAACCTGGAAAAAATAATATATACAGCTCTGGAAAAAATAAGAGAGCGCTTAAAAATGATGAATACATTTTTTAACACATTGAAAACCTCTGGAATATAATAATCAAGAGGAAGATGGTCACAAGCCATCAAACCAAACTGAACATAAACCTATAAATAGCAAAATCAGAGAAACTGATTCAGAAACTGAAGTGCTTTCTTAATTTTTTTTCACAGCTGTATGTAATTAAGAGTATTAAGATTAAATAAAAGAACCCTTAAAAAAAGGGTAAAAAGGGAGAATTGGAAATTAAAATGATACAAAAAATATACTATCAGTATTTACTATGAATCCCTTTTAACCATGAAAAGTTCAGTAATTCCTGTGAATTATTCTGTATCTACTATGGTTTGCTCAGTATCCACTATGAATTATTCAGAAACTACAATAAACTACAATAAATACTACAAAAGCACTGAAAAGTATTATAAATTACTCAGTGTTTAGTTTAAATTATTCTGTATCCACTACATAATGTAGTTCATTGTTCATTTCTAATAAAATGTCTAAATGTACTACATGAGAACCAGTTTTTGATTTTTTTTTTTTATGAAAATGATTCAGTCTAAAATATTAGTGTTAACAATTAATGATGATGTTTTCAATTAATAAACAGCAGTAACATTAAAAACATCAAACACTTTAAACCTTTAATATTTGGTAAAGTTTATTGATGTGCTTTAGATTCATTTACATCATTAAAAAATAATCCCAAACTGCACTAAAGTCCCTTAAAAGCATTTTAAAGAAATGGAAGTTTTAAAAAAGTATTTTCTTGTTTTTCTAACAGAGCCGTCAGTGAGCTGGTGCTGATTGATGGGATTGTGAGCTCAGAAGTGTTTAAAGGAATTCTGTACACAGATCTGCGGAAGTCTGCAAAGAAAACTGATAAAACGATAAGAATCTGAAACACTTCAGACAGATTTTGCAAGAAAAGCAAAACCAAACAAAACGGCAGTGTTGAAATGATCTGTTCAAAATAAACGACAGCTTGTTTTTCTAATATGGTGAAATAAAGCATGTTTAAATATGGTATTATCGTCCAAATACTTTCTGTGTCCACCTAAAATCATTCATATAAGGATAAATTAAGGGCTACACTCTAAGCATTAAAATAAAAAATAAAGCTGAATAATTGTTTTTATTTTAGAGGTGCTGTGATAATCAGTTTTGTTTCAGAAAGAAAATGAACTCTAAATTAGTATTTAGTAGATCTTACCCCAATTAAAGGTTCATTAGGTCTCTATAAGGCAGTGTTGTAGTAATTAAGGCCAGTCCTAAGACCATAGGACCATAGGTAATGTTTATAACAAACTGATCATTATTTTTTATATTATTTAATTTTATATTTAAAATATATATAATGAAGTATATTTAGAAAAATATATCAAATAAAATTACTATACAATTAAGTCCCTGACAGAAAATTACAATGAATAAACATATGTTCTCTAGATGCATTACATCATTTAGTGTTGATGATGGAAAAACAACTTTTAACCCCTTAACTGTCAGGTATTTTTTGTCAATTTTTCACCTGACATTACATGCCTAAATCTTGAGGATTTCTTTTTTAAGCATTACATAAAAGGTTAACTTTACTGAAAATATAATTAATTAAAATCAATATTTTCATGAATACATAACATGTATGTCCTCTAAATGGTTTTTAATTGTACTTTTCTTAAGTATTGTACTTATCTTGATCAAAATATATAAGCCAAATATACTTAGAATGTTCTGTATTCTAATCAGTATAAGGCAAGTATATGTAAGTTGTCACGAGTGACCCAGGCAGGGAGACGAGGAGGCGGACACAGGTGCAGGTAGGAGCGATATAAATAAATAATTTATTAAATAAATAACAAAGAAACACAAAGAAACAAGTAAACACGTAACAAAGATAATCAAATCACAAAGAACACGTAATAATAAAGTAAACCAAAACAAACGAGAGGAACTAGTGAACATAAACTCAACAAACAAGAAGTACTAAATATATATATATATAAACAGGGAGTAAATAAACAAAGAAACAAACAAAGCTAAGAACATAAACAAGGAATAAACAAGAAACTAGAAACTACCAAAAATAACCAAGAAATAACCAAAACTAAACAGGGCAGGGATATATATATAGACAAGGAATATACTAGAAACAAAAACAAAGCAGGGTATATACAGGGAGCTAGGGAACACGAGCTAAACAAGAAACTAGAAAAAAACAAACAAGAAATAAACAGAGAAAAACACAGAGCAAGGACTAGGGCTAGGGCTAGGAAACGCGGAGAAACACAGAGAGACAAAACAACAGAGGTTAGTGCAAAGACCGACGGAGACAAAGTGGTAGACAAGGGCTATTTAAAGAAACAGGAAACACTATAATTAGAAACACCTGGGGAAGGGGCGGAGCTACAAATGAAACACACATGGAAAAGTACTGAGACAGGAGACACAGGGGAGCACAGGTCACGTGGGGAAGACACACAGAGACACAGACAGGGCTAAGACCTGACATAAGTATAATTATGTTTAGTATGTCACTGATAAGTACAAAAAAAGAAAACTGAAAGCATACTTGTTTAATTTAAGTTTAGAAAAAAGTATATTAATAGTACACTTGAATAAACTTCTTTTTGATAAGGTTATTTTCTGTGCAACAAGGTATATTTTAAACTATTAATATCTAGCCACCTTCAGACAGCCTGTTCCTGTTTTACTGTACCTGTTTGATTTATTCTTAGCTTTTATTTTAGTTCTTCTTTTAGTTTTATTATTTCCTTTTTTTATTTTGTTTCCTTATTTTATTTTCATTTTATATATTTTTTATTATTATTATTCTTAAAGTTATTATATTATTTTTTTATTATTTGTAATAGTTTTTTATTTTTGCTTTTTATCTTATTTTGATTTTATTTTATTAGTGTGATTGCAGTAATGCAATCACAGTATTGTTCTTCTTAAGTCTTATTCTTCTTCTTCTTCTTCTTCTTCTTCTTCTTATTATTATTCCACCTGTTTTTTGTCCGGTTAACTAGTGCCGCAGTTTTCGAAATATCGACTTCGTTCAAAAGAGAAAACGTGCGTCCATATCGGGAATGGTGGGCTTGTATACAGCTTTCCGATCGGACTTACGTTTTTCGTAAAAACTTCGTAAGTACGCGTTTTTTTGCCCATTGAAAATGAATGGGCAGAAATTTGCACGCCCGTGGACGTCGCAATTTTTGAAATACGAAGATGAAACCAATTGAGGACCTGTAGAACTTATTGAGCTCTTTCCGAAAATATGCGTTACGAAAAGTTACGACGTACGGATTTCGTACGATTGTCGTACGAAGTGGCCCCATTGGAATGAATGGGGCAAATCGGAGGACGGCAGCTAGATCGAAGGACAGGTAGCTAGAACTCCAGTACTGTGTGTAATGGAGCAGCTATGGGATAAAACAGCATTAGGTCAAAAGTTTGGACACCCCGGCCCCCCAGTACAGTGTGTAATGGAGCCACGGGTCAAAAGTTTGGACACCCCAGAGCCCCAGTACTGTGTGTAATGGAGCCACGGGTCAAAAGTTTGGACACCCCCGAACGGCCAGAGCAACCTAGCGTGCATAGCTGATTGATGTATTTGCACGTTGCGTAGCAACGTGCAAACACCATTTAATCAAATTTATGCATATACATCAACTAGCAACCACCTAGAAACACCATAGCAACCACCGCGGATACCATAGCAACACCTTAGCAACCACCTAGCAACTGCTTAGGAGTGACCTACCAACCACTTAGCAACACCATAGCAACCACCCTGGATACCATAGCAACACCTTAGCAACCACCTAGCAACCATCTAGCAACACCTTAGCAACCACCCCAGATACCATAGCAACACCTTAGCAACCGCCTAGCAACACCCTAGCAACCACCTAGCAACCACCTAGCAACACCTTAGCAACCACCCCGGATACCATAGCAACACCTTAGCAACCGCCTAGCAACACCCTAGCAACCACCTAGCAACACCTTAACAACCACCCCGGATACCATAGCAACACCTTAGCAACCGCCTAGCAACACCCTAGCAACCACCTAGCAACCACCTAGCAACACCTTAGCAACCACCCCGGATACCATAGCAACACCTTAGCAACCGCCTAGCAACACCCTAGCAACCACCTAGCAACACCTTAGCAACCACCCCGGATACCATAGCAACACCTTAGCAACCGCCTAGCAACACCCTAGCAACCACCTAGCAACACCTTAGCAACCACCCCGGATACCATAGCAACACCTTAGCAACCGCCTAGCAACACCTTAGCAACCACCTAGCAACACCTTAGCAACCACCCCGGATACCATAGCAACACCTTAGCAACCGCCTAGCAACACCTTAGCAACCACCCCAGATACCATAGCAACACCTTAGCAACCGCCTAGCAACACCTTAGCAACCACCTAGCAACCACTTAGCAACACCTTAGCAACCATCCCGGATACCATAGCAACACCTTAGCAACCGCCTAGCAATACCTTAGCAACCACCTAGCAACCACCTAGCAACATCTTAGCAACCACCCCGGATACCATAGCAACACCTTAGCAACCACCTAGCAACACCTTAGCAACCACCTAGCAACACCTTAGCAGATACCAGCCAGCACTGCAATCACACTCGCAGTTTCTGCAGGAACTGCAATCTAGTTGTTATTACTATTTTTATTATTATTATTGCTTTGATTTTTGTAAGTTCATTTATTTATTTGAATTTTTAGTGTATTATGTACAAGTTAGTTTTAGCTAATTTTAACCCATTTTTTTGTATTAGTCTTACTTTCTTTTGATCTTATTTCTTTGTCAATTAAACCATACTTAATTATAATCATTATTTTTTATTATTATTATTTATTTATCTATTTTTTTATTCTAATTCTACTTTTGTTTTATTTATCTATTTTTATATTTGATTTACTGATATTTTACAATAATTAAATTTAGCTTTTATTTTAGTAGTAGATAGTAATATTAGAGTAGTATTTAGCTGTTTAAACAAGAATCTGCCTTTAATAATAGCACAATTTTCATATATTACAACTAACATACTAGTTTTCAATATCATTATCACCAAAAAACATCTTTATATCCTCTATAATTGTATATAAATACAGAATGTACAGCAGGTTAGATAATCTGTAGCTGAAATGTACAGAGAAAGGCAGCCAGTCCTTTAGCTTAGCGGACGAATGCTAGCATTCAGTTACCTCAGCGTGCTAATGCTAAGCTAGCCTTTTTTTGCAAGCTAGCCTTTGTTATCAGTGTTTGGTAACTGATGTAATAACTGATATAAGGTGTTAAAAGAAGTTAAAAGCTTTATTTGCTTCAGTTTATTAGAGTAGAGTTTATAAATAAACTTTAACTTGCCGTTTGTTTGCTCACTGCTGCCATTCTGTGGTGCAAAGCTAGCTACGATAGCTACATAGCTATCGCTAGCTACACTGCACTGAGAGAGAGAAAAATGCTGAGGAGGAGAAACATCTTTAGCTAGTAAGCTAATTATTACCAAAATTAAAAAATATTTAATGTAATTAAATAGATTTTGATATCTGGCAACATTTATTTGATAATGTTATCAGTATGTGTGTGTGTGCTGAAGTATATATCGCTAGCTAGCTACATAAAACATAGCAGTAAAAGTAAAGAAATGTGTGTTTGGTAGATTTTTTTTTTCTTTATTATTAATCAGTATATTTAAAGAGTGCTAAAATGGAACAGCTTTTTTGTACTTATTATACTTTAATTATATAAAAATTGTACAAATGTTTTACTGGTGCTAAGTGTACTTAACTGTACTAAAATGGAACTATTTTAAATACACTTAAGTAACCTTTAAACATTTAAACTACTTCATGAATGTAAGCACATATTTTAAATATGCTTACGGTAAAATTATAATACATTTAATGAGTATTACAACTGTATCACTATTATACACTAAATGTATTAGAAATGTACTACGAATTGATGTTAAATATATGTGATCTGTTTACAAATACAGTACAAATATGCTTCTTGTTCCTGTCTTTTGTAAGAAGCACACTTCTAGTATACTTTGTTAGGCATAAAAATATGTTTTAAAAAACTGTATTACAATTTTTAGCATGTTACAAATTTACTTTACAGTTTTTAAATTAGTAGTAGTAATTTAATTAACTTTCTAAAAAGTTAAGTGAATTACTGTAACAGTTGTTTTTAACACACTTTGCTAAAAACATACAAAAGTATATTTGGAAATAAGTATTTTAGTAGTATATTGAATTGCATTAAACTAAAAATGTCCTTTATAGTAGTCAAAATTTTTTTTATACAGTATACTGTATTGTATACTGTATAAAAAAAAGCTAAGATGCATTGATACAACAAATAAATAAGAAGAAATCTACCAAAATTACTTTTTATACTATGTTTCTGCTGATGCACTAGCTAGCTAGTAGCTCCATTTGGTACAGCTTGTTGTTTAGTGTTGCCAGTTCAAATGGTTCCTTGCATGCTAATTTTTTCACAATTATAACATATATATATATATATATATATATATATATATATATATATATATATATATATATATATATATATATATATATACATAAATATGTAAAAATTAAGAAACCACGTGAGAGGGTAATGGAGAGGCTCCTGGTAAGTGTTTATGTTTATGAACACGGTGACAATTCTTCTTTTTGTGGTTTGGTTTTGGCACTGGTTTGGGTTCTGGTTCAGGCTCTGGTTCAGGTTCTGGTGCAGGTGCAGGTTCAGGCTCTGGTTCTGGTGCAGGTTCAGGCTCTGGTTCAGGTTCTGGTTCTGGTGCAGGTTCAGGCTCTGGTTCTGGTGCAGGTTCAGGCTCTGGTTCTGGTGCAGGTTCAGGTTCTGGTGCAGGCTCTGGTTCAGGTTCAGGCTCTGGTGCAGGTTCAGGCTCTGGTTCAGGCTCTGGTTCAGGTGCAGGTTCAGGCTCTGGTTCTGGTTCTGGTGCAGGTTCAGGCTCTGGTTCAGGTTCTGGTGCTGGCTCTGGTTCAGGCTCTGGTGCAGGTTCAGGCTCTGGTGCAGGTTCTGGTGCAGGTTCAGGCTCTGGTTCAGGTTCTGGTTCATGTGCAGGTTCTGGTGCAGGCTCTGGTTCAGGCTCTGGTGCAGGTTCAGGCTCTGGTTCAGGTTCTGGTTCTGGTTCAGGTGCAGGTTCAGGCTCTGGTTCAGGCTCTGGTGCAGGCTCTGGTTCAGGTTCAGGCTCTGGTGCAGGTTCAGGCTCTGGTTCAGGTTCTGGTTCTGGTGCAGGTTCAGGTTCAGGTGCTGGCTCTGGTTCAGGTTCAGGTGCTGGCTCTGGTTCAGGTTCTGGTTCAGGCTCTGGTGCAGGTTCTGGTTCAGGCTCTGGTTCAGGTTCTGGTTCTGGTGCTGGCTCTGGTGCAGGTTCTGGTTCAGGCTCTGGTTCAGGTTCTGGTTCAGGCTCTGGTGCAGGTTCAGGCTCTGGTGCTGGCTCTGGTTCAGGCTCTGGTGCAGGTTCAGGCTCTGGTGCTGGCTCTGGTTCAGGCTCTGGTGCAGGTTCAGGCTCTGGTTCTGGTGCTGGCTCTGGTTCAGGCTCTGGTGCAGGTTCAGGCTCTGGTGCAGGCTCAGGCTCTGGAGCTGGTTCTGGTGCTGGTTCTGGTGCAGGCTCAGGCTCTGGTTCAGGTTCTGGTTCAGGCTCAGGTTCTGGTTCTGGTGCAGGTTCAGGCTCTGGTTCTGGTGCTGGTTCTGGTGCTGGTTCTGGCTCTGGTGCAGGTTCAGGCTCTGGTGCAGGCTCAGGCTCTGGTGCTGGCTCTGGTGCAGGTTCAGGCTCTGGTGCAGGTTCAGGCTCTGGTTCTGGTGCAGGTTCAGGCTCTGGTTCTGGTTCTGGTGCTGGCTCTGGTGCAGGTTCTGGTTCAGGTCTCGCTGTAGTTTCATTTAGAGCAACAACTCCATCGATGCCTGTATCTGGCTCGTTTGAGCCGGTTCCCGAGTGGCAACTCAAGAAGATTATTTGTTGGATGAGTTTTGGACCTGGGAAATCCATGGCAATAATTCCAATACATGATGGCTGCTTCTTTAAATGAAGAAGACTCAAGAGATAATCATCAAGCTGCTTGTTTAGTTTTTCTGCAACTGTACGTGGTTTTTCATATTGACCTTTGGCACCGGTGTCGGTAAGCATCATCTCGTTTTGGCAGTGCTCTGAAGCACTTTTGATGTTTGCCTGCATTTGAGCTACCTTGTCTTTGGTGGTCAACACCTTAGCATTGATTGGAAGACCCCAGTTGAAATCTGGACTTTGAATGAGGACTATTTTACCCCTTGCTTCACCCATTTTTGGGATGTTTTTATCTTTCCAAAGATCAATGACTGTTCCTTCACTTAGCATTTTCTTGGCAAGACTGATTGCCTTAGCATTTCCGGTGAGCCTCAACAGCACCGTCTCTGATTTTTTATCTCTAAGAAATATCTGTAGCTCATTCACAGTGTGAGCAAATTTTTCTAGATTTATCATACCATTGTTCTCTATGTATAGTGTGCCAAACTGTATATAAAGAGTCATATCAAAAAATCGCACACCTGCAAACAGCTGATTCGAAAGTTTCCACACCTGAAAATTCCTGTATGGATTCACTCCTCCTTCCTTCAGGCTTTGGTCTGTTCCTGGAATGGACACGGCGGAGAGCGACTGGGCATCAGGAATGCATTTCATCCAGTCTAAATTGACGTGATGAGGATGCAGAGTTTTGTAATCGTTGAAATCATCCAAGTTTCCATCACACTGATGAGCAGCGAACCTGTTCGGTAAATGTTAAACATGTCGATCAAAGTAATCAAACACTTCATTTTACAACCGCCAAGAAACTACTTTCATTATTACACTGTTAAGAAGGACTTACAGCAAGAGCATGAAGGAATATCCAAGCGCTCCCATCATCCTGAGCTCCATCAACAGCTACTGATTCTACAAGAAGTCAGTAATGCAGCGTTTGTCCTGAAGAAGTCAACGAGAATCAGTGGATGTTTGATTAGTTCTACCTGCTCAACACAGTTATCCAACAATGCAATACGAAACGGAAAGGGAGGAGCTGATCCCTTCTGAAACAATCATCTTATAAAGCATCTCAGATTTAAGCTCCTTTTTAACCACTTTTTATACTGACCCTGGATCAGCATTTTTACTTTGGGCAGTTTAATAAATATGGACCAAAATTAAGTATAAGTATATTAAGTATAAGCCTTATGGAAAGTTTTTTTTCCTTATCTAAGGGAATCACTTAACTAAGGGAAAACAGAAAGGATGACAATGACGGTTACAAAAATGTAACAATGACAATGACTCCACAAAAATAAACATTTGCTAAACACCACTGTAAAAAGAGCCAGTGTTGCTAATTTAGATAGTTTGTCAGTAGATTTAGAGACTTTTGAGAAGCTTTTCATTTATTTTATTCAACTTAATGTTTAGTTTTTGGGAAGTTTTGGGTCCCCTAAATAATGGGAATAGACTGTTAAGGGACTGTATGCAACACTCAGGGGTTATAAGAGTTCACCTTAAGGAAGCCCTTAGATAACACTTAAGGTATTTTTTTCAATTAAGGGGCCTTATTTTACCGATTTAAAGGTGAGCCATCAACCTCAAACTGTGCAGCTTGATTTAGTGTCAATTTTGCTATCATAATGACAGGAAAAGTACACCTTGCCCAGGCCAAACTGCTCAAAAGACATGTACTAATTCTCTTAATTAATCATGGGTGTGTTTTGGGTGTAACGTGAAAAATAAAACAGCTTGTCATTCCCTTTTAGAGGCAGGTGCGCTCTGACTTTGGCGGATTGCTCTTTCAATGGTGCAGCTATCTGGACGTTTATGCTTCTCAGCAGAAGAAACACGTTCACGCTCATTAAGGGGAACAGCAATGTTTTGTTTTGTATTCTACTTATTGTTGATGTAAAAGTTGGGTTTGGGAAGTGGGTTACTTTCATTAAGCACATGATAGCAAGATAGCAATGAACATCTGATTGATGACTTCTGTCTAGGTTGTAATCAGTCAGTCACGCCCCTGTGTTTTCTGTTGCCAAGAAAGCAATATACCAGAAATTTACCTGAACACACCTCATTTCCAGACCACTAGATTTATTCACATATAAGTGTCTTTAATGGTAAAAGGCAAGTAAATAGACTGTTGGTGGGGTGTAAGATAGCAATGAGCATCAGGATGAGCCTTGCACATGGTGTAAGATAAGACCCAAGGAGTCAACCAGCAGAGATACTCTAAATATTTTCAACCAAAAGTATTGGTTCACCTGCATCTGTTGAAGGAATTGTCTTATTTCTTGTGAAGGATTTTTACTAGATTTTGAAGCATTGCTATGAGAATTTGATTGCATTCAGTATCAAGCAATCATAAGGACAGATGTTGGATGATGATCACAACCCCACCTCATCCCCAGCTTCCCAACTCATCCCAAAAAACTTTACATTACAGAAGTTACATTACTCTACAGCTCAATGCTGGGATGCATTATATCCCTCAAGCTCACATCTGGCATTGGGTATGGTGCCAGTAGGTTCCAGTTTATCTGCTCCAGAGAGTTATATTCTATGTTTTTAGCAGTACTTATAAGTCAGCAGTGGTTGTAACTTACAGTAAGTAAATGCATTCATCAAAATAAATTTTACATGCAGTGTATAAGTCATTTAAGTATGTCATAACATTTGCATAGTGTTGCTGTTCCAGATCCATCTTCTTACCTAAGACCAGTTTAACAGCAATGCAAATTTCAACTTAAACACATGCATTTGTAGCAAGTGACATACCAAACTAAACTTTAAATATGAGTTATTGTAGCAGCATCAACTTAAAGGCATGTGTTTCTTACCTTCTTAACCCTTTCTCCTGCAACAAGTAGTGCGTTTAATCTTTTTCTTGAGGTACCAGCTGCTGCCGGTCGATTCCAGGGAACTGGTTGGTGTGCTTGGATGCCTGTCCGTCAAGAGATGGTGTCAGCTTTTGCATTGACACCTGTGATCTCCTGACACCTCAGCGGTTTATGTAAATGTTAGTGCACCTTAATGTTGATGCATGGAAAGCAGTACTCACACCGTACTCCAAGATAGGATCAGATCACATTTCACACCCTCACATTTCCATTCTGTGGTCAAGTGTGGTCAATGGTTGCAGATGAATTAAATGTGTTCAGTGAATTAGTGAGCTAATCCAATTGGTCAACCAATGTCTTTACAAAAATAGTACCCAGGATTGTACACCATTGGGTCAACTCTTTCCTGGATAAAAATATGAGATTGAGACGGTTGGGAATAGAGGTTCTACAGGTTCCATATGGCATATGGCAGTACATTTATCTACAGATACTGCTAGAGCTGGGCCTGTAGATCCTGCTCTACACCCATAGGTTGAAGCTGAAGCTGCAGTGTCCAAGCTGCTACCATAATCAATGCTGGATTGGTGAAAAATCTAGTGACCAGGCAGGACAAAGAAGTTCTGGAAAACCCTTGATGTGTATGGGCAAGAATTATCACAGTGGAATCCAACAGGTCTTGAAAGAAATTCAACTCCATGGGCAAGTCACAGTTCGAGGAAGGAGCCACCTGGTGGAAAGAGCTCAATCATTGGTTACTATGTTTTTTGATAGCAGGAACGCAAGACCCTCTCAAACCAATTGGCCAGACCCATAGTCTGGATTCAGATGCCACACTTGTCCCTCCAACTTGTCCACATGAGGTCCACACTCCGAGGAAAGGGCCAAGTGTGTGTCAATGTGTGTAAGGAATCCATATCTGCTTCACTACCTAAGGTAGTAGTGGTCTTTACTCAGACTCTATGTGTCCAGGTCTTAGTCTTTTAGTCTTAGTCCTTGGACTTGACTTGACTTCATTGACTGCACATGTCTAGATCTTAAGCCAGACTTGACTACAAAAATCTTGGTCTTGACTCAGACTCTATGTGTCCAGGTTCTCTATGTGTAGGTTCAGTTGCAGGTTTATGTGTAGGTTCAGTTGTAGGTTTAGGTGTAGGTTCAGTTGTAGGTTTAGGTGTTGGCTCAGTTTCAGGTTTAGGTGTAGACTCAGTTGTAGGTTTAGGTGTAGACTCAGTTATATGTTTAGGTGTAGGATCAGTTGCAGGTTTAGGTGTAGGCTCAGTTGTAGGTTTAGGTGTAGGATCAGTTGTAGGTTTAGGTGTAGGATCAGTTGTAGGTTTAGGTGTAGGATCAGTTGTAGGTTTAGGTGTAGGATCAGTTGTAGGTTTAGGTGTAGGCTCAGTTGTAGGTTTAGGTGTAGGATCAGTTGTAGGTTTAGGTGTAGGATCAGTTGTAGGTTTAGGTGTAGACTCAGTTGTAGATTTGATTAGATTTGATTGTTCGAGTTTTGAACCTCGGAAGTCCATGGCAATACTTCCTTAATATGTAAAATTTTATATGCTTTGTGGGTTTTTTAATAAATTACTAGAAGAAAAATGGAAAAAGTAAGAAGTTCATAAATAGTAAAGTATAAGTAAAATGTAAAAAATTAAGTAACCACATAAGAGGGTAATGGAGAGGCGCCTGGTAAGTGTTTATGTTTATGAACAAGGCGACATTTCTTCTTTCTTATTATTATGACAATTTTGTGGGCTGGTTTTGGAGGAGGATAAGTTGTAGGTTCAGTTGTAGACTGAGTTGTAGATTTAGGTGTAGGTTCATTTATAGGCATTAGTGTAGACTCGGTTGTAGATTCAGTTGTAGATTCAGTTGTAGATTCAGTTGTAGACTCAGTTGTAGATTCAGTTGTAGATTCAGTTGTAGATTCAGTTGTAGACTCAGTTGTAGATTCAGTTGTAGATTCAGTTGTAGATTCAGTTGTAGAATGAGTTGTAGATTCAGGTGTAGGTTCATTTATAGGCATTGTTGTAGATTCAGTTGTAGATTCAGTTGTAGATTCAGTTGTAGATTCAGTTGTAGATTCAGTTGTAGAATGAGTTGTAGATTCAGGTGTAGGTTCATTTATAGGCATTGTTGTAGACTCGGTTGTAGATTCAGTTGTAGACTCAGTTGTAGATTCAGTTGTAGAATGAGTTGTAGATTCAGTTGTAGATTCAGTTGTAGATTCAGTTGTAGAATGAGTTGTAGATTCAGGTGTAGGTTCATTTATAGGCATTGTTGTAGACTCGGTTGTAGATTCAGTTGTAGACTCAGTTGTAGATTCAGTTGTAGATTCAGTTGTAGACTCAGTTGTAGATTCAGTTGTAGATTCAGTTGTAGATTCAGTTGTAGAATGAGTTGTAGATTCAGGTGTAGGTTCATTTATAGGCATTGTTGTAGACTCGGTTGTAGATTCAGTTGTAGACTCAGTTGTAGATTCAGTTGTAGAATGAGTTGTAGATTCAGGTGTAGATTTAGGTGTAGGTTCATTTATAGGTATTGGTGCAGACTCAGTTGTAGACTCTGTTTTAGGTGTTGGTGTAGTTTTAGGTGTAGGTTCAGGTATAGGGCTCACTACAGTTTCATTTAGAGCAACAACTTCATTATCGTCTGTTTCTGGCTCGTTTGAGCCGGTTCCTGAGTGGCAACTCAAGCTGATAATTTGCTGGATGAGTTTTGGACCTGGGAAATCCATGGCAATAATTCCAATACATGATGGCTGCTTCTTTAAATGAAGAAGACTCAAGAGATAATCATCAAGCTGCTTGTTCAGTTTTTCTGCAACTGTAAGTGGTATTTCATATTGACCTTTTGCACCGGTGTCGGTAAGCATCATCTCGTTTTGGCAGTGCTCTGAAGCATATTCGATGTTTGCCTTCATCTGAGTTATCTTGTCTTCGGTGGGCAACTCCATTGCATTGATCGGAAGCCCCCAATCGAAATCTGGACTCTGGATGAGGACTATTTTACCCCTTGCTTCACCCATTTTTGGGATGTTTCTGTCTTTCCAAAGATGAAAGCCTGTTCCTTTACTTAGCATTTCTTTGGCGAGACTGATTGCATCGGCGTAGCCAGTGAATCTCAACAGCAGCGTCTCTGAGGTTGCAACGCTAAGAAAATTTTGTAGCTCACTCACCGCATGATCAAAGTATTCATAATAATACACTGCGTTGTTTGCTACGTATAGCGTGCCAAACAATATCCAAACCGTCATATCGAAGAATCGCACGCCTGCGTACAGCTGACTCGAAAGTTTCCACGCCTGAAAATTCCTGTATGGATTCACTCCTCCTTCTTTCAGGCTTTGGTCTGTTCCAGGAATGGACACAGCGGAGAGCGACTGGGCATCAGGAATGCATTTCATCCAGTTTGAATTGACGTGATGAGGATGCAGGGCTTGGTATTCGTTGAAATGATCCAAGTCTCCATCACTCTGATGAGCAGCGAACCTGTTCGGTAAATGTTAAACATGTCGATCAAATCAATCAAACACTTAATTTTACAACCGCCAAGAAACTATTATCATTATTACACTGTTAAGAAGGACTTACAGCAAGAGCATGAAGGAATATCCAAGCGCTCCCATCATGCTGAGCTCATTCAACAGCTACAGGCTCTACAAGAATTCAGCCCTTGTAAAAGAAAAGTGTATTAAGCATATATTTTAAAAGTATACTTAACACGGAAAAGTACATACTTTTTAACCCTCCTAGTTTTGTTCATTTGTGAGGAACAGCAATGGTGTTCTGGGATTAATTTGACCAAAGGATGTCTTAAAAAACACCAAAAAATCCTTACAAGCAGTGTAAATATTTTTTTTTTACTAATTCCATTGCTAATTACTCTATCAATATTTAGTGCAATGGTGGATAATTTACTAATTGTTCATTAAAAATACATGTTCAAACTTTTTTAATGTTTCACTCCTTTATGTTTTTTTTTTTTTAAAGACCAACATATAAAACAATAGTTTTGCATTGAACATTGAAACATAACACTGCAATTTTGTTTTAGTTTTAGTTTTTGTAGGGGGTTGTTGCAAATATGTGACATGAACCATTTTCATATTATATGTTGATTACACTGATTAAGGCGAGCAGAAGAAGTTTCATACTGAAAAAATATTTTTAACTATTTTTCTTAGATCTTCAAACTTTAAAACAGGTCAAATTGACCCAGAACATAACAGGAGCGTTAAAATGTAAGTATGACCCTAAATACATACTAAATGTACTACACATTTCCATGTATTCAAAATATCCTTTAAGCCCTATCTGGATGGGATTAGTTTCTCAGGTTGTTCTGGGGTAATTTTCTCTTTTATGGGGGGGTTTTATCCTCTGGGATTTTTATTCCCGTCCAGAACATCCACATACGTGTTTTTTTTTCTGAGACGTCCTCTGAGAAAATTACAGTGCTCCTCCGGTAATTTTAGTCCCGTCCGGATCCACATCTCTGAGTTTCGTCTCCATTCATTTAATAAAATAGATATTTGTCCACTGCCGTGCACCATAATTACACTTTGGTGCTCGTTTCCACAGAGATCTACATTAAAAACACAAGAGCAAGTGGAAATAGAGGAACTACTGAACGCTGCAATGTCATGTGACCGTGAAAAAAGCCTAAAAACTCACTGGTCCTCCTGTTTTTTCAATTGCATTTCAGATGCAGGAGTTTTATCACTGAGTAGAAGTGTGAAATATTTGGCACAGACGTCCCCCTGAGAAACAAATCCCATCCCGTCTTCTCCAACAGCTTAAAACACATTCAACACATCTGCTTCACTGAATCATTGGAATGGAGTTTTTCCTCAAGAGAATGCCAAGGTTAGCTCCCTTAACCACAGGCACAGCTCTGTAGAAGTTGGGTTATGCAACAGGACATTGACTCAGAACACCAGAGCAAGTCCACAGTAAAATGGCTTAAGAAAAACAAAAATAAAGTGTCCAGGGTCGGAGCCCAGATTTGGACCCTATAGAGATGCCCTATAGTTTTACTTAAAGAGTGCTGTATACTTGAGGCATCCAAGGATTAAGCTAAAGCTTTTCTGCAAGTAGAATGGGATTAATAAAAATGTGCAGATCTGATCCACAGCTGAAGGAAACATCTGGTTGAGGTTTTTACTGCCAGGAGGGGTTCAGCCTGCTATTGATTACAATGGAAAACACTTTGAGTGTTTCCTGCAAAATATATATTTGTGTTTTTATTTTAGGCACATTATTTTTTTTAAATACCCTTGACTTGGATGAAGAACACATCATCATTTAAAACCGTTAAATTCCAAAAGGTACATATGCTTTTTTTCCCACTGTAATTAAAGTTAAAATGCTTTTAATATATATATAATTATATATAATTATATATAATTTGCTTACAGTGTCAAAATATATTGCAATATATTTAATCAAAACGTCCATTTTATCTTGCCAATACACCGCTCTTATAAAAGTTTTAGCTGCAAAGCAAACGTATTGCCATAATTAATATAAACATTTGTAGCTAAAAAAGATTTTTAAAATTTAATTACTCTACAAAATGGTAAAAAAAATACTAAAGACTTTCCAAATATCATTTAAAACGTATTAATATAATGATTTAAATGCCCCAGCACTGATTTCATTTACTTACAGATCTTCCATTAGGTCAGTTGCCTAATCCCTACTTATGTAATTATATGGTGTTTTCATGTAAATGTAATTGACGGCTATTCCTTCTTTACCTTCTCTCCTACATCAAGAAGTACGTTCCTCCTTTTCTCGAAGTACCAGCGTCTGCCAGGTGATGCCAGGGAACTGCCAGGTGTGTGTGGGAGTCTGTATATCAGGAGATTCACTCAGCGGTTTATGAAAATGTAAGAGCACCTTCATGTTGACACATGGAAATACAGCACGAGCTGTATAAGAAACACCAAGATACACCAAGAACCTTCAATTAAGAGAGTCATTATATGTATTTTTTTTTACAAACCTTAGAATAGATCTATGGTCTATACAAAACATCTACATGAAGTTCTTTACACAAAATCACTCTCACATAAAGATAAAGATCTCACCAGCTCTATTCTTACCCGTTTCAGTTCCTTTCAGAATGAGCCATTTAAGAGCTGTTAATAACACGCCTGAGCCTTTACCTTACATTAGTGTTTGCTCGTGCTAAATGACAAAACACAAACAAGCTAGTTCATGCTTAACTGAGCGCGAAATTCATGGACAGTAGGTATAGATTCCTCCCTCAGAAGAAGTCTGCTGGTTCTTAACCGTCAGACCGAAATGTTGTTTCTTCAACTGATCTAGTGGGTGGGGTGCCAGGGTGGTTCTATGCAGGTTTCCTTATTGTGACATCAGAATAACAAATAATTTTACTGCAATGAGCATAGAAAAAACAAATAATACATATTTTTTATTTATCAAATTAATCTGAATCTCTGATTTTGCTATTTATAGGTATATGTTTAAGTAAAATGAACATTGTTGCTTTATTCTGTAAACTACAGACAACATTTCTCCCAAATTCCAAATAAAAACATTGTCATTTAGAGCATTTATTTGCAGAAAATGAGAAATGTCTGAAATAACAAAAAAGATGCAGAGCTTTCAGACCTCAAATAATTCAAAGAAAACAAGTTCATATTCATAAAGTTTTAAGAGTTCAGAAATCAAATATTTGGTTTTAATCACAGTTTTCATGCATCTTGGCACGTTCTCCTCCACCAGTCTTGCACACTGCTTTTGGATAACTTTATGCTGCTTTACTTCTGGTGCAAAAATTCAAGCAGTTTGGTTTTAGTTTGGTTTGATGGCTTGTGATCATCCATCTTCCTCTCGATTATATTCCAGAGGTTTTTAATTAGGTCAAATAAAAGAAACTCACCATTTTAAGTGCTCTCTTGTTTTTTTTTTTTTATCTGCATATTTTATCATCACTGGAACATAATGCAGGTGAACAGTAATCCAGGTGAGTCTGAGAGCGGCGCCCCCTGCTGGCCGTTCCGCCGCTCTGCAGCGCTCCTGCTCCGCCATGTCTCTGAGAACACTCCCGCTGCTGGTTCTGAACATGGGCGGAGAAATGCTGTATATTCTGGACCAGCGGCTCCGAGCCCAGCACGAAACAGACGATAAAACCCAGAGAGGTAACAGGGCTGGGGTTATTCCACCCCCAGTAACCCCTAGTGTCTGTAGTATCTCCTACAATCCTAATCCCCTGCTTTAGAACGAGTCTGATCCTAACTCTCCGGTCCACCTTAAATCCTCAGCAGTGGCAGCCTAGAGAGCTTACTGCGGCCAGCATAGGAATCAACGCAACGGCTGTATTGTTTAAGGTGGAACGGATAATTACACTTAGTAGGCTACAAACATACATTGTATTTGGTAATTAATTGAGATGTAGCTGCTTTTCTGCACCACAGCTTCTTCTTTTATTGGATTAATGTGTCTCTTAATGTGTTTAAGAGGTAGAGTTACAGGTATACAGTGAACAGTGAATATTTGAGTACTGTTCTGATCCAGATTATAAAAGGCAATAACTACACAACTAAATAAAGAAAAAAAAATACTTTCAATGAATTTCAGGAACTCTAAACGTATCCTCAAGTGCAAGCCCAACCGAGGTTCAGCATCATGTAGTATCGTGATATAGTATGTAGTAATTAATATTATTATATAAATGATAATATTATATATTAATATATAATTTGTATTTTTATTTTAATGTTAATTTGTTGTGATCAGTGGTGTTTTCTGCAGTCAGAGTGTGCATGATATTATACATACAGTATGCACATAGTATGTAGGAGTATGTATCATCATAGTATGGTGTTTTTAGGCAGGAATGCCCTCTCTCTCCTTGCATCTATCCACCCATTGGTTGTTTCAGGGTTGTTCCCACTGTTGGCACTAACCTCAGGAGAACTGCCTAAAGACAATTTATTATTATTATTATTATTATTATTATTATTATACAATGCATGAAAGTTACAGGAAAATACAAATACCAGGTGTTTCAGTTTCATTGTCCAACCCCTGTGTAAATGTTACATTTTATTTACATGTGTCCGCTATTACAACGTCCAGTAAGTGCACACTGACCAGTGTTCTGTCTCACTCACTAGATAACACCTCACAACATTTACAGGTGGGGTTGTTCCAAAGCTGTCTTCTGAGATAGACAAATACTTGATGCATGATCAGTTTACATATAGTAGCATCCTAATAAATGTGTATCAGGGCTCAGAATTCTCTAGCACTAATCAGAATTGTATGGACTGATATTATTAGATCAGTGTTTTTACTTTTTATAGTAATTATGGGTTGTTTCAGGAATTATGTCAGGAATAGTCTAATATTTAATCTTTTTGCTTTGTTTTTTAGGAGGTTGGTCAGAAGATGACAGAAAAAGAGGTACACGGCTCCACCCCTCCTCCCTATCCCACCATCCCTGCTTAGTGACTATAGTTTAGTCCCCTTTAGACTCCTCCGTCCTCCAGAGAACACCACGGTGGTGAAACGGTAATGATCATAATTATTATTACATTATTTCTTCTTTCCAAACACAGTATTCTAGGGTTTCAGACATATGATTGTTTTGTTTTGTATTTGTAACCAAATCTCAGCCAGCTTAACTACCTAGCTACCCAGCTTACAATTAGCCCACATTCCATTCTCATTCAACTCGCAAACTTGCAAACAGGAGATCGCCATTTCGAATTCCGATCATGCAGCTTGCCATCGGCTGCCAGAGCCCTGAGAGAGCTGGTCTTGCTCTCTCTGGGTGGGGACAGTGGATGGCGCTCTTTCTTTCCCCTCATCATTGCTAGGGTAATGTTGATCAGCACAAGGCTGCATCTGTGAGCTGATGTATCAGAAGCGAGCCGCTGCGCTTTGATGCTACTCGGTAATGCTGCATCAGCAGCAGTTTGAAAAGAGCTGGAGTCTGACTTCACATGTATCGGAGGAGGCATGTGCTTGTCTTCACCCTCCTGGTGTGTTGGAGCATCACTAGTAATAGGGGGTATACAGATAAATAGCAGCTGAATGGGGGGGACAATTGGCCAGATAAAATGTAAGAAAATGGGGGTAAATTCCATTTCGAACTGTGCACAGGTTGTCTTAGTGCTAATTGCCAGTTTCATGATTCATTCCTCATAATAGCAGCGGCTATAAATAAGAGTACTGCATTTTGCATTATATTTAAAGTAATCCTGGTGATTTCTCAGTGTTTGTTGGTGTGTATCTGTCGATCTGTCTGCAGTGCTGAATGATATAGTGCGCTCCATGTTCAGTAAGGCGTTTATGGAGGAGCTGATGAAGCCGCAGGATCTGTACTCTCAGCGAGCTCTGCGCTGTGTGCTAACACGGCTAGCTCACACCTCCATCATGAGACTCAACCCTGCCAGCATGGACAGAGTGAGGAACCTGCATCAGTAATATTATTAGTAGTAGTGTTAATAGTAGCAGTTTCTCATGTGTACCGGAAATACTCCCCCAAAAAATACTTATATTACCACTCACAGTGAACAGAGCAGTGCAGTGGGTGGTAATAATGGTGACCGGTGGCTTCTGGCTAAAATTGTCCATGTGAACAGGACAGTGACAAGACAAGCAGAAATTACATCCACACTCACTACAGGAGACCCCAAACACACATATTCCATAGGTTAGCGCAGAGTTCCTTAGCTTCAGTGGGATGTGCCAAAAGTCATGGGACATGATACTACTTCTTATCCTTCCAATGATTAAGGCAGAAACTGAATTTTTCAAATGCCCCCAGCCTTTAAAATCCAAATAATATTACCTAGCAAATGTTTGTTTATGAAGATAATTGTCACAAAATAGTAACTTTTATATTTATTTAAATGTCTATAAATTTATACCCAGTCTATAAAATTAACTGAAATTTAAAGATACAGGTTTGGCAAAGGTTTGTGTACCTGTGATCAAATGTCAGTTTACGGATCTGTAGATAAATGTAATAAAATCTCCTATTAGGAACATTAAGTTGAATTACATTTGTTAAATTATCTTATTTGAATTTGAATGTAATTAAAAGCATTAAGCCATCGTCTTGCACAGTTGTGCATCGGGGACTTCCACTGCTTCATCTGTCCTTGTTAGAGCCACTTTGTGCTTTCAGTTAACAGCATGGTTAGATATCTTCAGTTTCTTCCTTTCTTAACACAACAGTAGACTGATGGGTATCTAAAGATAAACGTATTCAAATCATCTGTAATTAACCAGCATAAATATAAACATGCTCCAAACACACACATTGTTTTTAATTAATTTAAATAATTAGTAATGGTATTAATCTTAATTTAATTTAAATATATATAAAAGCAATAAGCCATCTTCTAGCACAGTTGTGCATCGGGGCCTCCCACTCCTTTTATTGTTAAAAGTATAAGTATAACAAATTGCTGTCCCATACTGTGTCTAAATTTATTGATGAAGGCATCAAAAGAAAAAAACTCTTTTTACATTGACTTACATTGAAAGATCAGGTTTTTTTTCTCTCTCCTGTTTTGGAGATACTTGTTTTTCATTGGACAGTGAGGAAGGCCTATAGAAGCCCAATGATTGTTCCCCGTTGACATTGTGCACATTCACTGGGTTTACACATATTTTAAAATGTCTTATTCAGTAATGTATAAATTATGTATTTTAAGTGTTTTTAAACAGCGTGGTATGATTATACTGTAATTTTGAATATTTGTGTTGTTTTGTGCTTGTTTATACAGTATATCTGCGATGTCTGTCTGCAGCTTTATGATTTATTATGTATTAATTTGTATTTGTGTTGTTTTGTGCTTGTTTATATATCTGTATTGTCCGTCTGCAGCTGTATGATCTGATGATGATGGCGTTTAAGTATCAGCTCCTGCTCTGTCCTCGACCCCGAGACCTGCTGCTCATCACCTGTAACCACGTGGACGCGGTGAGGGACATGGTGAAGGACAGTCCCTGCCTCATCAACCAGATCAATGATGCACAGAGACAGATCCTGGAGGTACCCGCCCACAAACCACCCAGAACCAGATCTTCCTCTCCTTAGATCAACACCTGCTTTAATAAACCAGCTCTTCATAGTGTTTAGTCCTGTAACCTGCTGGTGGAACTGGTCAGATCCATGCACACGCTTTGTTTAGGAAAATTAAAAAAAAAAAATTGGGTGTAAAACCGTACTATTTTTATTTTCTTTTAATCTATTTGCATTTTTAAAGTTTTTTCATTTCTGTTCCCCACATTCTGAATTTCAGGAAAAATTTATTTCAAAATTAAAAAAATGTATCCCTCCTTGATTTTCCTATTTTTGCATTTGGTAAAAATAATAATGGTATGTCCCAACCTACTTTTGTTACAAAGATTATATCAAGTAAGGTCAGTGTAACATTTATCAATTGTCTGACACTTTAAAGCTAAATTCAAAAATTAAAAATTGAGGGTAAAAAACTCTATTATTATTTAACTTTACCATTTTGTGTTGTATAGAAGAAATGACTATTGATTTATTCACAATTAGAATTTCTGGTAAAATAAATAAAAAAACTCAGTTCTCTCAGTTTTTTTTTTGATTTTTCAATTATGTTAGCAAAAGTCAGCAACGAAAAACTAAGGATTGGAAAAACAGATGAAAATCAATTTCTTCTTCACCAAGTTAAATTGAAAATGGTTACAAATACAAATTCAGACCTTAAATAATGCAAAAAAACAAGTTCATATTCATAAAGTTTAATTCATAGAGTTCAGAAATCAATATTTGGTGGAATAACTCTGGTTTTTAATCACAGTTTTCATACATCTTGGCATCATGGTCTCCTCCACCAGTCTTACACACTGCTTTTGGATAACTTTATGCTGCTTTACTCCTGGTGCACAAATTCAAGCAGTTCAGTTTGGTTTGATGGCTTGTGATTCTCCATCTTTCAATTAGGTAAAGTCAAAGAAACTCATCATTTTTTAGTGGTCTCTTATTTTTTTCCAGAAATGTATATAGATATATATATAGAGATATTTTTTTTTTTAGTTTTCACGATTTTATTTAGTTACACATTTGCAAAACGATGTCTTCTTTAATACTTCTTTAGTTACAAAGGTTTTTTTACTAGTGAATTTGTGTAGAATCCTTTTAATGATTCCTTTTCTGTTTATCTCTGTTTTATCTTAGATGTATACTCCTTTATCAGACGGTGAGCTGCAGTTCATAAGGCAGACCCTCCTCTCTCTGTTTCAGGACGTTCACGTCAGGGTGAGGCTTTAACTGATTGTGTAAAAGTATTAGAAGATCCCTCTGGCAGTTCTTGAGTTGAACCATTTACAGTTACTGTACCTGTGATTTCTATACCTGTTCTTAATGCTGTTTTAGAACTGGTAACACAGGTCTTTCTGTTTAAGTAAATTGTGCCATTTTGAGGAGGATGTTCTTGTGTTGTTCGTTCCTGTAGGTGTCAATCTTCCTGAAAGAGAAGATTCAGAACCCAGATGGCCGTTTTGTTTTACCGACCTCAGGTCCTGTTCCTCACGGCTCAGACGTCCCCGGATTAATCAGGTACACTTTAGGGGGGCTGTAACAAGATGTTAATGAAGTAGGGGTTTCTAAACACTTATTATTAATAATTGTATCATCAAGAAATCTATCAGTGGTGCCCAAACTTATAAATCATTAGTTGTTCAGATCAATCACTATATACTATTCAGCGCACTTTGTATGGGAGAGTAATGCAGAAGAAGCCACAAACAGAGTCAATTCAGGTATGCTAAAGCTAAAGCACATTTTAAGTAGCAGATTCATTTTGGAATAAGGTTCTGTGGACTGATGAAGTTAAAATTATTAGAGTTACTTGGAGGGCGGTTATTTATGCATGGAGGAAAAAGATCACAGCATTTCAACATAAACACTTTACTGCTCCCCACAGTAAAATGTGGTGGTGGTTCATCATGCTCTGAGGCTGTGTGATCAGTGCAGGTACTGGGAATCGTGTTGAAGTTGAAGGTCTCATGGATTTCAGTCAATATCAGCAGATTCTTGAGAACAATGTTGAAGAATCAGTGAGAAAGTTGAAGTTAAAGTGCCGGGGCTGGATACTTCAACAAGACAACGACCCTAAACACTAAACACTGCTCTCAATCTACTAAAGCACTAAAGCATTCATGCAGAGGAACAATGTTCTGGAATGATCATCTCAGATCATCTCAGTCCTCAGACCTGAATATTATTGCAAATCTGTGGTGTGATTTAAAGCCCCACTAGGCTCGTGGGCTCCCCCTACAGCTGCAGAGTGTAATAAATGTTTCATTAGAACTAAAGGTCGGAAAGCAGGTCGCAGTTCTGGCGAGCGTTGGTCGCGGCCGCCTCTGAAAACTTAGAGGAGCTCCGGCACAGACACGAGAGCACCGCTATTCCTCGTATTACACCTCAATGCAGCGCTGCAGTGAGTTTCAAGCTGTAATTTCACTTCCTTAAAAAAATCAAAAATCAAGAAAATCCTACCTAGTTGGGCTTTAAAGCAGGCTGTTCGTGATCAGAAACCATCAAACCTGACTGAACTGGAGATTATTTGAATGTTTAGTAAAGAAGAATGATCCAAAATACCTTCAACCAGAAACTTCAACCAGACTCTGGTAGCTATAGAAAGAGTTTAGAGGCTGTTATTTTTTCAGCAAAAAGAGGATCTACTAAATATCGATGTCATTTTTTTTGTTGGGCCCAAATTTATAAATGTATGCACCTGCCTAAATTAGTTTAGAGATTTATTGCACACTTTCTGTAAATCCTATAAACTTCATTTTACTTCTTAAATATCACTGTGTTTATCTGTTATATGATATATTTAACTGATATTGCTGATCTGAAGGAAAACCAGGAAAATTATCAGGGGTGCCCAAACCTTTTTTATATTTCTCTTTCTCTCTCTTTCTCTCTCTCTCTCTCTCTCTCTCTCTCTCTCAGGTGGTTTAACAGCAGGGGCAGGGAGGTGAGGAGGCGAGAGTTCCCGAGTGGAGGATGTTACTGCAGCTCGTTGAGGGAGGGCTCGTTTGATGTAGCTGGAGACAGAGTGACGCGTCTTGGCACAAACATGTAAAGGCATTTATAAATGAGCTCATCATTTTCACTCAGAGCTGCTCGCTGTAATTTGGAACATTGTGAACGTGCACTCGTTCACCAGGAGAGTCTGAAGTGATCAGGCCATGCTGGAGGCAGTAATAATGATCACGATGAACCTTTTCACAGTTCTCTGGAAACACGACCTGTCGAGACTCGTCTCTCCGGCGGGGTTTTGATTTATGGGCTAAAACAAGAGTGTCTAACTCTGTTATATAGAGAGATATAAAAGAAATCCCTATAAGTCTAAGGGACAGAGAGTGTGTATATTTTATTTTATTAACAGGGTTCCCACTGGTCCTTAAAAAGTCTTAAAATGTCGTAAATTAAAATCCTGATAATTATGGTCTTAAATTGTCTTAAATTTAAATTACTGTAAATTTGCTGTAGGTATTTAATTTTTAGATGGTGCTGGATGGAGTTACTGGGGAGAGAACTAAGGTTAGCATAGAACTAGCTAATGTTACTGGGGAGAGAACTAAGGTTAGCATAGAGCTAGCTAATGTTACTGGGGAGAGAACTAAGGTTAGTATAGAGCTAGCTAACATTACTGGGAAGAGAACTAAGGTTAGCATAGAGCTAGCTAATGTTACTGGGGAGAGAACTAAGGTTAGCGTAGAGCTAGCTAATGTTACTGGGGAGAGAACTAAGGTTAGTATAGAGCTAGCTAACATTACTGGGAAGAGAACTAAGGTTAGCATAGAGCTAGCTAACATTACTGGGAAGAGAACTAATGTTAGCATAGAGCTAGCCAATGTTACTGGGGAGAGAACTAAGGTTAGCATAGAGCTAGCCAATGTTACTGGGGAGAGAACTAAGGTTAGTATAGAGCTAGCTAACATTACTGGGAAGAGAACTAAGGTTAGCATAGAGCTAGCTAATGTTACTGGGGAGAGAACTAAGGTTAGCATAGAGCTAGCCAATGTTACTGGGGAGAGAACTAAGGTTAGCATAGAGCTAGCTAATGTTACTTGGGAGAGAACTAAGGTTAGCATAGAACTAGCTAATGTTACTGGGGAGAGAACTAAGGTTAGCATAAAACTAGCCAATGTTACTGGGGAGAGAACTAAGGTTAGCATAGAGCTAGCTAATGTTACTGGGGAGAGAACTAAGGTTAGCATAAAACTAGCTAATGTTACTGTGGAGAGAACTAAGGTTAGCAGAGAGCGAGCTAATGTTACTGGGGAGAGAACTAAGGTTAGCGTAGAGCTAGCTAATGTTACTGGGAAGAGAACTAAGGTTAGCATAGAGCTAGCTAATGTTACTGAAGAGAACTAAGGTTAGCATAGAGCTAGCTAATGTTACTGGGGAGAGAACTAAGGTTAGCATAGAGCTAGCTAATGTTACTGGGAGAGAGAACTATGGTTAGCATAGAGCTAGCTAATGTTACTGGGGAGAGAACTAAGGTTAGCAGAGAGCTAGCTAATGTTACTGGGGAGAGAACTAAGGTTAGCAGAGAGCTAGCTAATGTTACTGGGGAGAGAACTATGGTTAGCATAGAGCTAGCTAATGTTACTGGGGAGAGAACTAAGGTTAGCAGAGAGCTAGCTAATGTTACTGGGAAGAAAACTATGGTTAGCATAGAGCTAGCTAATGTTCCTGGGGAGAGAACTAAGGTTAGCAGAGAGCTAGCTAATGTTACGGTAAGAGAATTAAGGTTAGCATAGAGCTAGCTAATGTTACTGGGGAGAGAACTAAGGTTAGCATAGAGCGAGCTAATGTTACTGGGGAGAGAACTAAGGTTAGCGTAGAGCTAGCTAATGTTACTGGGGAGAGAACTAAGGTTAGCATAGAGCTAGCTAACATTACTGGGAAGAGAACTAAGGTTAGCATAGAGTGAGCTAATGTTACTGGGGAGAGAACTAAGGTTAGCGTAGAGCTAGCTAATGTTACTGGGGAGAGAACTAAGGTTAGCGTAGAGCTAGCTAATGTTACTGTGGAGAGAACTAATGTTAGCATAGAGCTAGCTAACATTACTGGGAAGAGAACTAAGGTTAGCATAGAGCGAGCTAATGTTACTGGGGAGAGAACTAAGGTTAGCATAGAGCTAGCTAATGTTACTGGGGAGAGAACTAAGGTTAGCATAGAGTTAGCAAACGTTAGCAGAGAGCTAGATAACATTAACAGGGAGAGAACTAAGGTTAGCATAGAGCTAGCTAACATTAGCAGAGAGCTAGCTAATGTTAACGGGAAGAGAACTAAGGTTAGCATAGAGCTAGCTAACATCAGCGGCGAGCTAGCTAACGTTACCGGGGAGAGAACTAAGGTTAGCATAGAGCTAGCTAATGTTACTGGGGAGAGAACTAAGGTTAGCGTAGAGCTAGCTAATGTTACTGGGGAGAGAACTAAGGTTAGCATAGAGCTAGCTAACATTACTGGGAAGAGAACTAAGGTTAGCGTAGAGCGAGCTAATGTTACTGGGGAGAGAACTAAGGTTAGCGTAGAGCTAGCTAATGTTACTGGGGAGAGAACTAATGTTAGCATAGAGCTAGCTAACATTACTGGGAAGAGAACTAAGGTTAGCATAGAGCGAGCTAATGTTACTGGGGAGAGAACTAAGGTTAGCGTAGAGCTAGCTTATGTTACTGGGGAGAGAACTAAGGTTAGCATAGAGTTAGCAAACGTTAGCAGAGAGCTAGATAACATTAACAGGGAGAGAACTAAGGTTAGCATAGAGCTAGCTAACATTAGCAAAGAGCTAGCTAATGTTAACGGGAAGAGAACTAAGGTTAGCATAGAGCTAGCTAATGTTACTGGGGAGAGAACTAATGTTAGCATAGAGCTAGCTAACATTACTGGGAAGAGAACTAAGGTTAGCATAGAGCGAGCTAATGTTACTGGGGAGAGAACTAAGGTTAGTATAGAGCTAGCTAATGTTACCGGGGAGAGAACTAAGGTTAGCATAGAGCTAGCTAATGTTACTGGGGAGAGAACTAAGGTTAGCTTAGAGCTAGCTAATGTTACTGGGGAGAGAACTAAGGTTAGCATAGAGCTAGCTAACATTACTGGGAAGAGAACTAAGGTTAGCATAGAGCTAGCTAACATCAGCGGCGAGCTAGCTAACGTTAACGGGGAGAGAACTAAGGTTAGCATAGAGCTAGCTAATGTTACTGGGGAGAGAACTAAGGTTAGCGTAGAGCTAGCTAATGTTACTGGGGAGAGAACTAAGGTTAGCATAGAGCTAGCTAACATTACTGGGAAGAGAACTAAGGTTAGCGTAGAGCGAGCTAATGTTACTGGGGAGAGAACTAAGGTTAGCGTAGAGCTAGCTAATGTTACTGGGGAGAGAACTAATGTTAGCATAGAGCTAGCTAACATTACTGGGAAGAGAACTAAGGTTAGCATAGAGCGAGCTAATGTTACTGGGGAGAGAACTAAGGTTAGCGTAGAGCTAGCTTATGTTACTGGGGAGAGAACTAATGTTAGCATAGAGCTAGCTAACATTACTGGGAAGAGAACTAAGGTTAGCATAGAGCAAGCTAATGTTACTGGGGAGAGAACTAAGGTTAGCATAGAGCTAGGTAATGTTACTCGGGAGAGAACTAAGGTTAGCATAGAGTTAGCAAACGTTAGCAGAGAGCTAGCTAATGTTAACAGGGAGAGAACTAAGGTTAGCATAGAGCTAGCTAACATTAGCAGAGAGCTAGCTAATGTTAACGGGAAGAGAACTAAGGTTAGCATAGAGCTAGCTAATGTTACTGGGGAGAGAACTAAGGTTAGCATAGAGCTAGGTAATGTTACTCGGGAGAGAACTAAGGTTAGCATAGAGTTAGCAAACGTTAGCAGAGAGCTAGATAACATTAACAGGGAGAGAACTAAGGTTAGCATAGAGCTAGCTAACATTAGCAGAGAGCTAGCTAATGTTAACGGGAAGAGAACTAAGGTTAGCATAGAGCTAGCTAATGTTACTGGGGAGAGAACTAATGTTAGCATAGAGCTAGCTAACATTACTGGGAAGAGAACTAAGGTTAGCATAGAGCGAGCTAATGTTACTGGGGAGAGAACTAAGGTTAGTATAGAGCTAGCTAACGTTACCGGGGAGAGAACTAAGGTTAGCATAGAGCTAGCTAATGTTACTGGGGAGAGAACTAAGGTTAGCGTAGAGCTAGCTAATGTTACTGGGGAGAGAACTAAGGTTAGCATAGAGCTAGCTAACATTACTGGGAAGAGAACTAAGGTTAGCATAGAGCTAGCTAACATTACTGGGAAGAGAACTAAGGTTAGCATAGAGCTAGCTAATGTTAACGGGAAGAGAACTAAGGTTAGCATAGAGCTAGCTAACATACTTACATTAGCGGTGAGCTGGTTAACATTACTGGTGACAGAACTAAGGTTAGTGTAGAGCTAGATAACATCAGCGGCGAGCTAGCTAATGTTACTGGGGGAGAACTGAAGTTAGTGGAGTTAACATTAGCAGCAAGCTAGCTAACATACTAATGTTAGCGGCAAGTTGACTAACATACTATTGCTAACATTAGCGGTGAGCTAGTTAACATACTAACATTAGCGGCGAGTTACCTAACGTTACCGAGGAGAGAACTAAGGTTATCGTAGAGCTAGCTAACGTTAGCGGTGAGCTAGCTAACATACTAACGTTAGTGGCCAGTTAAGTGCATTACTAGGAAGAGAACTGAAGTTAGTGTAGAGTTAGCGGTGAACTAGTTAACATGCTAAAATGTTTTGCATCACAATGAAACAAGATTGATCAAGAAAATTGATAACAAATGGGAAACTGAAGTTGACTTAACTTTTGACTATTTTTATGAGAGTAGAAAACTCTTCATCAGAAGCTTTACCAGAACCCAGTTATCATTTTACTGTTAATATAATATAATGAAGAAGAATTGCAATAATGTTCTAGTATCTGTATACCTTGCAACACTATTTTGTGTAACTGTAATTGTTGGAGAAAGTGGGGTTGATTGCTAAAGCATCTCACAATACTGTCTGTGTTCTCCATTCAGGTACTGCACTACTTCATCTGAAGACACTCGCACCTCAGACTCCTCCAAGAACACCTGTAAAACCAAACAACAGGTACATACGGTACTTCTGAGCAAACTCTAAATACTGAAACTGAAACTTCATGTGAACAGGGTTTTACGGTCATGAAAAACCTGGAAAAGTCAGGCCTGGATACGTTTTATTAAAATAAAAATACCTAGAACGTTTTGGAAAAGTCATGGAAATTTGCTCTATAAATATTTATGTTTCAGTATTATCAATGGAGAAAATCTATTTTGAGCTAACAAATATGTCAGCTCAGAGTTAATTCAGTAATTTAGCCGAACACAATGGAGCTCTCAGAATCTGACACACATTTTATTATTGAAGATTATTAAAAGATTGTGTGTTATTATTTTTATCAGATTCATTTTAGACCTAATAATATAACCAATTTTGATTGTAGTTTTAGTTTATTTTAGTTTGGTTTAGTCCCTGTCTGCACTGATGTTTTAAAAATCGAATGGTCATGAAAATTTGCCTTGAAGGCATGAAAAAGTCCTGAAAAAAATCATGGAAATTTAACGGTTAAAACGTGTATGAAGTGCTGCTGTTTTGTGCATGCTCATCAGTTGTGTTTTAAATAGACATCAGATTTGGTAAGAAAAAAAAATCAGATCTGGGCCACTTTTACCACACTTAATGTATAACTGTGTTTGTTGGGCAGGCGAGCGTGGATCCGAACCCTCTGGCTAAGGAGGAGCTGAACCTGCTGGCGAAGCTGATGGGGGGGATGGAGGTGTGGAATCTGGCGAGTGCAGATGGAGGAGTGAAAGTGAATCTGTTCCTCTCAGAGCAGGAGGAGGACGACGGGTAAGAGAATCCAGTACAGAATCAGTACAGACTGTTATTAATGGAGAAACTGCAGGACCTGAGGGCCAGAAGATCACCAGCATCCATCAGAACACTGAACATCAATCAGCCTTACAGTATCTTATACACAGAGATTTCTCCAGATTCACAAAATCTTTTGATTACAGTCATATGAAAAAGTTTGGGCACCCCTATTAATCTTAATCATTTTTAGTTCTAAATATTTGGGTGTTTGCAACAGCCATTTCAGTTTGATATATCTAATAACTGATGGACACAGTAATATTTCAGGATTGAAATGAGGTTTATTGTACTAACAGAAAATGTGCAATATGCATCAAACCTAAATTTGACCGGTGCAAAAGTATGGGCACCCTTATCATTTTATTGATTTGAATACTCCCAACTACTTTTTACTTTGGTGGGGGTTACGGGGGCGAGTAACACAATAGTAATGCAATAGTTACTTTTACTGGTAACTAATTACTTTTGTAGTGGAGTAACTCAGTTAGTAACTCAGTTACTTTTTTGGAGAAGTAACTACTAACTATAACTAATTACTTTTTCAAAGTAACATGCCCAACACTGTTTATACAAAGTCTTTACATGTTAAATTTTACACTAAGGAAGTTTTCTGATAATGTTCCATTCCAAGTTTTAGATGCAGGTTTTGGCAGGTTTTGCTCATCTTTGTTTCTGAGAGACTCCACCTCTACTCTCAGTTAAATGCTCTTTTATACCCAGTAATGTGAGTAATGAGAGTAATGTGCAGCTGTTTATTAGCTATATTTACTTTCCTAACCTTTTGTTGCATCGTTTTTACCTTGTTACTTTGAAATAAGTCACTTTCAGTATCTGATATGTGCTATATAATAAAATTTGACTCTATGCGATTTATAAATCATTGCATTCTGTTTTTATTTACGTTTATTTAGTCCCAACTTTTTTTAACTTTCATATTTTATTTTAAATTAATTAAGTAATATAATTTAATAGTCATGAGTTCTGTCACCTAGCATATCATGGGATTGATGCATCATGCATTGTGCAGCTTGATTTAGGGTGTGTCAGTTTGTCTTTGCTACGTAACGACGGAAAAAGTAACCTTGCCTGCCTGACTTCAAACGTGCAAAAGGCATATACTAATTATCTTAATTAATTGTTAATTTTGGGCGTAACGTGAAATAAACCAATCGTCGTGTCATTTGCTCATCATTCCCTTTAAAAACCAAGTGAGCTCTGACTTTGGCGGACTGCTATTTTAACGGCGCAGCTACCTGAAGTAATGAATGTTGACTGATGTGTTTCTACAGGGGGATCTCTTCGGGCGGAGATGAGCCAGCATTTGGTGTCATAAATATTCAGGCAACACAGGTGAGATTCATATGTGTTTCTAATAAAGTGGCCACAGTAAGTGAGTGGAAGCACAAGGTGTAGTAGGTAGGTGTTTCCAATAAAGTGGCCACAGAGAGGGAGTGGAAGCACAAGATGTAGTAGGTGGGTGTTTCCAATAAAGTGGCCACAGTGAGTGAGTGGAAGCACAAGGTGTAGTAGGTAGGTGTTTCCAATAAAGTGGCCAGTCTGAGTAGTAACTGTGTGTGTGTGTGTGTTTCAGGATCATCAGGTGAACACTGAGTTAACTCGTATTGCGGAGGAGTTGTTGGTGCAGCAGGATCAGCCTGAACTACCAAGTAACAAAGGGGACGACCTGCTCGCCATGATGGACGAACTCTAAAGAAAAAACAAATAGAGCTCTGGAAAAAATAAGAGAGCACTTAAACATGACGAGTTTCTTTGATTTTATCAAATTAAAAACCTCTGAAATATAATCAAGAGGAAGATGGATGATCACAAGCCATCAAACCACCAAACTGAACTGCTTGAATTTTTGCACCAGGAGTAAAGCAGCATAAAGTTATCCAAAAGCAGTGTGTAAGACTGGTGGAGGAGAACATGATGCCAAGATGCATGAAAATTGTGATTAAAACCAGGGTTATTCCACTAAATATTGATTTCTGAACTCTTAAAACTTTATGAATATGAACTTGTTTTCTTTGCATTATTTGAGGTCTGAAAGCTCTGCATCTTTTTTGTTATTTCAGCCATTTCTCATTTTCTGTAAATAAATGCTCTAAATGCTCTAGGTTTGTACAGTTATAGTTTAACAGAATCGAACACATTTAGTGTTTTTTCTGTTTGTTTATATTTAATATGCTAGCTGCTATTATGTAAAGGCTGCTCTAAAGCTTCAGCACATGCAGGTATTTGCATCGAAATAAAATACAATTTAAAATTAAGGGTTGTGTGAAACAGTCATTTATAAGAGTCATTTATTTGCACCACAAGTAGTTGATTTTATTAACATCATATCTACAGTACATTTCTGATCCAGGTTTCACATTTTTACAGCTTCTGTTCTTCTTTATTCTTGTTTTGCATTAAAATGAAATAAAAACTTTAGAAACAAATGTAACAACCAGCTGTATACAAACAATAAAATGAAGAGGTTTTTGTTTTTTTGTGGTTCTCACATAGACTCGTTCTCTGCTTTAATCCCTCTTTATTCATTTAACAGGTTAAAAAGAACAATAGATCTATTGTAACGTAATAAAAACGTAATAAAAATTAGTTTAAATCAATGAAGGTTAAATATTGCAGAAGTGCAGCCAGCGTCGATTGGTCCTTTTCCGGCATATAATAAACACACTGGCCAGTATCGCTTTGAAATATCTAGAATATCTAGATTAGAGATAAATAAAAAAAGAACATTTATTGCCTGATACCGATAAAATTCCAATATTATCTATCCATCCATCCATCCAAATTTCCAATATGCTTGTAATTCATATTGACAATAAACCATGTCTGTGCTTATTAAGTGATGATAGTTCTTTTACATTCACACTAGTTTAAAAGAGACTAATCTTTGCTGGCTTAACAGCAGCTAAAAAGACTCTTATATTTAATTGGTTTAATCCCAAAACAAGATTCTCAAAACAATGGCTGTTATTCTATTGTTAGCCAATACTAGACAATCACCTTGTACTTTTTTCTACTTATTTGGTGTAACAGTGATTGAGATTTTTTTATTCTTTATATCTGTATCTGCTTATGTTGTAATAATTTCCTTTTTTGTTTTATGCCGAATTGTAGATTCTATACTTTTGTTTAAAAACAATAAAAAAAAATATTTCAAATGTACCGATTGGTCTTATATAATATTCTAATTTTCTGAGACACTGATTTTTGGGTTTTCATTGGCTGTAAGCCATAATCACTAATAATAAAATAAATAAATGCTTAAAAATAGATCACTCTGTATTTAATACATCTATATAATATATGAATTTCACATTTTTTAACTGAATTACTGAAATAAAGTAACTTTTTAATGATATTCTAAAACTTTGGGATCTTCAGTTTCTCTCTCCGCCACCAGAGGGCGCTGTAACCACGTGTTCATGACGTCAGAGAGGAAGCAGTATGGCTGCAGTAAGGCGGTTTTATAGAGCGGTGCAGGATTTCACCGAAATACTCAGGTAAACATATTTAACACCTTTATTAATAACACCTGCCGTTATTAACCATCCGTTCTTAGTCTGGGGGCGTGGTTAGAAAGGTTATATAAGCTTTATTTAATTATCTGTTTAGTTTTATAATTTAACGCGCCTGTTTTTATATGGAGTTTAGTTCTGATAATAATAATAATAATCAGGCTCTGGATAACACGCAACATTTTATTTATAGACAATAGATTAATTTCAGTAGTTTTAATTTGTGTTAATCTGTATTTTAAACAGTCTGTTTCAAGCAGTAATATTTTTCTCCGAACTCTTATCTATTCTGTTTCCGGCTGTCTCGCATTATGGGGATTGTAGTTTTCTTGACCTTCTGTTCAGAGCCGATCGCGTTCAAACGCCACCCGCTTAAAACTACAACATGCACGTCCGTTGATAATCGAGCTCGGGGGGAAACAAACAGCTCGTACTGAAATAAACCTTTTTTAATAGAACCTGATAAATATTATCAATAGTATTGCCTTTATTTTGTTTGTTAAAATATTTGTACGGTTCCTGTCCTTATTTTGTTCTTATTAAGAGTTAAAATAAGAAATATCACGTTGCATATATTTTAAAAAGTTCGTATCAGATTTCATGTATCAGAAATACATTTCCAACAGCCTGTTTAGCTACAGCTGAATGTTTTAAAAAATGCAGGGTTCGTATGGTCACAAAAAACCTGGAAAAGTCAGAAAAATACCAACTAATACTAACAAATACATCAGCTCAGAGTTAATTCAGCAATTTAGCCCTACATAATGGAGCTCTCAGCATCTGACATACTTTTTATTATTAAATATTCATACCTGTCAAGTGTTGGATTTAAAAATAAGGGATATTTTCCTCTGTCCGCTTAAAGCTGTCCCACCAGCCCAACGAAGGTTCAGTATCTCTTACATTTTAAAAAAGGTTTACAAAAAATCTAAAATAACCACATGTGAACCACTTACACACTACAGTTAGATTATCAGAATCTGAACATGTTGTGGACATTCCTACATATGTCATTCTTTTAATACAGCCAAATTAAAAACCCTTTTCTATATCTTTTTTCATGATTTCATGTCTTTTTTGTAATAAATGCACTCTTTTATATGATATATTTTTTATTTATTTAATGGATTTAAAATTGAACAAAGAGTGCACAAATTCTGCAAAATGACTGTTGGTGACCGAAAAATGGTATTATGAGCTTTTACTAAAAGGACATGGACCAGATATATTCCATCAGTAAAAATTAGTCCTAAGGGGCCTACATAATAATTTTTAATTAATACTTCTTCCTTTTTATCAGTCACAAGCTGTAATTTTTTTTTTTTTTTAAGGTTTTATTTTATTTCGGAGTATTTTTAAGCAGCTATCAGAAAAATCTCATCACAGTTTCCATGATTAGACTACCGTTACCTTTCTTTTAGAAAAATCGCTGCATATATGTTTTAACATCAGCAGCTCCGACTAGCTGCCTGAACTCACAGCGAGGAGGGCGGGGCTTCCCCACACTGACCCTCCTTGCAAGCTGATTGGCTGTTTCTCCTGAAAGGCGGGACTTTCTCCTTGAATCGGCTCCACGATTGGTTAAGAGACACAGAGCGGTCAGTGCCCTGTATCCTCAATAATATATATTTTTTTATTTTAATATAATACGGGAAATTTACGGGAAAATACTAATACGGGAGGACGGCGGGAAAGAGGAGTAAAATACGGTAGTTTCCCGGCCAAAACGGGAGACTTGACAGGTATGAATATTGTGTATCAGATTCATTTTAGAACAGCTATATCATTTTTTTATTATTTAATTATAGTTTTTTTTTTTTTTTTTTTAGTTATAGATTTTTGGTTTTATTGTGGTTTTAAAAATTGTATGGTCAAGAAAATTTGCTTTGAAGGCATGGAAAAGTCATGAAAAAATTAATGGACATGTATTGGTTAAAATGTGTATGAACCCTGAATATTATACATGTAGTTTTGTCAGAATTGTTTTTTGTTATTAACTAATGGGATTAAAACGTATGTTGTGTGTATATATATTGAGTTGTGTGTATATATATATCGTATATTACCTTTTAGTTAAAAAATACTGAGATTTTATTTTTGATTCATATCGCTCAGCCCCACTAGCAACCACTTAGCAGGAAATCTACTTGGGAACCCCATATTAACCACCTGGGACACAACAGCAACCACCTTACAACTATTGCAACAATGTAGCTGCTCCAGTATAAGTACCTAGTAATCATAGGCAAGCCAAGTTTATTTCTATAGCACCTTCCATACACGTGAGAAGGTGCATGCAAAGTGCTTTACAAATTAGAAAATACAAAGAGAAGTCAAATTAAAAAACATATAAATAAAATAAAAATAAAATAAGAATAAGGCATGAATAAAATGTGATTTAAACGTGATTAAAAATATATATATATTTAAGTGAAGAAAGAGTTAAATAAATGAATTAGAATTAAAGTCCAATTACAGAATAGCAACCACTCTACTGAGCACATGATGTATAGTTCCCTGATGAGGCACCTACAGTATATGTTAAATAAGCTATGCTCCTTTATTTCAGGTAAACAGAAGAGAGCAGAGATAAAAGCATGGCGTCTCTGTCTCTCCGAGAGCGCACCATCGCTGAGAACAGCCTGGTGGTGCTGCTGCAGGGTCTCCACGGCCAGGTGACCACGGTGGACCTGCGGGACGAGAGCACGGCCCGCGGGAGAGTCGTCAACGTGGACGCCTTCATGAACATCCGGCTGGAGAAGGTCCTGTACAGGGACAGGAAGGGGCGGGTCTCGGAGATGGCCGACCTGTTCATCACCGGGAGAAACGTCCGATACGTCCACATCCCTGATCACATGGACATCGGGGACACCATCCAGACCCAGCTGGACAAAATACACCGCGTCCGGACCTTCGCCGACAAAGGAGGGAGGAAGGAGTTCATCAGGAAGAAGAAATGAATAAAATCAATTAGCTGGACTTTTATTTAGAGACTCTTTATTAATGGATTTAAACCTTAGAGCTCTTCTTTCATTGAATCAAACTGACTTGTTCATCGTTCTACTCAACACTTTGAATCAATTTGATTCAGATTCACTAAGGAAATTTGTGTTTGGGTAGATTTTTTATTAAGTTCTTTGTTGTATCGATGCTTTTCGGCAATAAATCTTTTACAGTTGAAAAGCCTCTTGATTTCAATTTTAAATTGAGAACATTTATAAGTTACATGCATTTGTGGGATGAGCAGCAGAGCTGAGTACTATAAGGTGCAATATTAATAAACATCTATTTTCATACATAAGGCACATTTTACGTGATACTAGTAAGGAACAGGGGTGTCGCCATGTTTTCTTTTTAATTCAGCAAGTCAAACGAGTGCTGGATGTTAATCTGTACAGATTTCTCTCCTGAAAAACTGTTTATTTGGGTGAGTAAAGCTTTTTGTTTATTTACAGTAAGCTTAGATTTACAATAGTTTAGCAGTTAGCAGTGCTTAGTGCTAGTAAATGCTGCCTGATAGCGCTACACTGAGGAATCCTGGGTGTTCTGGTAAGCCAGGGTGCTTTCAGCAAGCAGTTTGTCCCACGTAGCTTGTTTTAACATGGTAAACATGCAAACTACAGTCCAATATACTCACCTCTTACCGGTAAAAGAGGGAAAGAGCTAGCGCTGCGGTTAGCAGCTAATGCTAATGCTGCTGCACCCAGCCTTAGTGCAGGAGAAACTTCACTGAAAACTCACACTTTATAACAATTCTGTACTTCAGCGAAAACCCTAAATAGGGGTTCCATATAAGATTTAGTTGCTTAAATCCTATTATGCCACAGTTAGTTCCGACCCTGCAGTGTGATTGGCTGAGAGGCGTTCTATGGGAACCGTTATCAGCCGGTAATGCACTTTAACCGAAGCTCTCCATGTATTACTCCGCCACATACAGGTAACCTAGCAACAATGCAGCGCTTACAAACCAAACAGCACAGCTACAAACAGAGCAGCAATGGAACTATTTTAACTGGTGGAGTTTTTACAATCAATCAGATCATATTTTCTCCTCCTCTATAACTCTTTAAATCTTTTAATAAACAGCGATAATGAAACTGTGGTATAATCACAATAATACACTCAAGGTTTGTGCTATAACCTTTAATATTGGCACTGGTGGGCTGATCAATAACCTATGATCTATGATCGAAGCACAGCAGTGCCAATATTACACCTTATAGCACAAATCTTGTGTGTATTATTGCTTAAGTATACTAATGCATAATCTATGGTTTTACTATTAAAGAACTGCTTAAGTCCTTAAATTTAGTTTTTCTGGCATCCCACAGGGCTCCAGTTTAAAGCCTATTAAACTGTATAAAATCGTGACTGTGAACAATCAAGGATTTAAGGGGTTAATTATTGTTATTTCGTGGGGTTTTTTTTACTTGTATATGTCTAGTTTATAATAAATTATCTTTTTTGTCATTTACGCCTCCTTATAAAGATAAAAATGAATCAATCTGTCCATCTTTCTTTAGCTTTTTATTCATTATTATTGTATACGTGCAGGTATGAGCATCGTTCTGTCACTGTGATGGATTTATTAGCTTCTTATTTTTATTACTACATGCTTTAGTTTATTGCCTGTAAATATATATCAGGGCTTTTCGTCACCACAAACCCACAGTTGGCTGCTGTTAGTTAATCCTCCAGAGGTCGGGGTGTGACTGAGGATCGTATGCCTGGTGGCATTTCTTCTAAATCAGCCAGAGAGTTAATGATCGCTTTATGCAAATTTACTGAATCTCAGCCAGTCGGGCTGGTTCTCAAAACCTCAGATTACAAACCGCTCAGATTACACACAGTGTCGAGTTTCCAAGTGGAAATTAAAATTAATACTAGGTCTGTAACAATGGCTCATTTTTGTTGGATGATATTTTTGCAATAAACAATTTTAAGGCCATTTAATTATATTACAATATTGCATTATTGCATTGTGTTGTAGATTAATACTAAAATCATCCAAACTTTAAAGAAAAACACATGAATTCTTCAGAGTAGCAGGATTTTCTCAGTCAGTTTTATGAGGTAGAGTCTCCTGGAATTCAGGCTTTCAGTTAACAGCTGTGCTGAACTCATCAAGAGTTAATTACTTGAATTTCTTGTCTCTTAATAAAGTGTTTGAGAGCATCAGTTAAAGTAAAGTAGTGAAGAGGTAGAGTTACAGGTATACAGTGAATAGTGAATATTTGATTAATGCTCTAATCCAGATTATGAGAAGCAACAACTACTACCATCAAAAACAATATGATGATAAAACTGGCTCTCATCAGGATAACAGAATGTTCTGTGATGTCACAAAATGTTCTCTGATGTCACAGAATATTCTCTGATGTCACGGAATGTTCTGTGATGTCACAAAATATTCTCTGATGTCACAAAATATTCTTTAATGTCACGGAATGTTTTGTGATGTCACTTAATGTTGTTTATTTCAGTGTTTTTCATTATATTAAAATGTTCTGTATTGTAGATTAATACTAAACTCATTCAGACTATTAAGAAACACATATGGAGTTATTTATAATATGTTTTATATTTTAGATATATTTTTAAGTAGCTCCTCTTGATCAGTTTTACTCATCTCTGCTGGATTTTCTCAGTCTGTTTTATGAGGTAGAGTCTCCTGGAATTCAGGCTTTCAGTTAACAGCTGTGCTGAACTCATCAAGAGTTAATTACTTGAATTTCTTGTCTCTTAATAAATTGTTTGAGAGCATCAGTTAAAGTAAAGTAGTGAAGAGGTAGAGTTACAGGTATACAGTGAATAGTGAATATTTGAGTAATGTTCTAATCCAGGTTATGAGAAACAACAACTACTCAACTAAATAAAGAAAATAATAAGAATAAATAAATAAAAAGTCAATCAATCTAAAAAAGAAGGATTTTAAGAGCTTTGAAAGCATCCTCAAGTGCAGTCGTAAAGAGCATGCAAATGTTATAGTGATGAAACTGGCACTCATCAGGACTGCCCCAGAAAAGGAAGAGCAGGAGTTTCCTTTGTTGTACAGGATGAGTTCTTTAGAGTTACTTATCTTAAAGCTTTACCTTTTAAACATTTTAACACACAGTAACAGTTTATTTACTGAATGTAACGTATTGGAGGGGAAAAACTGTAACGTATGAAGATTATGATACATTTTATAATTTTTAATTCTGTTAATGTTTTTAATGTGTTAAATTCAGTAAATGAATAAAAATTGTGTCTAAAATGTTAAAAAAAATAAGATGTGTTCAGCTGTTTGCACTTTACATCAGAATGTTGTTTAGAAAGGGGTATCCCTTTAATTTTTAATTGATTTAAAGTTACTTTAGTATGAGATTTTTTGGATTAAGTATTTAATTACATGATATATTCAATAAATGTTTAAATATGCACTTTTACAGAGCAAGGCTGTGGCTGGACAGAGGAGGGTGTGTGTGTAGGAGTGTTTTATGTGTAGTGTGTAAGAATTTAAGAGGAATGTGAAGTGTGTGTGTGTATCAGTGAGTGTTATCTCTCCTGCAGAGGTCTGCTCTTCTTCAGAACACAGACTGAAACCCTGAGGAACCCCCTGATCTTCTCAAGGCCAAACGCTCAGATCAAACTCAGAACTCAAAGCAGTGAATCTTAAACACTGAACACACAGTTTTTTAGACCGTCAAATATCATAAAGTTAATCACAAAGTCCTAAATAACGTTTCTAAAGGTTATACATGCAGTTAATCTGTTTATTTATGTTTTCTGAATAAAAAAGTTTTGATCATACAGTTTATTAACCGTATGTGTTAAAATTATAGCGTTCACGGCTCCATTGGATTCTGATTCAGAATTTTTATGAATCATTAGATTCAAATCACAAAAGTCATTTAATTTAAATTCACAAATTATAAAGATTCTGTTATTAAATCAATCAATGTTTTTGTAACATTTGAGTGCACAAATCATACATTTTATTAATGATATTCTTGGATCATGACAATTGCCATTAGGGTTCAAGTATCAAAGTTTGTGAATCATAAAAGTTCTATATCTTAAACTTCACAAATTATACATTTTGAGAATTACATATGAATTATAGTCTTGAATAATAAAGATTCTGTCCCACTAATAATGAAGTTTTTGAATCATGTTTCTGAATAATTAAGATTCTGTACTATTAGGGTTCACAAATCATATATTTTATGAATGATGTTCCTGAATCATAAAGATTCATATCATTTGGGTTCACAAACCACAACAATTTTAATCATGTTACTGAATGACAGTGATTCTGTACCATTAGGGTTCACGAACCATAAAGCGTTATGAACCATATTACTGAATCATAAAAAGTTGTTTTTTTTTGTACCATATTCAAGAACCATAATGTTTGTGAATGATGTTTATGAATGATAAAAGTCCTGTATCTTTATGAATTTCACAAATCATACATTTTAGGAATCATGTTTCTGAATCATAACAATTCTGTGCCATTATGGATCAAGTATCAAAGTTTGTGAATCATGGTTATGAATCATAAACTTATGGTTCACGGATCATAAGGATTCTGAATCATGTAACTGAATCGTTAGGATTCTGAATCATGTAACTGAATCCTAAAGATTATGAATCATGATACTGAATCGTAAAGATTCTAAATCATGTTACTGAATCGTAGGGATTCTGAATCATGTTACTGAATCGTAGGGATTCTGAATCATGTTACTGAATCGTAAAGATTCTAAATCATGTTACTGAATCGTAGGGATTCTGAATCATGTTACTGAATCGTAGGGATTCTGAATCATGTTACTGAATCGTAGGGATTCTGAATCATGTTACTGAATCGTAGGGATTCTGAATCATGTTAGTGAATCGGTTGTCCGGTAATGTCCGGCTCTACAGGGCTATTGTCACTGCCCGTGGTGGGTGTGGGAGGAGGTGTGGTTTTGGGTTTGTTTTCTGTTTTATTTTTGAAGTGGACGTTTTTACTGCTGGAGAATCTGCGGGTGAGCGGCAGCGTTCTGATTGGCTGGACACTCACCACATAATTACAGCGTCTCAAACTATTTCACACTCAGCCCACTGAAAACAGGCCTATTCTGAGCCACACTGAACAACATGTTATCCTTCTGTCTGTTCAGCATCATTTAATGGAATGTATTTAGTGCAGTGATGTTTATTTTAGTTTATTTATGATGAATTAATCTATAAACATCTAAATTCAGAAATCAGAAGATTTGCCTGAAAACATATAGACATATATTGGATATTAGCCTTAGAACTCCAGTATAAACTTGGGTTAAGGTGGACATATCAGTGAAGGCATTTAACAAAACTCTACAGAACTTTATTAAACTCTACAGAACTCTACAGAACACTTTAGAATGCAACACAACTCTATGGGAATGTACTGAACTCTTCAGAATTCTATTGAACTCTACAGAATTCTTCAGGACTCTACAGAACTATACTAAATTCTACAGCACTCTTCAGAACTCTACTGAAGTCTCCTGAACTTACTGATCTCTACTAGAGCTTAGATCGGGCCCCAAAAATCCGACCCGACCCAACCCGAATCATGAACTGTCATTATGAGCCCGACCCGACCCGCCCCATAAACTGTCTGTTTTTGGGCTGTTTGAATGAGCGAAATCTGATCAGAATTATGTTAATTAACACTGTAACATAGAAGCATAGAAATACACACAGTGCTGCAAGTCAAACGCGGACAAGTGGGAGTTCACGTGCGCCCAGAGCTACGTGATTTTTCATTAGAGTTTAATTTTATTTGTTTATTTTTTCTCCTACAGTCCCGTAATTTTTTATTTGTTTTTAGGGTGGGCTTGCTAGTTTTTAATAGTTTTCACACATCTCATCAGAGAAATGAATCTGAGAAACAAACGAGAGAGAGAGAGAGAGAGAGAGAGAGAGAGATTTGCGTGTTCTGGTGTATGAGCTACTCACAGGTAAAGGTTATCACACACTGTATCTCCTGTTTCTCTTTTATCTCCTCGTGCTCATGTTCTAATCCCGTACATAATTCTGCAGTTTCTCAGTGTTTTCTGTCGTATTTTGCGGCTAGTGCGAGCGCTCTAACCAAGAACTACTGCCACGGATCACGAGGTGCTGCCGCACTGCCGCTGTTGTGCCGAATTCGACTCCCTGCTGAATCTGACTCCGCTTCGCAAACAGAATTGGCACAACACCGCCCGCTGTACCACTGCGGGAGTGAAAACAGCGCTTATAAATAAATTAAACACGAAAATGAGGGTGTTCTATCAGTAATTTCAGTTAGTTTTAGTTAGTAACACACAATACAGTTCCAGTTAGTTACGTTTTTTCTTTTAATTACCGTTGTTATTAGATTCAGTTAATACAAATGTTTTTTCACTTTCAGTTTTTGCTATTTCGTTTGTTTTCGTTAACAATAATAATTGGTTACTTAGCAACATTGTGATTATCACACCAGAGCGTTATTTAAAAATAAAAATATAATTAAAAAACAGATGCCTACATCTCAGACTATTTTCTGAAGCCCGACCCGACGCGAGGAATGTGGTGGGAAATCTCGGCCTGATTTCGGGTCGACCTCGGGTCAGGTGGGGTTCCGGCAGAGAATCTAAGCTCTAATCTCTACAGGACTGCACACCATAAAGGTCTGGACATCTTGTAGCATCAGTTATGTACTATCCTAAAACTATCCTTAAAAGAATCCTAAAACATACCAGAACACAAAGAACCCATTTACCATTGGACTTAAACTCTACAGAACTCTACTGAAGTCTACTAAAGTCTACTGAACTTACAGAACTTGACATAACTCTACAGAACTCTACAGAACTCCATCCTGTGAAGGTCTGGATCTCACTACGTCAGTTAAAGACTATCCTCAGAGCCAGGATCCTAAAACAAACCTTAACACAAAGAATCCATTTACCGGTGGATTTGGGCTTGGTGCCCAACTATTTCCTGCTCCACCCAGCAGCTCTCAGCACCGCTCTGAGCTTCTCTCTCTGAACACAGCCTGCACTGAACATCCATCTGCTCCTCCTGAAGATACCTCCACCTCCACCCAGCCCTGCCTACAGACCAATGAGCTGCTTGTTCAGGGGCTGATGGGAAACAGATTTCTGTTAAAGACCTGCTGTTGAAATGCTGAGACTCTGAGCTTCTCTGAATCTGCAACAGCAAATGTTAAATATTTATGTTTAAATGATGAATAAAACTACTGATTTCTGCTGATTAAAGTAAAAAAAAGGGAATTTTTATAATATGATAAAATCATATTATTCACAAATGATAAGATTCTGATTCAATTTTTTTGTGAATCATAAGGTTCTAAATCATCTTCAGAAAATAATTTTTATCATTTTTTTGGCATAATTTAAGATGTTTCAAAAAAGTTCACAAATTATAAAGATTTTGAATCACATTCCTACATAATAAAGATTATATTATTAAATTCGTGAATCAGAAAGGTTCTGTATCTTGAACTGTGCAAATTACAGTTCTTGTTCCTGAAACATGAAGGATCTACACCATTTGAGTTCCTGAATCATTTTGTGAATCATGTTACTAAATCATAATGTGTTTGTACCATTAGCATTTACAAATCATAAAGTTTATGAATCATAAAGATTCTGTACTATTAGGGTTTCTGAATCATATTTTTTTAATTCATGTTACTGAATCATTAATTTACAGTCCTAATCGCAGAGTTTTTGAGTCATGCTTCTGGATCATACATTTTTCAGTACTACTTGGATTCATGAATCACAAAGTTTTTGAATCATGTTCCTAAATCATAAAGATTCAGCACCATTAGGGTTCACAAATCACTCTAGATGTGCTTTTAAACAAACCCAGCTAACTAAAAAGTTTTAGTTAGTAGAACATTTTCTGAATGTTGCAGTTTAAATTCTTAGAATGTTTAATCTGTCATGTTTTCTTAATGTTGTAAGAAAGTTTTTATTTCTTTCGTTTCTGGTGCCAACATCTCTGAAACTTCACTTCTGTCAATGTTTTCCTTTTTTAGCTTTGGGAATGTTACTTTTAATGTTTCCATAAGGAGGACAATTCCGAGGTAGAATATAAGTGTGAGGATAAGAGTAAGGATGAATGTGAGGAAAAGTGTGTGAGGTAGTGTGAGGACAAATGTGAGTGTCTCTACCTTACACTACCTCACTCTTTTCTTCACTCTTATCCTCACACATACAGCCACACTCGTACTCACACACTTCTTCACTCTCTGGAAAAGGCTGTGAGGTAAAGAATGTGAGGTAGAGTGTGAGATATAATATGAGGTAGAATGAGGAAGAGAGTGTGTGGTAGAGGGTGAGATAGAGATAGTGAGGTAGAGAGTGTGAGGAAGAGTCTGAGGTATAATATGAGATTGAGGAGGAGAGTGTGTCGTAGAGGTGAGATAGAGAGTGTAAGGAAGAGAGTGTGAGGTAGAGAGTGTGAGGTAGATAGTGTGAGGTAAAGAGTGTGAGGTATAGTGTGAGGAAGAGAGTGTGAGGTAGAGAGTGTGAGGAAGAGAGTGTGAGGTAGAGAGTGTGAGGTAGAGAGTGTGAGGTAGATAGTGTGAGGTAAAGAGTGTGAGGTATAGTGTGAGGAAGAGAGTGTGAGGTAGAGAGTGTGAGGAAGAGAGTGTGAGGTAGAGAGTGTGAGGTAGAGAGTGTGAGGAAGAGAGTGTGAGGTAGAGAGTGTGAGGTAGAGAGTGTGAGGAAGGGAGTGTGAGGTAGAGAGTGTGAGGAAGAGAGTGTGAGGTAGAGAGTGTGAGGAAGAGAGTGTGAGGTAGAGAGTGTGAGGTAGAGAGTGTGAGGAAGGGAGTGTGAGGTAGAGAGTGTGAGGAAGAGAGTGTGAGGTAGAGAGTGTGAGGTAGAGAGTGTGAGGAAGGGAGTGTGAGGTAGAGAGTGTGAGGAAGAGAGTGTGAGGTAGACAGTGTGAGGTAGAGAGTGTGAGGAAGGCTGCTGTCAGTAGTGCAGGGATCAGGGCCGGCTGTTCTCAGTGAGTGGGTGGGAACTGCAGTGGATTCCCAACAGCAACACCACTCCCCCTCTCTTTACTCGTTTTTCTTCTTCCTTCTCTCACTGAGAGAAACAACCTCCCTCTGTTCCGCCGTGTTCAGAGAGCGAGAGAGAGAGATAGGGAGAGAGAGAGAAAGAAGGAGAGAAGGAAGAGGGAAGGAGGGAGAGAGAGAGAGTTTTGTCTGTTTTATATGGAAAGGCGTGTTGGTGTTGCAGGGATGACACTTTAGGACACTTCTGATGGACCAACTTTACAGAATGATGCTTCATCATCCGAAAAGGTAAGTGAGCAAATTATAGCACTGATCCATTTTATTCTTTATCTTTTAATTAAAAGTGTTCTTTAAAATTAAAAGTAGTTTTAAAAAGTAGATAAGTGATGTTTTTCAATTTTAGTTTGGGTTTAAAATCAGTTTTCAGTTTAAAATAGTAATAATCTATTCTATCAAAATAATCCTAAAGCTTTTTTTTTCTTATTTTGCTAAAGGCATTCATAATAATAGATGATATGAGTTGTATATCTGTAATTAACTGTATATAACACAAGAATAAACCTAAATAAACATTAGTCTAAAACTGCTGTATATTGGAGCGTCAACTACAACTATAAACCACTGACTTTATTAATGTTTATTTGGGTTTAGTACTCTAATGTTATATAGAGTTAATTACAGGTAGACACTAACTCTCACTGATCACTGACTTTATCAATGTTTATTTGGGTTTAGTATTCTAATGTTATATAGAGTTAATTACAGGTAGACACCTTCACTGATCACTGACTTTATCAATGTTTATTTGGGTTTAGTATTCTAATGTTATATAGAGTTAATTACAGGTAGACACTAACCCTCACTGATCACTGACTTTATTAATGTTTATTTGGTTTATTTAGTGTCTACCTGTAATTAACTCTATATAACATTAGAATAAGTGTGAGTATGTGTGTGTAGAGCAGGTTGATGGTGTGAGGTCGTGGTGTTGGATAGTGGTGTGTATAAGAGCTGTTTTGTCTTTGTGTTGGTGATTCATGGTGCTGTAAACACAGAGTCATGTCTGAGGTCTGTGTGTATGTAGTGTGTGTGTGTGTGTGTGTGTGTATAACTGAAGTATTTACAGCTGCTGTGGCTGACTTCCTAAACAAACCCCATACCAGTGTACCCATCTCTCTCTCTGAGACTGGCTTTATGAGCTCTTATGAGCCTGTTATTACATTCCTGCTGTGTGTTTGGATATTTGAAGTGTGTGTGTGTGTTATAATACCTGTTTAGCTGAAGTGTTCATTATTTCAAATATACAGTACCATTCAAAAGCTCACCTTCTCATTTAATGTTTTTATTTTTATATATTTTTCCTACACAGTAAATGAATAGTGAAGTGATCTATCAGATTATGAAGGAACACATAATGAATCATGTAGTAACTTAAAAACAGTGTTTAACAAACCAAAATACTCTGATATAACTTGTGGTTTCTGAGGCTGGTAACTCTGATGAACTCATCCTATACAACAGAGGAAACTCTTACTCTTCTCTTTCTTTACTGGGGTGGTCCTGATGAGTGCCAGTTTCATCACTATTATGGTTTTTCATTTTTTGTTATTCAGTTGAGTAGTTGTTGCGTCTCATAACCTGGATTAGAACATTACTTAAATATTCACTATTCACTGTATACCTGTAACTCTACCTCTTCACTACTTTACTTTAACTGATGCTCTCAAACACTTTATTAAGAGACAAGAAATTCAAGTAATTAACTCTTGATGAGTTCAGCACAGCTGTTAACTGAAAGCCAGGAGACTATACCTCATAAAACAGACTGAGAAAATATTGAACAAAAAAACAAAATATAAAACATATTCGGTTTTTTGTTCAATAATAATTCTATATGTTTTTTCTAGTATTATATATTATATATGACTAGTAATAATCTACAATGCAGAACATTTTAAAATAGTGAAAAACTAGCTATAACTTTAATATAAAAATAGGGTGTAAAACTTGGGGAAATTTGAGGATTTAGATTAATTTTGAATTTTTATGTAAAAATCAGATTGTAAGAGGCAGAAATGAAAAATTAGAATATTTAGAAAAAATGAATGAACCCCTATTTCTTTAAATGAAAAAAATAAAAGTTTTAAAACTAATATTTTTATTTTTTAAATTAAGCCAATAAACATTACTCTGGCCAGTGATGATATATACAATATATATGTACCACTTAAAAATAAGACTACATTTATAAAGGGTTTATAAATGGTTTACAATTAATTTAAGGAATACTAATTAGGTTGTAAATGCCTTAAAAACATTAATAATCAGTTATAACACATACGTAGAAAGGGCAACAGTATAGAATAGATGGCTGTGGGTTCACTATTTGGTAAACAACAGGTCATTGTTGCCCTTTCTCTGTATTTGTTATAACTGATTATTAATGATTGGTACCCATATATATTTTAAAATTGGAAATTACACTTTCAGTGCTTCATTTTTTTGTGGGTGTGCAGTGTGTGTGTGTATGTGTGTGTGTGTGTGTGTGTGTGTGTGAGTTTTTGTGTATTTATAACGGTTATTTGAGCATGACAAAGCTTCACAGTGTTTGCATGTCACTCAACCACTAAACAAAACACACACACACACACACACACACACACACGCAGTGTGTACAGCTGCAGTATTGTACAGATAGGGATCAGGGTGGGAGTTGTGGGCTGTGATGCAGTAGATTACAGACTGCAGTAATTACAGACTCTCAGACAGGAAGTGGGCAGAGCTAACCCCCCCGGCCGGGGGCCGTGAGCTGGTGAGGTGTCGCTTGGTCAGCAGAGCCACTTCCTTTATTCCTGTGCTGAAATTCCCGTCTCAAGTTCAACCAAACTGACCTCCAGCAGTGATGATTGTGAGGTCACTTCCTGTAGCATCCTGTCTGCAGCATTTATAGCATTTTCCTCCCATCCTCCCATCCATAAACACTCTCACATATTTGTGGTACAGAAACACTATTACACAATTATACACCAATGTGAAAATGTGAAACTCATATATTATATTATTTTTTTATTGTTGATGAATATGGACTACAGCCAATAAAAACGTAAAAATCAGAGTATTAGAAAATTAGAATATTATAATATAAGCCCAAGTGGTACTTTTGGCAGTGTGGGCAGTGTGCCGAGTCCTGCTGGAAAATGAAATCTCCAACACCAGCAGATGACATGTCTCTCCAAACCATCACTGATCATCAGTACATTTTACATTTCATTTAAAGTAAATGAAGGGATCAGAGTCTGGAGGAAGAGTGGAGAGACACACAGTCCAAACTGCTCGAGGTCTAGTGTGAAGTTTCCACCAATCAGTGATGGTTTAGAGAGACATATCATCTGCTGGTGTTGATCCACTGTGTTTTATTATCAAGTCTAAAGTCAGTGCAGTTTCGTTTTCCCACAAAATCCCTATAGTGACTTAGAACAACATTTGCAGAATTACAGTTAATCACAAAAAACATTTTTTTTCTGTCCTTATGTTTATTATTAGTTAAATACAACCAAAAGTGACTTTACAACCTAAAAATGTTACTCTACATTACATTTACTTTTATTAGAAAAAAAATGTGTGCAATGTCTGAATTATATATATATATATTTATATATATATATGACAAAAAAATCAGTTTTCACTTAATATTTAAAATAATATAACAGATTTGTATACTTTCATTTTCTCCACTCTTTAAAAAAAAAACTCAGTAACTCAGAGTCATTTCTTATGATGAGTCCTTTTATTAAAATAATCTAACTTTACATTTTATAGAATTTTTTTGGAAGCAGTTAATATAAAGGTTAGATAAATCAAACCCTCCCAATCTGTTAGAAGTGCAAGACATTACCCAAAAAGCCTTTTTTATTGCAGTATATTGTTATTATTGTGATTCGTTGCTCTCATCACTGACCTCGCGTGTAAAGCCGATGTTGTGCTGAATTCAGCACCCCGCCAGGAAAAGCACCCTCTCTCAGGAGCGCACACCCATGTTTTGTTGGCTTTAACTTTACTTAGAAAATGGAAATACACAAGATGCTGTTCTAAGCTACGCTGACTAAGGAAATATCGGAAAAAGAACACCTGCAGCCTCTCCCAAGAGGGGGTGCTTTTTCTGGCAAGGGTGCTGGATTCGGCAGCGCGTACGCATCGTCTTCTTGCTAGCGGAGATAACTGCTTTAGCTAACTTTAACTAGAAACGCACTCCCGAGAGGGGAGGCGCTTTTCACGGCAGGTGGTTCAGATTTCGGCGTGCTTTCAAAATAAAAATCATTTTAAAAATAATTTCTGCTTTTTCTGCGGCATCATTTCTGATATTTATCCCCCTCGGTTCCTACCCCAATGTTCAGAGCAGTTACCTGAAGTGTATAGAGGCAGGCTAAAGTCACCTATTAAACAACAGAAGACGAAAATCTACTGTAACTGTAGATTAATTGTTAGTAAAGTTAAATGGTTTAATGCGATCAGTCAGTGAAACTGAAACTAACCGGAGTAAATATAGAAGCAGTGTGTGCTTCCTGTTACAATTAGATTTTCTTTGGAAAAATATACAAAACAAACACAAACACACACCCACACTATCTCTCACACACACACATCCTGTTTATTTAAAGCCATGCTCAGATTGGGGCATGATCCCTGAGAAGAAACCCTCTCAGTGTGTGTTTGTGTGTATGATTGTGTTCTTGTGGGAAAATATGAATGTTTTGCTCAACTCAGGATAAAAAGCAAGAGCCAGTAGTTCACACACACACACACCAGAGATGTATAGTTACTTTTACAACTGTACTTAAGTATAAAAATGCTGTATCTCTACTTTACTGGTCAGATTCTTGCCAATACACAGCCCTGATTTACAGTAAGGACGCTGTGGATCTCATTTCTCGTGCACTAAGGTCTCCTCTCTCTCCAGATCTCTGAGGGTGGAGGTGTGATGCTGGGTGAATAATGGATGCTGAAGCTGAGAGTTACTGAGAGAAACAGCAGACAGAAGCAGAATGAATCCAGTACGGAAGGACATGGAGCTGCTGAGTAACAGCATGGCCACCTACGCCCATATTAAAGGTAGGAGATTACTGTTATTGGAGCTGCTGCATGTTCATACCTGGCATTAACATCCGCCCTGGCTGGAGGCGTGGCCAATTACCACATTTTTCGCACTATAAGGTGCACTGGATTATAAGACATATTGTATGCAACACTAGTAAGGAACAGGGGTGTCGTCATGTTTTCCCTCTAATTCAGCAGGTCTCACCACTTAGCTAAGATAAGTTAAGTAAACAAAACTGTACATTTTCTTTTAAAACATTTTCTTTTAAATTTAAACAAGAGCTGGATGTTAATCTACACAGGTTTCTCACCCGAAAACTGTTTATTTGGGTGAGTAAAGCGCTTATGTTTATTACAGTAAGCTAAGATTTACAGATTTCCACTAAGGCTGGAGCATTAGCATTAGCAGCTAACTGCTAATGCCTCCTAACTGCCACCTGACAGTGCTAGACTGAGAAATCCTGAGTGTTCGTCACTCATAACTTGTTTTAACATGGAAACATGCAGACTATATTCAGATTTATTCACCTCTGTATGGCCAAAAAGCTATGGTTATTGGGTTATGCTAATGCTGCTTCAGCAGTGCTAGCCGGGGTTTAGGAGCAGGCTACAGGCTGATAAAGCTCACCATCTGATCTCCTGAATGGCTTGCACAGTTAGCAGGTAATGCTAATGCTGCTCCAGCAGTGCTAGCTGGGGTTAGCAGCAAGCTATAGGCCGATAATACTCCCCTCTGAACGGCCAAAAAGCTAGTGCTTAGCAGGTAATGCTAATACTGCTCCAGCAGTGCAAGCTGGGGTTAGCAGCAGACTACAGACCAATAATACTTACCTCTGAACAACCGAATGGCTAGTACAGTTAGTGGGTAATGCTAATGCTGCTCCAGCAGTGCAAGCTGGGGTTAGCAGCAGACTACAGGCCGAAAATAATACTCACCTCTGAACAGCTAAATGGCTAGTACGGTTGGCAGGTAATGCTATTGCTGCTCCAGCAGTGCTAGCCGGGGTTAGCAGCAGGCTACAGGCTGATAATAATACTCCCCATCTGAACAACCAAATGGCTAGTACGGTTAGTGGGTAATGCTAATGCAGCTCCAGCAGTGCTAGCCAGGGTAAAAGCAGGCTACAGGCCGGTAATACTCACCTCTAAACAAACAAATGGCTAGCACGGTTATAGATTTACTGCTCCTTAATACCTGACTAGTAGAATTCATACATAAGGAGCACCAGATTATAAGGAGCACTGATGTTTTTTGTGAAAATTAAAGGATTTTAAGTTCAACTTATAGTGCAAAAAATACGGTATATTAATTCTCGGTTCAAAGTAGCTGGTTTAGCTTGTGCTACAGCCATGACTATCACATTTATCCATTAGATTATTACTGTAGTGTGCTCAGCTAACCCGCTTGGACGGTGGATGGCGGGGTATTGCAGCTTTTACATATGATGGTGATGGTGATGGCCCACACATCCCAAAGGTCAATGCAGAGTTCTTTGGCTTTTTTGGGTATTGGCAAAAGTCATGGGACAGAGGGGAGGATCAAAACATGTTAACCTCTCTGAATTCTCCCGAACAAGAATCAGCTCATTCTCAGGATTAACTGCTCTGTTTGATTTGGCTTTATTTCTTTACACATGGAAACAGTTGGGTTTTCTTCCACTGCAAACACAGGTGTGTTGATGCTGCTGCGAAATCCTGACGTGTTCAATCAAACGAACAGCAACAAACTCTGATAGAATGTAATTGTTGGAAAGTCTGTAAAAAGCTCCCACTGCTTCACTGTAGCCGATAATCCCAACTCTCTGAACATCGGTCTCGACACGCTGCGCTGGCTGGGGTTTGTTTTCTCAGTCTTTTAAAGGCCAATTTCAGAGAAAACCACATTTTCCACACTTTTCTGCAATAAAAGTCTTTGAAGTAGGATGCAAACATTGTTAAATCCTCCAAATTGTACATTTCTAGTATTTATTCAATTACCCCGAGGTTCAAAACCAGCCTTTAGTTTAACACCAACATTTACAGCCATTTCAATCCTTTTTAATGTATTTATACTTGGTAGTTAAACGTGTCTCCGGTTAGTCAGACTGAAATCTGATTGCTGTGAGTCAGAATATGCAAATCTGCTTTATACGTGAAAATGTTTTGGTTGTACGGGGAAAGGATGTGTTTACACTGCTATACCATGACTGAAATGTGTCTCAGAAAACTCCTGAAGTAGTTTGAGCGATCGGATTTGTATCTGTTTTAAATGTGTTTCAGATCAATTCCTGAAGTAGTTTTAGTGATCAGATTTATACCCGTTTTAAATCAGATCAGATCACTTCCTGAAGTGCTTTGAGTGTTGTCTCAGACAATCTCCTGGGGTGGTTGAAGTGATCGGATTTGTATCTCTTTTAAACTCGTCTCAGACCACCTCCTGAAGTGCTTTGAGTGACCAGATCCGTGTCAGTTTTAAATGTTTCAGACCACCTCCTAAAGTGGTTTGAGTCATCATCTCAGACCACCTCCTTAAGTGGTTTAAGTGATAGGATTTGTGTCCATTTTAAATGTGTCTCAGACCACCTCCTGAAGTGTTTTTAGTGATGGTCTCAGACCACCTCCTAAAGTGTTTTTAGTGATGGTCTTAGACCACCTCCTAAAGTGGTTTAAGCAATAGTCTCAGACCATCTCCTTAATTGGTTTCAGTGATTGGATTTGTATCTGTTTTAAACTCTTCTCAGACAACATCCTAAAGTGGTTTGAGTGATCATCTTAGACCACCTCCTGAAGTGTTTTTAGTGATCGTCTCAGACCACCTTCTAAAGCGTGATTGTCTTTGTAAGATTATTGATCTGTTGTTCGAATTTTATGAGTATCTGGCTTGATACATCATAAAGAAGAAAAGAGATCCAGTCCAAAACAGTTTTGGGTACATTAAAATTGAGTAAAAGATGATTGAAAAAAGAATTTAATAACACACAGATTAACTCTTTAATCGATGAACATAATACGACAAAACTCCTACATATTCTTACATCTTAGACCACCTCCTAAAGTGTTTTTTGATTATCTTACACTAACTCCTGAAGTGGTTTCAGTGATAGGGTTTGGGTCCATTTTAAGTGATTGTCTCTTTGATTGAGTGATCCACTGTGACCACAAGCTATTTCCCTGAGTAAGTTCTGGTACAGAATAATGAGAGCAGTCGTGTAAACTTACATAATAAATTTAGCCTATTTAACCACAGATGCAGCCTTTTCTCTGAAAATCGTAAATCACCTGGAGCAACAACACTTCCACTCTGGTCAGGAAGGCACATCAGCGGCTCTACTTCCTCAGGAGGCTGAGACGAGCTGGACTCGGGAGCGCAGTCCTCACCTCCTTCTACAGATGTGTGGTGGAGAGCGTCGTGTGCTCCAGCATCAATGTGTGGCATGGAAGCTGCTCTGCTGCAGACAGGAAAGCACTGCAGAGGGTGGTGAAGGCTGCACAGAGGATTGTTGGAGTTATCTTCCCCAGCACCACAGACATTTACACCTCCAGGTGCAGGAAAAGGGCCACCTGCATCAGGAAGGATCCCACCCACCCAGCACATGCACTTTTTGTCCCACTCCCCTCAGGCCGGAGGCTGCGGAGCATTAAGTGCAAAACAACAAGACTCAGAAACAGCTTCATTCCGGAAGCTGTAAGACTCTTAAACTCCACTTAACAACACACTGCACTGACACCAAGGACAAATTACTGTTTACTGTTTACCAACATGGTCACTTTACTTGCACTGAGACACTTTATCTCCACTGCTCTAATTCACATTATCATGCTGCTATAGCACACTTGCACTCTGGACTTCATGTTGCTGAACCTTCTACTCTCTATTTCTTTTTTTATTCTTTGGGATATTTATCTATCTATTTTGTATATTCTATTTCTTTTATTGTATTCTTTTTTTATCTATATATCTATTAATAACAGCTCTTTGGGTGTAAAACTGGATTGTGAGATCACAATTTCGTTCCAGCTCATGTACCACATGTGATGTGAATGACAATAAAATCTCCTTGAATCCTTGAATCCCTTAGTTATAAGACTAATCAGTTTCTCTCTGTTTGTTGGTTGTAGAGAACGTGGAGAGCTTTGCGCTGTACTTCATGCTCGGCGTGTGCTTCGGGCTGCTGCTGGCTATGACGCTCCTCATCCTGGGAATCGCCTGCAGGCGACGAACACCCACCAAGAAACCCTCGTCACCTGACCGCAGACAACTCAAAGAGTCCAGCGAGGAGGACGAGGATGAAGGTAGGGGCTGGAGAAATCGTAAAAACGTAAAATTGTGATGTTCCTAAACGTTGTCTTGAGATATACAGCAAAAGTATTCATACACCTTTACTCTAAAATTCATTAATAAAATTCTGAGAAATCAATTGCCTTAAGAATTCACTAAATTAGTTAATAGTCCTTCAGCTGTGTGCAATTTAGTCTTAGTATGCACTGTATAAACTGTTCTGTGAAGGTCTCAGTGGTTTGTTAGAGAACACTAGTGAACAAAAAGCATCATGAAGAACCAAGTTGTTTTACAACTGTTTCTACAAAACCTACCAAGACACGGCCATGATGCACCCAAACTGACCAATCCAGCAAGGAGAGCACTGATCAGAGAAGCAAAGAGCCAAGAGGCCCATGATCACTCTGGAGGAGCTGCAGAAATCTACAACTCAAACGTCTCTTTCTTCACCAGCAACAAAAAAACCTCATATTTGAGAGACGGCTCTTAGCTTTAAAAAGGAAAATGAATGCGTTAGCAGCTCATATGTGCAGCATCTTTAGCGCATGCATAAAAGCAAAAAGACGCTTGAATTACAGTTTGACAATTCACATTCATGTCGCATGTCCATGGATCAAATACGTATCTGATTTTGGACCACATATGGAAGTGACTCAAGTCTGATTTGAAAAAAATCGGATTTGGCACATTCACACATCCATAAAAAAATCAGTTCTGAGCCACATTGAGCAATAAATCAGATTTGAGTCACTTCAGCCTGGTAATGTGAACGTAGCCTATAATAAATGTAATGATAAATAAATAAAAATAAATTAAAAATTAAAACTTTAAACTTAAATGTTTTTTAAACAATTACAGGCTTTCTGATGTTGATCAGAAACTAAAATTTTAAAATGGTTAAAATGTAATGTAAAAAAAAAGTACAAGGGGTATGAATACTTTTGCAAGCTACTGTAAAACCCCCAAATTTGGTGTTTCTGATTCTGGAACAGATGAAGGAGAAGACGAAGAGGTTGGGGGCGGGGTCAGAGATGAAGAGGAAGCGGAGGTGCCGAAGGTCGTCGTGGCAACCATGAGCGAGCGCAGCCAATCAAACGGCACCCTGAGGAGCGTCAACGTGTTTAACTCAGCGGAGGAGCTGGAGCGAGCTCGGCGTCTGGAGGAGAGGGAGCGAATCGTCCGGGAGATCTGGAGGAACGGACAGCCGGATATACTGCTGACGGGGACGGGGACACTGGGACGGGTTCACTACCGCTAACAGACTCAACACTGACTCTTTATTTTATATATTTTATATATATGTACAGTACCAGTCAAACGCTTGGACACACCTTCTTATTCAATATATAGTAAATGAATAGTGAAGTGATCTATCAGACTATGAAGGAACACATAAGGAATCATGTAGTAACTTAAAAACAGTGTTAAATAAACCAAAATACTCTGTTAACTTGTGTTTTCTGAGGCTGGTAACTCTAACAACACAGAATAATCTTACTTTTCCTTTCCTGGGGTGATCCTGATGAGTGCCAGTTTCATCATTATCACATTAACTCACTTCAACATGCCTTTTGCAATCAGTTGGTCCCTCGTAGCAATGCTTTCATTGTTTTTTTTATATACTTCAGTGTAGTCAGAGGTGAAATGAGTTTTGATGGGAGCCCCGTGGGCATCCTGCCCACATAAAAAGCTGATTGGCTGACACACAGACTCTATGCAGAAAACAGGCCAATCTGAAACCTCTTTGTTTTGCAAGCACTTCATTAATAGGCACATGAGCGGATTGCCTATCTCTTCCTCTCTTTGCCACATGTGATTGGTTGTTGATTGATTGGTGTCGCCTGCATGCCCCTTTGTGTTCACTCTTGGGCCACTCGTTCTAGATTCCGAGAAAAATCTGGGCTCCAGGGAACCGTTATTGATATGTAGTAAACTCTCGCAACTTCCGGGAGACTTGGTACATCTGTATTCACTGTATACCTGTAACTCTACCTCTTCACTACTTTACTTTAACTGATGCTCTCAAACACTTTATTACGAGACAAGAAATTCAAGTAATTAACTCTTGATGAGTTCAGCACAGCTGTTAACTGAAAGCCTGAATTCCAGGTGATGTGTAAAGCTGTCATCTTAGCAAGAGGTTTTACTTCTTGCTAAGAATCTAAAATATGAACCATTTTGGTTTGGTTACTAAATAAATCCAAATGTTTTTCTTTATACTTTGAATGAGATTAGAAGTAATCTACTATAATTATGAAAAATCAATGAATTTACAGTGTGTCCAAACTTTTGACTAAGACTGTATACAGTTGTAATTGTAATTATGTATATACATATACCAGTGATGAGCTGGTATAAGCTGAGTTTCAGGTCAAACCATACATATCAAAACACATTACAACTCTAATGCTAGAAAGTGCTACTTTTTGTTAGCACACCTATGGGAATTCTCATGGTATGTAAACACTAATAATGTAAATACTGATAACACCGATGGACATGATGGAAATTTTGAGGCCTTTCTAGATTTAAAACAAACTTTTTGAAGCTTCTAGAACAAATTCCAACACCAGCAGATGATCAGCATGACTCTCCAAACCATCACTGATCATCAGTAAATTTTACATTTCATTTAAAGTAAATCAAGGGAGCAGAGTCTGGAGGAAGAGTGGAGAGACACACAGTCCAAACTGCTCGAGGTCTAGTGTGAAGTTTCCACCAATCAGTGATGGTTTGGAGAGACATGCTGATCATCTGCTGCTGTTGATCCACTGTGTTTTATTATCAAGTCTAAAGTCAGTGCAGTTTTGTTTTCCCACAAAATCTTACAGCACTTCATGCTTCCCTCTGCTGCTGACAACTTTTATAGAGATGCGGATTTCATTTTCCAGCAGGACTTGGCACACTGCCCACACTGCACCAAAAGCACCAGTTGGTCTTAGTTATATAATATTCTAATTTTCTGAGACACTGATTTTTGGGTTTTCATTGGCTGTAATCCATAATATTATCAACAATCAAAGAAATAAACACGTTCACATTTTCAACTGATTTACTGAAATAAAGTAACTTTTCATTAATATTCTAATTCTTTGAGATGCTCTAGTATTTGCACCAGTTCTAGAGTTATAGAGTGTAGAGTTCTGTCACAAATTGATGTAATTTGCTCACACTATTTCAGTAAATAGAGTTATCTAGAGCTTTCAGCAGGTTATGAAGCTGGAACTAATTCAACACAAACAAATGTGTTAATACTCAGGAAATCCTGAGTTCCTGCATCTGAATCCACCAAAGAAAAGCTGAAGCAATAATAACAACTTTCTTCTGTGATTTAACTGTTTATTTGTGTTTTATTTCATGTTCTTATCACTTCAAGAACATCTTGTACATTTAAGCGTAAACATTTTGTACCCTGTATTTTTGAAGCATCTGTTTATACACTGTTCATATTATCATTATGTTTGAGTTGTTTTCTGCAGTTTGACGATACTCTGTCAATAAATCAATGGTTTGTACAAAAGCAGAACAATTTAATTGAGTTAAATTCCTCTGAATCTCTTTGTTTAGAAAGGTCTAAATTTGGATCTCTGACTCCAGAGTGACTGTTCTCCGGACACACCCCTAACCAGAAGCAATTTCCAGTAGAAAAATAAACTCAGTTCTCTGTCCTTTCACTTCTCGACCCAGAGCTTCCTGTGGCTGCTTTCCCACATCCCCCCGAGCCGGCAGCCCCCCGGAGGACAGATAAACCACCCAACATCCAGTCAAACTCCAGTCCTTCAGAGTTATAATGCTTCCCTACATGAGGTTTAGTTACCTTGCTATCCCGCCTTAAATGCTGCTAATTTACAATTCCTCCCTAAATGCTACTAATTTACAATTCCTCCCTAAATGCTGCTAGTTTACAATTCCTCCTTCAACATTCTGTTCATATGGACTGTTTGTGATTTCTGTGCACCCTAAGCAGAAATGTGTAAAACTCTTAAAACACTTTATCATCTACTAACTACAGTCTAAAAAGAATGTGTTTTAAGGCGGAAGGGAAATGCTACTTTAAAAATTAACAATAGACAAGATTTTTAAAAGGCATTAGCCAGGCTATATAAATCCATTCCTACATCTCCCCTTAACATGTAATATTGTAGTCACAGTGTCAAAATATGTGGATGAGATGGGACAAACGCCTTATTTATCTACAGGGATTTTCAGTTACACTGTTATTTTCTATTTATTTTGAATTGAATAACAAATGATTCCTGTGGGAGAGATCCTGTAGAATATGAATTAAAATGAATGTTGAGAAAGCTGATAAGAGATAGCAGCCAATAGCATTGTGTGTGTTTTTGCAGGATTAACTGTGAATTTTGCTGTATAATATAATATTTATGAGTATAAAGGTTATTGTGTGGTATATAAGTGCTACATTAGCTGATGTAATGGGTTTATATTTTACGTGCTGTAGACATTACTGTAGACTTCAGTTTAGTGAAACATGCGCCTTTGCTGTACTGGTTTCCATTTATACCCCAAAGAAATACATAACCCCTCCAATTATCATTGTATAATTCGCACTTTACTGATAACTGGCAACTAGTCTTTTACATGTGGAGGAATTGTGATCTACTCTTCTTTACAGAACTATTTTAATTCAGAAACAGCATAAACGTCCTGTCCTCAGTCAGACTTTAACTAGACCCTGCAAAACCTTCATTTAGTTTTTATTTTTTTAAAGACATTCAGAGGTGGACTTCTTGTTTGTGTGCTTTGGGTCATTGTCCTGCTGCAGAACCCAAGTACTCCTGAGCTTGAGGTCACTAAGCAACAGATGGACGGATTCTGATTCTCCTTCAGGATTTTCTGATAAACAGCAGAATTCCTGCTTCCATCATCTATTACAGCAAGTTATCCAGCAGCTCCAGACCATCACACACAAACACACACACTACCACCACCATGTTTTACAGCGTTCAGTATGATGATCTTTTTTTCTGAAATTATGTTAGTAAGAGGACACACACCTTCCAAAAAAAAGTTCCACTTTTGTCTCGTCAGTCTAAAGAATATTTACCCAATTATCTTGGAATTCTCCCATGGAGACCATTTTCACCCAATCTCTTTATTCTTATTATTGAATCATTAACACTGATCTTAACTGAGGCGAGTGAGATCCTGCAGTTCTTTAAATGTAGTTCTGGGTTCTTTTGGGATCTCCTGGATGAGATGTTCATACCCTTTTGGAGTAATTTCGGTTGGCCGGTCGCTCCTGGGAAGGTTCACCAGTGTTTTTCTCCATTAGTGAATAATAGTGAATCACTGTGTTTCTCTGGAGTTCCAAAGCTTTAGAAATGACTTTATAACCTTTTTCATACTGATAGATGATTAATGACTTTGTTTTCATCTGCTTCATGTTGTCAGACAGGTTCTATTTAAGTGATTTCTTTATTCTACAGGTCTGGTAGTAATCAGGCCTGGTTGTGGTTAGTAGTGAAATTAAACTCAGCTTTCTAAAACGTGATTAATCACAATTAATTAAAGGAGGCAAACACTTTTTACACAGGGCCAGATTGGTTTGGATAGTTTATTTCCCTTGATGAATGAAATCATCATTTAAAAAGTATTTTTTTATATATTTACTCAGGTTATATTTGTTTGATAATCTGAAAAATGTAAGTATGATAAAAATGCTTTCAAATAATGAGTTATAATGTGTTTTAGCTAACACTAACATTACTGCTAGTGTGGTTAACGCTCAAACTTTTATTTGCATAAAAGTGTCCGAGCCCTTAAACGGCTCATTCTGAAAGGGATTAAAACTGGTGAAATCTCTTTATGCAAGACTTCTGTGTAAAAAAAGCTTCATGAACATGTTTTGTACAGAAAATAGACCTAATCTAACTTTTGTATTAAGAAAGGTATAGTATGTCCCCTTTAAATAATAATATAATTAGCGTTCTGCACTGCTAATAGTAGCGTTGCTAATCGGTGCATTCTGTGTTAAACCGCTGACTTTCTGTAACCGTATCCCTCAATTACGCCGCTCTGTAACGGTCCACAGCCGTCAGTGTGAGAAGGATAAAGCTTCAGAGGGGCGGGGCATCTGTTCAGCCGCCACATTTCAGTGTGGAACTGCAGATATGATCAATCTCTGTTAAATACGGCTATTAAACCTGACCCGTTACCATGACATCCAGTCTCTAATAGCTCCCAGCTGCAGACCGGACTCCAGTGACCCGAACCAGCCATAAACAAACACTGCTCTTAAAATAAACCGAGGAAAGGGTTTTATTGAAACAGAAAGAATGACAGACAGAGACTGAAGCATTGCTTGAATCGTATAAACGTAATAAAACAGCCGTACAGTCGTGTAGATACAAAATCAAAATCAGGGGAAAATCAAATCAGTACACAGACTTAAAGCAGCAACAAACACATCGGTAGCCTTTTCTGACTGTGCCTTTATTCACTTTACTGTGCTAAACTAATCTATATTTCATTATGAGGAATTTAACGGACTCTGGGACTTTATCCAGGATAGCTCTCACTGTGAGTTGTAGAAGATGTTGAAACTACCTCCACCATGTTTGGAAGCTGTACCCTATCCTGGCTAGCTCTCACTGTAAGTTGTTGATGCTGAAACTACCTCCACCATGTTTGGAAGCTGTACCCTATCCTGGCTAGCTCTCACTGTAAGTTGTTGATGCTGAAACTACCTCCACCATGTTTGGAAGCTGTACCCTATCCTGGCTAGCTCTCACTGTAAGTTGTTGATGCTGAAACTACCTCCACCATGTTTGGAAGTCGTACTTTATCTTGCCTGGCTCTCACTGTGAGTTGTAGATGTTAAAACTACCTCCACCATGTTTAGAAGCTGTACTTTATCCTGGCTTGCTCTCTGTGCAAGTTGTCAATGTTAAATCTACCTCCACCATGTTTGGAAGCTGTACTTTATCCCGGCAAGTTCTCACTGTGAGTTGTGATTATTGAAACTACCTCCACCATGTAAGCTGTACTTTATCCTGGCTAGCTCTCACTGTGAGTTGTAGTAGATGTTGAAACTACCTCCACCATGTTTGGAAGCTGTACTTTATCCCGGCTAGCTCTCACTGTGAGTTATAGATAATGAAACTACCTCCACCATGTTTAGAAGCTGTACTTTATCCTGGCTAGCCCTCACTGTAAACTGGAGCCTGTACTTTATCCTGGCTAGTTCTCCCTGTGAGTTTTAGATGTTTAAACTACCACCACAAGCTGTACTTTATCCTGGCTATTCCTTACTAAAACAATATGACGAGGTCTAAGTAAACATCTGTTCCTGCAGTGGAAAAGAAGCCAATTACTCCAGCTTTTCTCTTAATTTCAAGGATGTGAATGTGGACTAATGTCCTGATTTGATGACCTGGGATGACCTATGACCTCAAAGAACCATTTGAAGCATTTTTTTATGTCATGTTAAAGAGAGTCGGAAGCTTTGGGGAGCTGAAGGTCAGATAACGTAAATGTCTGAGCAGCTAAAATACGCCAAAGGCTCTATTATTCATTCCCTAATCCTTTGCATACAAAGGCCACAATAAGTTAACTCCGCCCCCTCGCGCTGCGTCCCTTGGTTTTGAACTTTAATCTAAATGAGCTACACTTAAAACCAGAAGCTGCAACACAGGCACAGAATTACTGAACCGTCTCATAACAAATAACAAATCAAATCATATAAAAAAACAAACAAGCAAACAGATCATTAGTTGCCCTCAGGACAGACTTTTATATTACAAGACAATTCATAACATATTTAATAAAAGAAGACGAAAGTATGATCAGTTACAGGCGTCTCCTTCAGCTCATCCTCACAGCAGAGCAAAAACAATAAACACGTCCATTAATCAAAAATCTGAACTATATGATTGGATGATTGGAGATCACATGGGAAACAATAGCTTTTATATGAAGCCGTTACGGAGAATCAGGTCCGACACACAGCGCACCGACCCGGCACACAGCGCACCGACCCGGCACACAGCGCACCGACCCGGCACACAGCGCACCGACCCGGCACACAGCGGTTCAAACAAACAAACAAAAAAAACACATCTAACATACCCAGAGAAAGAGAAAAAAGAGAGAGAGAGAGAGAGAGCATGAGTGTGTGAGAAAGAGAGTGTAAGAGAAAGATAGTGAGAGTGAGTGAGAGAGAGAGAGAGAGAAAAGAAGGGGGAGAGAGCAAGTGTAAGAGAAAGAGAGCAAAAGAAGGGGGAGAGAGAGAAAGAGAGAGAGAAAGGCAAATAAAAAGAGAATGAGAGCATGAGAGGGCAGAGGAAGGGCTAAAAGAAAAAGAGTGAGAAATGAGTGCATCATCGCAGTCAGGCAAAAATCTCAGCATTTGTTATTTTTCACATTTTTGTGAAGCTGTCAGTTCTATATACTGTATTTAAATTTCAAAACAAATGGACCAATAGGAGAAATGACTTGAGGTATGACTTGAAATGACTTGAAGAAAAAAAATGCTTCTGATAATGTCTTCAAACTGCAGACATTCGCGATGTTAAACTGTTGTTTTATTCAGTTCCATTCAGAAAAAAGCAATGCAAAATTTTAATTAAGTCTGTTTAATTTGTGCATTGTTGGAAAAAGTGGCTAAAATGAATGAAATCTTGCAAAAACCATGTGTGTTCAGCCAAATGTTTCCAAAAACTTCAATTTTGAACTAAATTCCATCGTAAAAGTTTCTGTTTTAAAGAGAAAAGGTTTTAGCATGACAGCAAAAAGAGAAGAGAAGGAAAAGGTTTGAGAAATAAGAGAAAGAAGTGAGAAAGAGATGAACTGGGGTAACAGAGGAAAGGACGGAGAGTATACAGCAAAGAGGAGAGAAAGGAGGGACATTATCTGAGAATAACAGACATCATCAGGAGAATCAGGATTTATCTGTATTTAAACAGTAACATGCAGTGTACGGCCATGTTCTCACTACAGGTAATGTTCTGCATGGTTTAGTTAAGGGGAGGAGCTTGTGTAGTGCATGCAGAAGGCCTGGTATATGACCATTACACCTATACATAAACTCAACTGGACATTACCCCGACTTTATCCTGGCAGCCCTCACAGTACAGAGTACAGATAAAGTCCAGATATACAGCTCTGGAAAAAATGAAGAGAGCACTTCTGTTTCTGAATCAGTTTCTCTGATTTTGCTATTTATAGGTTTATGTTTGAGTAAAATGAACATTGTTGTTTTATTCTATAAACTACAGACAACATTTCTCCCAAATTCCACAATTAGAGCATTTATTTATAGAAAATGAGAAATGTCTGAAATAATAAAAAAGATGCAGAGCTTTCAGACCTCAAATAATGCAAAGAAAACAAGTTCATATTCATAAAGTTTTAAGAGTTCAGAAATCAATATTTAGTGCAAAATCATGTTCTCTTTCTCCACCAGTCTTACACACTGCTTTTGGATAACTTTATGCTGCTTTACTCCTGGTGCAAAAATTCAAGCAGTTCAGTTTGATTTGATGGTTTGTAATTATTTTGAGGTAAAAAAATTGGTCAAATCAAAGAAACTCATAATTTTTAAGTGGTCTCTTATTATTTTCCAGAGCTGTGTATAGAGCTGTTATGCAGAAAACAGTGTGGATTATTACTGCGCATGTGGGAAAGAGAGTTATAAAAGAAAAAGAGAGAGAGAGGGAAAGAAACCTAATTGCAGTTCCAGCTCTAAGGCACAAGTGCGTTTCTACATTGCACTATTAAACAGGAAGCAGAGACGGCAGACTGAAGAATCGTCCTGTTTAATCATCATAATAATAATAATAAAAAAGTGAAATTCAACTCCAGACAAAACGATTTCAGACCGTAAATAATAAAAAAACATGAACACAGCCTGGAACTCTAGACAGGAGCGAGTTAAACGCTTTTAAACTGAAAATAAAATCCTCACAGTGGCTCAACACCAGACGAACAGCAGCGCTAAACACTCCAGTTCACTCAGACGTGTGTGTGTGTGTGTAGATGTGTGTGTAGATGTGTGTATGGATGGATTACGGCCGCTGTATCCCCCTCAGCCTGGCTGGTGGGGGGGCGGGTTTACGGTTTGGAGGATTCGCTCTCTCCGGTTTTGTCCTCGTCTTTGTGGCCGTGCTCGGGGCCGTCGTCCGCCAGCTCCCCCTCCTCCGCCGCCCCCTGGAACATGTCGTGTGTCCACTTGGGGCTGCTGCCACTGCCGCCACCGCCACCTCCGCCGCCGCCGCCGCCACTCCCGCTGCCTCTACGCACGGTGAAGGAACCTCTGGTGCGTGGGTACTGGCCACGGCCACGGCCACGCCCATCCGGCCACTTCATCTCTGCTTCACGATCACGGTCATCATGCTGCAGAGATATATAAGAAAATATTTGTATATATATATATTTATGCTTACATTTATATGATGCAGCATTACCGAGTAGCATCACAGTGCTAACGCTCGGAGAAAAGCGCAGCGCCTCGGTTCTGATACATCAGCTCACAGACGCAGCCTTGTGCTGATCCACATCACCCTAGAAGTGATGAGGGGAAAGAGCACCATCTACTACTGTACCCACCCAGAGATAGAGCAAGACCAATTGTGCTCTCTCAGGGCTTCAGCAGCTGATGGTAAGCTGCATGACCAGGATTCAAACCAGCGATCTACCAATCATCCTGGACCACTTGGATACCCAATAGGTAAATGTTTAAGTGAAATGAACTTTGATGTTTTATTCTATAAACGACAACGAACATTTCTCCCAAATATATTGTCATTTCAAGCATTTACTTGCAGAAAATGAGAAATAAATAAGCAAAATAAATAACAAAAAAGACAGAGCTTTCAGACCTTAAATAACGCAAAGAAAACAAGTTCATATTTATTTAGAATTACTTTTAAATTACTAAATATGAAAGGAACCGATATAAATCTGATTACCTGGAAGTACTTCCTGCTCTTTGGAGTGTACTCGGGGTCCCACTCCTCGTCTTGGGGTCGTATTGGTCCGCCCACATTAGCAGGGTTACCATTGTTATTGTTGCCAGGGTAATTTCCCCGGTTCCATCCTCGGCCTCCTCTCATTCGAGGCTGGGAAACAGAAAAATCCCTTTAGTATTGTTATTATTACTATTATTACTAGAACAACAGCACAGCAACAAACCTCACTTGTGTTTAAACAGCAATTAAACACAGCAGAGCCATGTATAGTGCTTCGGCCTTGAGGAAGCACTACAGTTATACAACATTTAGAACATCTTTTAACAGAATCTTTAGTCCCATGTTTTTCAGACTATAAGACTGACTATAAGGATTATAAGGCGCATTTAAAGAGACACTATAAGGAACTTTTAATACAGCAGATCTTGTCGCTGAGTGGTGGTGGGAGATGGTGGTGCTAACTAAGTTAAGATAAAGTTCTCCAGCACTTAGGCTGGAGCCGAGGCATTAGCGGCTAACCGCTAGCCCAACATTGCAACACTGGAACCCTGAGCGTAGGTATTTTAACATGGAAACTGCACAGGCTACAGTCAGATATGCTCATGCTGCTCCAGCAGTGCTAGCCGAGGTTAGCAGAATGCTAAAGGGCCTATATAATCCCCTCTGAATTGCCAAAGAGCTAGCGGTTAGCGGCTAATGCTGCTCCAGTCTCAGTGCTGGAGAACTAAACTGAAACTTACTGCTCCTTAATACCTGACTGGTACAATTTATACATAAGGTGGGAAAATTAAAGGATTTTAAGTCCGCCTTATAGTCCGAAAATTACAATATTTTCTAAATTCAGTCCTTGCTTTAGGCGTTTTAGACATTTGGACCCTATTATACCACATGACATCTGGAAAACTCTTGCTTTATCTAAAACTCTGTCTTACTTCAATCATCTATAAACACAGATGCCAAAAACCAAACCAAAACCTTAATTTTTGCACACATTACCATATATCAGAATGTGCTTCAGCTCAGTTCTACACACCATGTGTTCATCATTGTAGTAAAATCCAGGCTACAGTACTTACGAAGCCTCGTTCGTGTCCCCCGCGTCCTCTATCGTATCCTCCTCGATCGTATCCTCCCCGGTCGTATCCTCCGCGGTCGTAGCCCCCCCGTCCCCTCTCATAGCCTCGCTCCATGTGGCCCCCCTCGTAGTCCCGGGGCCCGCGGTCCATGGGGCCCGGGTACTCTCGGGGTCCCAGGCGAGACTTATCGAACCCCCCCTTCTCCGCGTGCTCCTCCTCCCCGTGGTAGTCCCGGGAGCGGTACGGCTGCGGGGACGGAGACGAGGAAGAGGAGGAGGAAGGAGAACGCTCGCGCTTCTTCTTACTTTTCCTTAAAACGAGGGATAAAGTCAGTCATCAGGGAACAGGTGATTACAGAGGCTTGGGGTTTGAGCCTGTGCAGTGTTCTACAGAGCTCTACAAATCAATAAATAATGATTTAATGCACATTTAAGGAAGTCATTGTTGGTTCTTCACGGCTCTTTTGTAAGAACAGAGACTTTTTCTTATTCTGTGATGTAAGAAGAATAATTAAACACATCAGGTATGATCTTTTTCCAGCTTTTATCACATTCTCCTTCAATTTTACCTGTTTTTCACCTGTAGAAAATAGGAAATGACTAATTATACAGAGAGCAAAAAGCAGAATCTTTAAATTCCAAATTATAAATTGTATTTGGTCGAGTCACTTGAACATAAGCTTCACTGAAAACGCACAGCACATAGAATAGTACACAGTAATCTGTGTGGGTTGTGGCCTCCAAACCTGCCCATCGACAATCCCCCAATCCCATTTCCACACCCCGGTTGCCAGGTATATAACATAACAGCAGAAAATAAGTGAGCTGTAGCCATGGAAACGAGTGAGCTTGCTATTTAACTCTGCTGAACAGGTAATCACTGAGCTTCGGTAAGGTTTGCTAACCATAGCTAGGTAACTTACCACCACCACTAGTGTAAAACAGATGGGCATTTTGGACACTGTAAAACAAATCTATTTACTTTAACACTGACTGTGTCACACAAAAATATATATATTTGCTCAAAAATAGAAAATAACCTTTAGTATTTTTAAAATTCACTCCTTGCTTTTTTTAAAGACGTCTTAAACATCCAAAAAACTCCTGCCTTACCCAAAATAGCCACACACCGACATGCCAAAAGTCATGGGACAGCAGTATGCAAACTGATTACGAACTGTTATGTCAGGGAAGGGCTCAGGAATGCCCACAACTGTATAAGTTGTGAGGTGATATCTTGTGAGGAAGGCTGAACACTCGCAAGCATGCTCACGGCCGGGTTCACTCGTGTGAACAGACGAGTGACTTCTGCACTGAATGCAATTGTGAACAATGACGAAGACCACATATTCCACAGGTCAAAAGTCATGGGACGCAATACCTCCACAATAGTTCCTGTCCCATGATATGTGGCATGTCTGTATATGGCTGTCAGTTGTCGACAAACAATCGATAAACAAAACAAAGACCATTAAAGAGAATTAAACGTTAATAAATACGGATCCTCATCAGTTCAGATCTGTTACCCTGCAGGACTTACTTGGACTTCTTGTGTTTGGAGGGTTTGTCTGGAGACAGTTCTCGGCTGGGGGTGCGAGACCCGGCTGAGCCCTTGCCCCCCTCGCGTTTGGGGTATTTTTTACGTCGCTCAATATCCAATCGCAGGTCCATAGATTCTCCTTCATATTTTTTGCTATAATCCTGTGGAGACACACAGATGCAGTGCAGAATTAATACAGGATTATTAATACTCTGATAAACTAAGAATGAAGCCTGGATTAAGTGTGAATAAAAGGTTTCAGTGAAATATTCCCCACTGACTGAAGAATTCAGCCCTGAATTTACACTTTTGTGATACAAATGAACCAATAGAAAGAAGCCCTGGGAAACCATATTTAAGACTGAGGTTTGTTTAGAAAGAGCAACAATATCACTATTAAACTTGGGAAAAATGTCCCATAATCTGTAAACTGTAAGTGAGGCAGAAATACACATCAGTGAACGGGAAGCTGTGAACCACCTGTTGACAAAAATAAATGGGTTGCAGTGCGCCATCTACTGGTGACTCAGAGGAACGACAAAGAGTAAACCTTCAATTTCAGAGGTAAAAAAACAAAGAAATAAAGATTACAATATAAAACCATATAAAATATACAGTACCAGTCAAAAGTCTGAACATACCTCTTCTTGTTCAGTGTTTTTTCTCTTATCTCTTAATTTAATTTATTTTCTACATTGTAGATTAATATTAAAGACATGGAAAAGATTAAGGAACACATATAGAATTACATAATAAACAGTTAAAAAGTGTTTTTCCTCCACATTAATCCCCTGATCTAAACCTGATGAATTGAGATGGTGATTTGAGGTGATTTAATTGGGATGAGCTGGAGCTTCACTATTGTTCAGCACCTCCAGAAACTCCTTCCTTCAAGACGCTGAGAAAACTATTCCAGGTGACTCTCCCTCATGAAGACACTGAGATTAAAATCTCACCAAGAGTCTGCAGATCTGTCCTCAAAGATACATGTGATACTTAGAAGAATCTAAAGTATAATAAAACATATATATAAAAATAATTCAGCGTGTGTTCCTGTATATAGCTTTAATATAGTGTTTAATTTTACATTTACAAGGGAAAAATCATTATAAAAGGAGAGAAAACACACTGAATCAGAAGAAAAGAGGTGTGTCCAAACTTTTGACTGGTACTGTATATACATTTAATGCATTATAAAACAAAAAAGTCCATTTTAAAGATATATAATTTCTTTCCACAGGATAACGGTGAGATGGATAAATGTATTTTTTAATAATACATATACACATCTTTGCGCAATTCATTAAAACTGAACTCTAACAGCATCTAAAAGCACATTTTTTTATTTTTATACATAAAAAAGCATTAATTTAAGATAGCCCTGTAAAATAGGTTAAACTATTGTTTCTGACCAAAAAAACCCTGTTTTTCCAAAATAATAACTTTATAAGAGAAGGAAAACTTCACAGAATGGACGTTAATATAACAAAAATGTAAAAAATGAATCATTAAAGACGTTTTCTTAGCAGAGCCACAATATGGTCTAGACTAGGGTTAAATAAAGCTGAAAGAATGAGGTTTTTTTTTTTTTCAATTTCTTCCATCATTAAAACAGTGATTCTAGAACCATAAACATCATACTGTGACAAAAAGAAGAGTGTTGGGCACCCAAAGAACATGTGTAGTGCACATATAAAAAAACAAGTGAGGCTACAGAGGAGAGATCTGATGGGAAAGCAGCATGCTCCATGCTTTCCCCAGCGTGATTAGTACAGAGCCTCACTTGTTCAAAATGCAGGTTCGAGGAGGAATACTTACTATGGCGTTCGCTTAGAGGTCCACTGAAAGGCTTGGACAACAGGATCAATAGTCACTTCCTTTTTGATTAGCCTTTTGTTTGGGCATGTACGTACCCACCGATTAATCATATCACAAAAGCTGGAGGGGGAGGGCGTAATGCTGAGTAATACAAAAGGTACTCGGGGTTCTGCTGTATTAGAATTATGCACCTCCTTTAAATGGGGGGAAAAAGCACATTGCAGTTTCAGCTGGCACACACTGAGCTGGAATTTTGATTTGAAAACGCTCTGTCACCTTATACTCGCTCTCTTCCATATCCTCAAACAGACGAGAGTGCTTCTTAAAAGCACTGGGAGACACATCAATTCTCCTACGGGGAGAGAGAGAGAGAGACAAAAACAGAGGTTACCCTGATAAAGAACTTATAATATTTACTTATTTAAGAATTAACAGGTCAGTTTAATATTAACCCATATCATTCCATCATTATAAATTCTATAAAATCAATATATAACTTGTTTCATAACTGAAAATGAGAAATGTGGCCTCTTTTTCACTGCAGAGCCAAACAGTTCTGGGTATGGAGGGTAATATCGCACAGTAGCGATGTGAAACGAGCCCCAAACTGGCGTGCTAACACCATGCTAACAAAGATAGACAGAGCTCTTCATTGTTGTTGTACAGTGAAACTACTGGAGATCGGTTGCTGGCATGCTAACACTGCAGTAGTAATGGTTGAGGAAGCAGCCCCCCCCTTAGAGCCCAAAAACTCATTTTAAGCACGTGCCTGATTTAAACCATTAAAACATTGTTTTTAGTAAGTAAGGGCATAAAAACTGTCCTTTTTAATTACAATTCCAAGCTGTTAATGCAGGTAAAGCATAAAGGCTGGTTTAGACTGTCCGCACGAAGAGCTGTGCAATGAAGACGTGTTTATTCTCTATTGTGATGTGCATCTGTATGTCAGGTGCCTGTACTTCCTGATTTCTGCCCTCAAAAGTTTCCATTGCCTTGCCTGACCGCCATGTCTGCACCTTTATAGGGCTGGGAATCGAAATTAGATACCAAAAAGGCACTGACCGAAATGTCTCGGTACTACTGTTTTCGATACTTAGTATGAAACAAGAATAAACACAGAGAGAGCACAATCACAGCGGCGCCCTGGAGCACACAAGTGGAGATTATTCAGACTGTTGATACACCGCCGCTGTGCTGAAATCTCAGGTGCTCGCTCTGTCTCTCTCCTTCTCTTTTGCACTGTCTCTCAACCCCCCCTCTACACTGTGATATTATAATACAGCACAAAAATATCTAGTCTGTCAGACCTTAAGCCACACTACACTATTCTTACTGTCACTCACTATAATATTGGGAAATTCTAGCATTAAAAAAAATGCATCATGATTTTTTTTATTTTTAGGTTATTGACACCACTAACAGAAATATAATTTATAATTATAAAAATTGTAATAAAAACTGAAATGCATCCAGTAATATGCTTCTGAAAAAAATGTGATGTTATTAAATAAATACGCTGTGTGGGAATAATTATCGCTTAAAAAAAAAAAAAAAAAGAAGTTTAGAAAAAGGTATTATAAAAAGTACCGTTTGGGTACTTGGTACTGAATTTAAGGTACCAACCAGCAGCATTTTAAAACAATACCCAGTCCTACACCCTGTGAGACCATAAACCGAAAACACCACCAGACGAGTGGAGAAGCTGGTGCTGCATGATTACATTCTGACTTCTGCATCTTTATTTTTAGTGATTAAAGTGATTTTTATACTTTGCACTACTGTAATATCATGCCATAGCTTTATATAATATTAAAAACAGCATTAAATAGATCGGGTTGATGCTGTGCATTGTAGAACGAGTATAACTGCAATGTTAAAAGAGGACAGTAACTGTCGTGCTAACAACATGATAGTGACGTTGGATGAGGCTGGTAGCTGGAGTGCTTATGTGCTTAAGTTGGACGAGGCCTATAGCAGTCAATTTTGGACATGCGCAAAGTGTTCTTTCTCTAGTTAGCATGCTAACGTGAACATCGGACACATCCAACGACAGAAACTGGCAGTGGAATTGGCATGTAATAGCCTAATTAATAAATAGGGCCCATTTGTCTCTGCAGTGATAAACAGGTTTTACTGTATTAAAGGCCTCTTTAACACACTTACCTGTGGATCTCAGGACTCTTTCTTTGCCTCATCATTTCCATCTGTGCGGCTTTTCTTTGGTACATGCCGAATCGCTCGTTCAGAGTCATCCCAGACGAGCGAAAGTGTTGAGCTACGAACAGCGAGAGAAAAAGACGAGAAATGGTTTTATATACAGTTGAATTAAACGCTATAAAATAAACTTAGCCTGATTCTACTCCCCCATCATCATCAACACAACGCACACGCAGACTGTCGGGTCCGGACCCTGAGAACTGTCCTGAGATCAGCTGCAGGTGATTTACAGTGATTAAAAGCTGGATTTACCTTTGATGTGATGAACTATGGTGACTATGTGCTGAGCGAACAGCTCTGAGGGGCTGCGGCGGAGCTGAGCAGCCTGAATGTGCTGGAAGATGGAGCGGAACTCCTCCTGATCTTTCTTAGCAGGGTGCACTAGATCCTGAGACAGCCGTCTCTCTTTGGACAGTGCACCACCTGAGCTGGAATAGGAGGGAAAGGAAGAACTCGGCCATGTTAATAACTGTAGGGGAAGATTATAAAGGCTGTAAAGCTCTATAGAGTCACTGTCACGACCAGATATGAATTATTATGGAGTTTATGAAGCTATCTATAGGAGCTTTCAGGAGATCACATTCAAATCCATAGGCATTAATATAGAAAATACTATATAGAAAATCCTAGCAAGAACCTACTGTTATGATACAGATCAGAGTACAGATATTGAATAAACTGATATATTTTAATATTGAGACAATGTAAGCAAGGCATGCTATTAAAACACCCAATCATATGCATAAAACCTGAAAAGAATCAAATATTTCTCTTTATCCCATTCGAATAGTGGGATCTGAACATGCAGGATTCTTGCATAATTTTAAAAGTCACATTTAATGCTTTTTAAGACCTAAATAAATATAATTTCAGACCCAAAAATGTAGAAAATAATTTATTGTATTGGAAATCAAAACTTTTATCTTTTTTTTTTTCAAATTTATTCTACTGTGATGCAGAACAGAGCCAACATAACGTATGTAAAGTTGCATTATGTTAAACAACACACTGAACTGCATGTAGGAACCATAAAAAGGATCATTAAATTAAAGTGTTTTAATTTAAGACATTTTAAGGACCGGCTGGAACATAGGGGTGGGCGATATGGCTCTAAAATAATATCACGATATTTCAGGGTATTTTTGCGATAACGATATACTTGGCAATATAGGAAAACAGAAAAATAATTAATTAATTTCAGGAATATAGTATAATAGTATTACAGCATAATCATAATGTGGCAAAATAAATAATATAGCATAAAATAATATAATGCAGCAAATAATATTGCAGAATATTTAGTGCATGCATATAAACTGCAAATTAAAAAAATTATAAAATAAATACACCTAAAGCTTCACAGTAAATAATAGACTACTTTTAAGACAGAACAGCCCTTTTATCACAATATGGATTTTTAATATCATGATATTTCTGTGTCACGATATATTGTATACGATATAATATTGCCCACCCCTAAAGGAACCCTGACATTTTTGAAGGTAAACTATCTATAAATATCAGTGTTTTGTTTTTAAGAATTGATGCAACGCTCTTAAGGCCTTTTAAGGCTGATTTATACTTGTGCGTCAAGTTAACACCGCCTCTATGGCGTTCAAAAAACGTTTAAGTCTGTGCATTGTAGAGTTGCACGGTGTACCGAAGGTTCGATTCTTTTTCGATACTACGTCATCACAAACGATTCGGTTCTTTAGCGTTCGATGCTTTCGATACTGTATATAGCCCAGTCACTAGCTTCAAATGAGTCAAATTAGTAGGCGCGATTTGATTCAGTTCATAAGAAAACTGATTCACACCGCAGCAGTCGGTGTGGCAGGATTCAAACTTAGTGTTCTGAACAAATGAATCGATTCACGCGCAAGCCAGCAGAGCAGCAGCGAGTGTAGAATGGCGACGGCTAAAATAACAGATGTCTCTCGTCCGCGACTTGTGGACAAAACGGGCGCGGGGAGTGAAGTGTGGGAAAATAGTCTGAGATGTAGGCATCTGTTTTTTATTGATATTTTTAAATAAAATAACGAAAACTGAAAGTGAAATTAAACTACTTTATTTATTAGCGCTGTTTTCACTCCCGCAGTTGTACAGCGGGGGGTGTTGTGCCGATTCTGTCCGCGAAGCGGGAGTCGGATTCAGTAGCGGATTCGGCACAAGCGCGGCGGCACCTCGCGGTCCGCGCTGTTCGTTGTAAGCGCTCGCGCTAGCCGCAAAATACGACAGAAAACACTGAATGAGCACGAGGAGATAAAAAGAGAACCTTTACCTGTGAGTAGCTCACATCAGAACACGCAAATCTCTCTCACTCTCGCTCTCTCACTCTTTCTCTGTCTGTCTCTCTCTCTCGCACGTGAACACCTCCGCGTTTGACCTGCAGCACTGTGTTTAGCTGTTCTTAAAAATCATTTTAATTAAATAATAGTTCTATGCTTCTATGTTACAGTGTTATTCTGATCATATTTCGCTCATTCATTTAGCAGACAAGCACCCTGATCTCTACAAAGAGCTGAGAAGTCGACAGGTTAGTGGAGTTAGTCAAGATACACTCTGTCTGTAGCTTTACTAAGATTTACTAGCGACTGCTAGTAAATCACGTTAACATGGAGAGGAGTGTGCAGGAGTTTTGTTTTGGACCCGTGTTTTTCTCTATTTCTCCATTATCCCATTGGCTGTGAAACATGAACTCAAGATGTTCACGTTTTCGCGTTTCCATCGCAAATCTGTGGTCAGGCACGTAGCCTGCTTGATCGTTACACTGAACATGGGCTTATTAAAAACGGTAAACGGTTGATTAATAAAACGGAGCAGTGAGTGTTAAAATGAACATAACATTGTAATGTTCTTCTGTCTCTTTATTTTCCTTATTCAGAACTTAACTTCTGCCCGCCCGTCAGGTTCACATAGTCAGGCTACCATTACCTCTGGTTTTAGTTTTAGTTTTTAGGAAGTGTTTAGATAATTATGTTATAGTTAAGGTTATAATAACGAAACTTGTTTTTTGTTCAAATGTTTTATTTTAGAATAAAAACGTTTGCACCGATTGTTCAGTGTTCAATCCAGTTCAGTCAAAAATAAACATTTTATGTTCAGATATTTTAATTGTTTTTTTTTCTTCCAAGTATCGTTTTGGTATCGAGAATCGTGATACTACAGTGGGTATCGGTATCGAAGTCAAAATGTTGGTATCGTGACAACCCTAGTGCATTGATGTGTATGTGTTAAGCTGCAGTTGAACCACAGAGCGGATATGTAAAGGTGCGAAGGCGTAGAGATACGCATCAGGGCTACGGGGTAGATTTGACGCAGAAGCATAAACCTGCCTAAAAAAAGTGAAAAGTGATTGTTAATTACCTCTCAGCCTCTTCATTGAACGTTTTTAGGCTAAAATTGAACTCCGGGTCTCTCTTCTTGGACGATTTGGCCGGAGGCGAGGCCTCCTGCGCTGCAGGGAACAGCGGCCTGCCCCTCTCCGAGCCTCTAGAGGGCGACGGAGACGACGGGCTGGCGCGGTTCTTCTTCTTCTCCTTCTTCTTGGAGGCTTTCTCCTCCTTACGCGCCGCCTGCTTGCGGCTGCGGTAGAGCTCCTCCAGGACCTGCTCCTCGTCCTCGGCGTCGTCCTCCGGCTGCGGCGGAGCGTCTTTATTAGAGCCGTACGAGTCGTCGTCCCACTTCCCGAAGCGCTCCTCGAACAGCTCCCGCGCCGAGAGCGTGGCCTTCACCTTGTACTTAGACTCCTCCTCCGTCTTCCTCTCCTTCAGACCCTTCAGATACGCCTCTTCCTCCTCGTCCAGGAAGGGCAGGCCCTTATCGCTCTTGGTCTCGCTGTAGACCGTGTCCGTGTCGAACAGTCCTCTCTGCTTCCTGCTGTTCTTCTCCTTCTCCGCGTCCGCGGCGCTCGCGTCTTCCTCCGGGTTATCATCCCAATCCGACGACGGCTTTTTCTTCTCTGCCAAAAACCTGAAGTGAATCATCCACACGTGTGTTTATACAGATTTACAGAGAAAGTGTGGACACAAGCTTTAGGATTTCATGTTTTTTACTTTATACTTTAACCTTCAGAACTAGGCCTGGGCGATAATCATTTAATTTTTGGCTTTAAATAAAAAAAAAATACTGACTATATGTGCGACCAAGAGATAAATCATCTGGCTGATTATTGTATCAGGATTTACAAACATAAATGTGTCTTAAATGTTCAATGTATAAGCCACTGGAATTGAATTAGTTTATCTATTTTTATAATACTGTAATTTTAGATGATACTAAGCATTAACAATGCTAAGAATGTTCATTTAAATTTAGTTATTTTATTATTATTATTATTATTATTAAAAGAGCTCAAATAAAAAAATATATATACATATATATATATACATATATATCTGCTGCGATATAACCTAAATGTTGACTTTACCCATCCACCACTTGCTCTTTCTAGATAAAAAAAAAAAAATAAATAAATAAATAAATATAATAATACATATACGTATATATATATATATATATATATATGAATAGTTTGATCACTAATAATGTTGATAGTTAACATTATATTTTCTTTTAATATTAGTTTTTAAAAAAAAAAAAAGCATGAAAATACAAAAGAAAACAAAAAAAAACAGTATTTAAAACAAATTGTATTATCACCAAGGCCTAATTTGAACAGTCTGAACAATCTAAATGAATATCTTATTATTCATGATCATTTACATCATAAATATATAAAAAAATAAAAGCTCAATCAATCAATGAAACAGGCAAACAAACAGCGAGCACTCAAAAAAAAACTGCACCACAGCAGACATGATTGATCAGTACTCATCTGGGGGAGGAAATATACTTACATCCTCTAAAGCTTTATCTCCTAAATTATGGGATTGCAAACAACCTCATATCACAGGATTTGGATTTTTTTTTTTTTGCGTTTGAACTGAGATGACCTCCATTTTACCCTTTATTCCTCTCGAGGCTCTCTGTTGGCTGTGCACAGACTGAACACATTTGAAAGAATGATTATAAATCAAACACTGAGAGAAAGAGAGAGAGAAACACAAAGAGAGGGATGCTGGTATAAAATTAAAGGTCTGGATGGAGAGAGGAGAGATCACCTACTTTTTGAAGGCGGTGGAGATCTGGGCTGATTTGTCTCCGGTCTTCATGTCCTCTTTGGAGAAGAAGCCGAAGCCGGTGGAGGTGGAGGAGGCGGGTTTCGGGGGGCTCTTGCTCTCGATGCTCCTCCACAGGGAGGCGCTGTTAGCAGAAGAGCCGGAGATGGACACTTTGACCTCGGGCTGACCCCCGGCGGGCGGCTGTGCCAGGCCGGACTGCTTGGGGCTGGTGTCGTAGTCGCTCATGCTCTCCCACTTGCTGGGCGGCTCCTCGGGTACGGCGGGCGCGGTCTTGGCGGGTTCCTCCTCTTTAACCAGGGCTTTTCCGTCGCCGGGCGACCCCTTGCTCTTGGAGTCTTTGGAGCGACGCTTCCCCGAACTCCGCCTACGCGGGGAGGAGGAGCGGGAGGAGGAGCTGGAGTGGCGGGAGCGGGAGGACGAGCGCTCGGAGTAGTGGGAGCGCGAGCGGCTGCCGGATCGTTTGCGAGGGGTGCGGGAGCGAGAGCGCCCCCTCTTGGGGCTGTGGGAGTGGTGCTCGTAGGGCTGCTGCTGGTCGCGGTGGCCGCCGTGCCAGTTATTAGAGCGGTAGCCATAGTTACCACCGCCGCCTCCTCCTCCTCCTCCGCCCCGGTTGTACCCACGGGGGAAGTAGCCGCGACCTCTGCCCCGGTTGTAGTAGAACGGCCTGCGGTAGCCGCGGTATCCGCGGGTGTACCCACGGTTACCCTGGAAATCTCTAGAAGGGTAGTTCCGTTCCCGACTGTGCGAACGGGAGCGAGATCTAGAGCTACAGAGGAAAGAAAGAAAGAGAAAGAAAAAAAAAACAGAGAAGAGGATTTAATATAACAGTGTTTTATTAAAAAATAAACAATACAACAGTCTAGTTTAGGGTGTTATATTTTGTGATCTACAGGAAGCTACTGTACAGCAGTACCTAAATAGGGAGAAAAAAGAAAGATGAGACAGAAGAGAAAGAAAAAATAAGAAAAAGAGAGAAAAGTGAAAAGAGAAAGGTAGACACAGAGAGAACAATAGCAAAGAGAACAAGAAAAAGATCTTAGCAGAGAAAAAGAGAGAAAGACATCTAGAGGAAAAAAGTAAGGATAAGAGCTAGACAGTGAGAGCGAAAGAAAGGGATAGATAAAGCTACAGATAGAAATAAGAGAAAGAGAGAAAAATAACAAAAAAACACAAATACAGAAAAATGCAAAAAAGAAAGTCAGACAATGACAGAGAACGGGAATGAAAGACAAAAGAAAAAAACAAGAAAAGAAGAGATTAAAAAATAGAGAGAAAACAAGAAAAGAAAAAATGAAAAAGAGAAAAAAAGAAAAGAAGACTTTCAAAAATAATACAATCTTAGCGTGTATAGAAAATACGGTACTGACTTGAGGCTTTGAATTATACAATATTTCGAACAAAAAAAAAAAAAGGAAAAGTCTGAGGAGAAGACAATCAGAGAACAAAAAGGTCTTAGCAGTGAAAGAAAGAAAAATAAAAAGAAAGAATATTATTAAAAAGACATTTGAATTATTGCATTATAATTAATTTCAATATCCGACATAAACAAAACATTCTTAAACAAAACCATGTACCAGGCTCTACTAATAAATGATATGTAGTGATTACCGTGGTCACATTTATACAGTATATGTTGTATGATACTGTATTAAAATGAATAGCAATGATCAAAACAGGCCTAGTGCTGATTATACTGCATATAGAATATATTAAAAAAGGACCATAACTGTAATATTGTAGCTGCAGTGTCTCTGAGGTTATTGCTGTGTATGAATTAATTCTAATAAAGGATGTGAACGGGTGGCGCTGTGTGAAATTGTTTATTGTTTAGAGGGAGGAAACTAAACAGAATTCAGTTTTCAAATTCTGTCGTAGAAACACTGTAATTAAAGCAGCAGTGTGGCGACTTTCATCATCCAGTGCAGTGTGATCAGTCAGTGAAATACAACAAATAGTTGTATAACTCGTATAGAAATTTTAACAGATTTGTCCAAAAACAGCAAAACAAACAAACAAACAAAAAAACACTTTAAATATGTGAAGAAGCACTGTTCAAAGTGCTTTTAAAAATATTTATAAAAATTTAAAAAGCTAAAAAGCCTTTTTTAATGACCTATTTATATAATTTAAATAAATTAGACCTATATTTATTATTTAAAAAATAAAGATTTTACAAATAAAGTGCTGATGACTCCACATTTTATTATTTTAAGTTTTATTATAATATACTGCATATGTATCTACGATGCCTGGCGAGATTCCATGCAGACAATATACCAAACAATACACTGAACTCAGTTTAATATTGTAGTGAATAATACTGTATAGGGTTTTTATAGTTAATAGGATGTCAGGTTAAGGTAAGTGTTTAATCTGGGCCTGTGATATTACTGTGTGTGTAGTTACTGTATGAGCCTGAGACTAGAGTGTTGCATATTTTATTAGACAGATGTATTATAGCAGATTATAATTGTCCAATGTTCTTAAAACGTAAATACCACCACGTATTACATACTCAGTAGAATTGGAAAGTTAATGGAATTAATTTGCTTAGTTGAATTAGTTGAAGTGTTTTAATGCAATTTTCAAAATGGGATAATGGACATTTTACATCTTTACATAGAGAAAATGTCAAAAGATTTCACACGTTTGGCTACCTTGAGATTAAAATTCCTTTAATAGCTCTAAATTGGGATTGCTTCCATTATGGCAAATCTGCCAATAAAAAAAAAAAATTAATAGTAAAATATGTTTCAGTTGTAACGTCAGAAATACAAACATTTCAACTGTAATCAAAAATCTAATTTGAAAAACATAAAAATAATTGTTTTATATCACCCCGCTCTAATACTGATTTTTTTGTTAACAAATTGATTTTAATTTAAAATGTAAAATTTAGTTCTTAATCTGAAATATCATGTGTTACATATAATGTCAAATGTGCTTTATCTGGTATACTGTGTAAAAATGTCATTATGAATGGGCCGATGCTGACATTTTATATAATGGGCTTAAATTGTAATGAGTAAAACATTGTGTATACTGTTAGAAATGTATAGAAAGGTTATAGATGTAATGTTAACCATGAATTTCTGTAGTATTGTTTTTTTTTTTTGTTTTTTTTTACTACTGACATTGTATTAAAATTGATGTTATGTCTGACAGAAATCCTGCTCCAAAATGACCTATTATATTTCCCTGAGAGACATCTAAACTTACCTACCCATGTCACTTTTGGCTAAATTATCTCCTCATGAAGCTGCATGGTCACCTGTGGTAAAATCTCCCACACCTCCAGCTTTAGAATAACGGTGCATGTTAAGAGTATGACTTAAGCTAGTTTATTATGCCCAAGTCTAAATAAAACAATTTTTTGTCACTTTTTATTTGATATTTTGTGCCAATTTCACAAGATATTTGTATCATATGTATAGCTAATTTATTTGTAGATGATACACTATTAAAATATTAAATGTTTTCTGTCTTTGCACATAGTATTTTCTAAATGTTGAATTAGTATTAAGGATTTGGTTTGGTTTTAAACAGGGTTCATACACTTTTTAACCAATACATTTCCATGACTTTTTCATGATTTCCATGAATTTTTCATCAATTTCCATCGCAAATTTAATGACTATACGATCTTTAAAACATCAGTGCAGCCATGGACAACAAAAAGAAAACTAAATCAACTAATCAACTGTTTGGGGCTAAATTACGGAATTAACTCTGAGCTGATGTATTTTGTTAGCTCAAAATAGATTTTCTCAGTTAATAAATGGAAACACATTTGTAGGTTGCAAATTTCCATGATTTCCTCAAAACTGCCTGGGTGTTTCTATTTTTTCAAAACTTATCCAGGCCTGGAAATTATTTTTTTCAAATTCCATGACTTTTCCAGGATTTTCATGACTGCACAAACCCTGTTTAAAGATCGACTGTATGATAAACTGTCCTCTTAAACTATTGCTAATTTTTAAATTGCTCAGTTTAATATAGTAGTGCACTGCACGTGTGAATAGGATGCTGTATTAAGGTGAGTGTGTGTTTAGGCGTACGATATTTGTGTGTAGTTACAGTGTATAAGCCTTGTTCTATTCAGACACTACTGCTTTTTTTTTTCAAATATTAGATATCTTAATGCTTTAATATTCTTAAAATGGAAATATCACCATGTATTATATTTTATTTTTATGTTTTTTTATTTACAGGGTTCATAGATGTTTTAACAAACACATTTCCATGAGTTTTAATTACTTTTTTATACCATCAAGGCAATTTTTCATGAACATACGATTTTTAAAACCTCAGTGCAGACATGAACAATAAAACCAAAAATCAACTAAATCTATAAATAAAACTCATTATAGAAGGTCTACAATCAATTAGATAAAATGTGGACACACAATCTGTAATAATTAAACTATGTGTCAGATCTTGAGAGCTCCATTGTTTGGGGCTAAATTACTGGATTAACACTGAGCTGATCTATTTGTAGTTCAAAATAGATTTTATCCATCGATAAACTGAAACACAAAGATTTGTAGAGCAAATTTCCTTGACTTTTCCTAAACTTTCTGGGTATTTTTAACAGTAAAATATATATTTTTAAAACTTATTCAGGCCTGGAAATCGTTATTTTTTAAATTCCATGACTTTTTTTTCAGGTTTTTCATGACCGTACAAACCCTAAATGTGATATTTATCGTACAGTAACTGTATGTCCTGTACAATTAGCCCTGTATATTGTTTATAAAATGTAATGTAATTGTAATAAGTGAAGCAATGTATGAACTTATGTTATAGATGTAATTGTAATGACACTATTCTGTCATATTACGTTTTTCTGTAGAAATTGCATTAAAATTTGTTAACTTAAATAGAAATGGTGCTCCAACATGACTTACAATTGTTGTATATTCTCTTTAAATGATGCAATTTTCTCTATGGATATATGCAGCTTAATTAATAAAATGATGACAGTTTAAGCAATATAGTATTTTTATAGGGTATTTGTATTTTTCTTAAAGATATCCAGGCCTGGAAATAATTATTTTCAAATTCCACTACTTTTTTCCAGGTTTTTAATGACCGTACAAACCCTGAATTTGATATTTATTGTATACTAACTGTATGTCCTGTAAGATGTGCCGTGTATATTAGTTGCCAATTTCTTGATAAATGGGCGTATCTGTATGTGTGTGTGAAATTCTGTCATATTGCACTTTTCTGTAGAAATTGCATTAAAATGTGTTAACTTAAATAGGAATGCTGCTCCAAAATGACTATTCTCTTTAAATGATGCAATTTTCTCTATGGACATATGCAGCTTGATTGATAAAATAATAACAGTTTAAGCAATATAACTGTAACAAGTGAAGCAATGTATAAACTAATGTTATACATGTTATTTAAATGACATGTATTAAAATTCTGTCATATTGCCCTTTTCTGTAGAAATTGCATTAAAATTTGTTAACTTAAACTCTAGAAATTCTGCTACAAAATGACTTTAAATTGTTGTATATTCTCTTTTAAAAGGTAAATATACAAGTTTTTTGCTGCTGTTTTCCATCCATACACTGAACATCAGGTACTCAGGTACTATGTGGCGTTATAGCCACTTGGGGGAGCTGCTTAACCACCCGCATCTACATTACTCAACTCAGACATACACTTACATAAACTCAGATCCAGCGTCTCACAGCACGCCCGCTCTACTTCCCCTACTACAATCACGCTTAACGCGTTTATACAGTTAAAGCCTTCATATCATTATATGCAGATATTAATATAGATTAAAGCTGACCAGAAAGCCATGATTTAATGATTTAAATGTAAAAACTTAAGAAAAACATCTTCCAATGTGCACAAAGAAAAAATGAGTCAGATGAAGTAAACGAAATTGAAACTAAACTGAACACGAACACGAACAGAGGCATATAAAAGGAAAATGTAAAAATATTATATATAACACAGATATATAACACAGCAATGTCTTATTATAGCAAGTCAACACTTACCTCCTGCGCTTTTTCATTGAAAAATTAAGAAAATAAAAATATAAATAATATACACTATAATACAGAGCAGCACACGCTGCACAGTGAAACACACATCCTTCAGCAAGCAGATACACGCGAGAGAGAGAGAGAGAGAGAGAGTGAGAGAGAGAGAGAGAGAGAGAGAGGGGTGTAGAAGGAGGAAGAGGAGGAGAGCAGGGTGAGAACAGCTTCCTGAAGCTCTCAGAACGGAGTTATGTGTTTTTGTATTTGAGTTATATCAGTGATCAGTGACAGATTGAGTCATGTGTTCTGGACTCGACCCCAGATCTGCTCAACACAGCAGCACCTGTCCCCGACCCCGTCTCCAACCGACCAATCAGATCCCTCCCAGAACCTCACCTGAACCGGCCCCACACAAATGTTATATAGAGTTAATTACAGGTAGATACTAACTCTCACTGATCACTGACTTTATTAATGTTTATTTGGGTTTAGTATTCTAATGTTATATAGAGTTAATTACAGGCAGACACTCTCACTGATCACTGACTTTATTAATGTTTATCTGGGTTTAGTATTCTAAATGTTATACAAAATGTTAGACAATCCCTAATCAACTACCTGTCTACCTGTAATTAACTCTATATAACATTAGAATACTAAACCCAAATAAACATTAATAAAGTCAGTGATCAGTTAGAGTTAGTGTCTACCTGTAATTAACTCTATATAACATTAGAATACTAAACCCTAATAAACATTAATAAAGTCAGTGATCAGTGAGAGTATATACCTGTAATTAACTCTATATAACATTAGAATACTAAACCCAAATAAACATTAATAAAGTCAGTGATCAGTGAGAGTTAGTGTCTACCTGTAATTAACTCTATATAACATTAGAATACTAAACCCTAATAAACATTAATAAAGTCAGTGATCAGTGAGAGTTAGTGTCTACCTGTAATTAACTCTATATAACATTAGAATACTAAACCCAAATAAACATTAATAAAGTCAGTGATCAGTTAGCGTTAGTGTCTACCTGTAATTAACTCTATATAACATTAGAATACTAAACCCAAATAAACAGTCAGTGTTCATTTACAGCTCTGGGAAAAAATAAAAGATCACTTAAAAATGGATGATCACAAGCCATCAAACCAAACTGAACTGCTTGAATTTTTGCACCAGGAGTAAAGCAGCATAAAGTTATCCAAAAGCAGTGTGTAAGACTGGTGGAGGAGAACATGATGACAAGATGCATGAAAAAAAAATGTGATTAAAAAACAGGGTGATTCGACCAAATATTGATTTCTGAACTCTTAAAACTTTATGAATATGAACTTTTTTCTTTGCATTATTTGAGGTCTGAAAGCTCTGCATCTTTTTTGTTGTTTCAGCTATTTCTCATCAGAGAAACTGAAGTGCTCTCTTATTTTTTCCAGAGCTGTATATTTTTAAGTACTACAGGTCACACCTTTTTTTTATGGTTCATGTTAAGGTCACTGGTTTCTAAATAAGCTGCGGCGGATGTGTCGGCCAGCTGGGGTTGTTTTTCTTCTCGAAAGCATATTTACTATCACTCTTTGCCTCAATGCGTAACGGTAACTCGATGTTTTTCAATTTAGCTTTGCCTACTAAAGTATAATACCAGTCACAATTTGGGACACACATTCTCATTAATATTTGTCCCTTGTTTAATATTATTTAGTATTATTTAGCGTTAAAAATATTAATGCTGATTAATGATCTTCCTTGGTGTGTATGTGTATCAGATTAGTGATTAATCTAAATATCTGTGTATTGCTTCACTATAAACCTACAATTAGTCTGAACTCAAATAAAGTCTTTTATATGTAAAATTCAATACTTCCATTACTGAACTACTTTAAGTTAGGAGTACATCTGTAGCCACATATACTCTCAGACAGAGATCTTTGAGTTGAATAGTTATAATATTTGAGGTTATTCAGTTAACATTAGCAGCTTAATTTCTATTGGTTTTTGGCACAATCTATTTGCATACTGGGCGTGTCCCCCTGTTTCTGACATTCACCATCAGTGTGTAGTGATTCCCCCCAGGCTACCATAGGAAAACGTTTAGATGATATATAAATACAAGGTATAATTTTCTGAGCTGTATTTCTTTTTTTATATATAATTTTATATCAAATTTCTAGACTCTGCCTCTTTTTGAACTGCTGCTGATGCAGCATTACCTAGTAGCATCACAGCGCTAACACTCGGAGGAAAGCGCAGCGACTCGGTTCTGATACATCAGCTCACAGACGCAGCCTTGTGCTGATACACATCACCCTAGGAGTGATGAGGGGAAAGAGCACCATCTACTGTACCCACCCAGAAAGAGAGAGAGAGCAAGACCAACAGTGCTCTCTCAGGACTTCGGCAGTTGATGGCAAGCTGCATGAACCGGATTCAAACCAGCGATTTCCCACTCAGAGCCCCCTGACCTGTATTTCTGAGCTGTATTGGCTGTAGTGTGCTATACTGTTCACGCTATAGCATTTTCTTTCTTTTTCATCTAATTGTCTATGAGAATTTAAACCTATATTTTATCTAATAAGAGGCTAAATAATAATCTATTTCATTCTCCTGACCATAAAATTTAAAGTAAAACGTTCAAAGTAATTGATAAAAATAAACCATTCATTAAATAAACACAATTTAGGCATAATCATTAAAGGTTTTAAGTCTAACTCAAGTTTTGAGTTAACATTACTTAAGGCAAATTGAGGCAAGCAATAAACTCAAATTATTAAAGTAAATTTAACTTACTGAGGCTAAAAGTGTTAAACAGTTACCACAATTGGCAATATAGACAGCGTCAACCACATTTTGCTCACTGTAACGCACACTTAAAATCCTTACATTTTCCCAAAAGTAATCAGTGCGCCCTATAATCTGGTTCTCCTTATGTATGAATTCTATCAGTCAGGTATTAAGGAGCAGTAAAGCCACTCTGCTGAAGTACAGAGTTATACAGGAGTTTCAGTTTAGTTCTCCAGCACTGAGGCTGGACCAGTATTAGCATTAGCCGCTAACCACGCTAAGTGCTAGCACTTTCGCCATTCAGAGGTGAGTATATCGGACTGTAGTCTGTATGTTTATCGTGTTAAAACAAGCTAACGCTAGCTAATAGCACCCTGGCTTACCTCAGTGTAGCGCTGTCAGGTGGCATTAGGCACTAACTGCTAGTGGTTAGCTGCTAATGCTAATGCTGCCGCACCCAGCCTTAGTGGAAATCTAAGCTTACTGTAAATGAATAGATGCACTTTACTTACTCAAACTTTTTAGGAGAAAAATCTGTGTGGAACATCCAATGCTTGTTTGACATGTTTTTAAGAATTATAGTTTTGTTTACTTAGCTTAGCTTTACAGGTCCCACTACCCAATGACGAGACCTGGGAATTTAGAAGGAAAACATGGCAACACCCCTGTCCCTACAACTAGTTAATAGTATCGCATAAAATGAAAAAAAAAAAAAAAAAAACCTAGAAAATTGACATTTATTGATAGTGCGCCTTATAATCCAGTGCGCCATATAGTGCGAAACATACAGTATTATGTACATTTTATGCTTATTGTTGTCCCCACTGAACTAGGGATTAGTTATTAAAGGTAAAACATTTAATGCAGTTAAACTGACTCTAAAGATAAGAGTTTATTACAGTGAGCTGCTGCTGTTACCTGTAGCGATGTTTTCTGGATCTGGATCGTGAGCGGCTGCTGGAGCGAGACCGTGAGTAGGATCGGGAACGGGAGCGGGATCTGGAGCGAGAGTCCCGGGAGGGAGAGTTCTGAGGCTTAGACATCCTTAATCACGTGTTCTATCAACCTGATCAGAGAAGAAGACAAGAAAACAAGATCTGTTATTTATACAGAATGACAGTGATGCTCATTGTTATCTTACACCCCGATAACAGTCTATTTTCGCACCTTCCACCTGCGCCGTTTATATAGCAACGGTGCTTCTGAATATATCTACACTGATGGGCGTGGTGATCTGGAAATGAGGTGTGTTCAGGTACATTTCTGGTGTATTACTATCTCTATCTTGGCTACAGAAAACAGAGGAGTTCCACTGACTGAATGCAACCTAGACAGATGTCAACAGTCAGATGTTCATTGCTATCTTGGCATCTTTACAGCGTGATCAAGCAGGTCAGTTTCCTCTGCTGAGAAGCAGTTTACTCTGCTGTTAAAATAGCAATCTGCCAAAGTCAGAGCACACTTAGCTCTTGCAGGGAATCATGAGCAAGTGACATGCTGATTGGTTTATTTCACGTTATGCCCAAAATTAACCACACCCATGATTAGTTAAGAGAATTAGTACATGCCTTTTGCGCATTTTGAGTCGTGCAAGGTGTACTTTTCCCATCGTTATGATAAAGACACACCGACACTAGTGATGGGCCGATCCACTGTTTTTCATATACCTGCAAATACCGATATCAATACAAATACTGATGCAAGGGCTCTTTAGTTTATCATTGTTACGTAGTTACATAGTTTATCAAGATTACATAATGAGGCGGAAACAGACACACAGCACTTAAAAGTACACGCATGCATTTAATATAAATGCATTCCAAAGTCATATACAAACACAACATTTTTTTTTTCATATAAAATATTTAAAAACACAAAATAAACATCTTATGTATCAAAAACCTTTCTAGTACGCTAATCAAAACAATATGATTGACTGCATGATCTAAACAGGTCAAGTATTAGGGAAACTGCAGCAGAAACATGTGTGGAAGGATTTAAAATTAAAATTACTTTATTTTAAAGTTCAAATCTAAATACTTACTTGAAATACTTTCACAGTTTAGAAAGTGCTTTCAGTCAGTTAACATTTGTAGCAGGCAACAAAGAAGTTTCAAGTTAAATATTTAAGGTGCAAATCTAAAATAATCATCATTATCAACAAACATTATCAAAAATTGTCGTAATATGTTAACCAAAAAAGAATTATTAACAGAATTGTATCACCAGAAACAGCAACTTGAACAAGATTTCAAATAGTTGAAATAACATGCAAAACTAAATAGAAATGAATACCTCCAGTCAGGAAAAAAATGTATTTGGCTGCTTCCATAGTCTGAAGAAAACGAGACAAGTAGCAGCAACTGCTGTAAAGCACTAAAACAGCATCACAGCATCAGTCTGCACACAACAGACATTTTTCAGTCAGCTGCAGACTGAAGCTGCTGGGGGTTCTGGGTAAACTGCTATTCTGCTCTTCAAATACTCTTTCATGAACAGTACACTGATTTTTAATATATTTTCATGTAATTAAACCAGCTTTTTTTACAGTCTCTATAATGAAAAAAAAATATATATTGCCCTATTCTAAAAGCAAATCAGTAAGGGGTACGAGGTTAGGAGTGTAGATGATACAGATCTGATGTTGAAATGTGGAGATTAAAGCTGGAAATAAGGAATGCAGGAGGGCAGGTTTGGAGGAACCGGTGCTGGCACTGCTGTGAGAGAACATGTCAGATCTATTAATCACAGAGCAGATTCTCCCTCACTGAACGAGGACAGCTGTCTCTCAGCTTCTCTCAACACCGCCTGCAGCAAACAATGCCATTCATCATCACATCTAAACCTGGAGCTTCACCCATCACTCTCAACATCGACATATCAGCACACAGGAAACACGTGACACTGGTATTGAGGGGAAAAAATATATAAACTCACCAATTTTCTACTACTGTTTAGAGTTTAAAAAACAACGATTAGATCATACTCCCAGATACATCAAGATCTTATTAGGATCGGATCAATCAAACCAAATTCAGATGCTTTCAGAGATGGATCTCAACCACATAATTTAAGTCTACACTGAACAGGTTTCTGTGCGTGGATTCAGTTAGAGCTAAACATTAATGGGGAACAAAATAGTCTGTGATAAGTACTGCAATATTTTAAAATGCAGATGTTTGATTTTAACCAGAGGTCACAACAATTCAGAGGTCTAACGTCACAATAGAGCTGGACAGTAAGCTTTAACAAGCAAAACATGCCTGAGAGAGAATTAGTATAGCAGTTTTTAAGAATCTGCTACTTAAAACATTGCAATAAATACTGTGTATTGTGGATTAGGGTATTATTGGCTAATAATTGCTTTTCTTTTAGATACATCAGCATCGGTTGTCTAGATTTATGAAACCGATACCTGTTAATGTATGTATTGTATTCTGGAAAATGTCAAAGCGAAGTTAGCTGCACACTACATTGCAACGAGCCAACACTGGCAGCACCACTTTAAAATCCACTGATTTAAACTTTTCTACTTCACAATAATAATAATAATGAACTGTGTGTATCCAAGTTGAGAGTAAAATAAATGATACTGTGGTGGGAAATTGCCTTACATGACTGCGATATGACTACTGCTCATGCTCCCATCGTGTTGAGGATGTTGCTGAAATATATACATATAAATAGTGTAGTGGAGCCACATCAATCCTAAAAATGTTTTGGAAGTATCATTCCAATTAGGCCTGTTACAATAATTATGCTATTGGCTTATTGTATGATAAATTAACATGATCATTTTGTCACACACTAATATTGCCTCTTGTGTTTATATGCTTTTATTTTTGAGTACAGTTTTATATCTGTAGCTCGGTTTTTAATTAAGACAAAACTTGCATTTGCTTTCTCATGTATACACCATGAAAGGCACTGTGAAATGCAATGCATTGTGGGAATCTTTTTGGAGCTGTCATGGGCTGCAGTGAAGCAGCAGGTAATCTTCTGTCCTTCATTATTTTAATTTCTGTTTAGTCTGTTTATTTGTTGTTATATTGTGTTATGCATTTTCCTGGTGGTAAAAAGAACCAAAATAGTTGGCTAGCTGGTTCTAGTCATGAAGGTAGTGATGGAAACAGCTACCCTGAGCCATCACGACCCAGACAGAGCGACAAGACGACTAGTGCCATAATTTATTAATATAATTATGATAAAATCATAAATCGATAAATCCTGGAACAATTAATCATCCGTTAGAAAACAGTATGACAGGCCTAGTTCCAATATTTATATTTCTTACCATGAAAAAGTAACTGGGCCTCAGTAACTCCTGCTTATTCATGTGAATGATTTGTCCAACTACTATCTCTTCACTCTCTTTAATCACTAGAATGACTAAAACAATATTTGCACGAATCTGCTGTTTGTCTACCCCCTCCAAGCCCCCCCAACCCCTTCAGTACAAACTGATAGCAAGATATCGTAGTTCACAACAAGAAGTGAACTCTAATCCTCTGCAGTTAATCATCACCCAGATCCTGTCATCTCTCATCATTCCCGTAACTACAGTCAAACAGGCCGAATCAATCAATCAACCAGAGCTTTACAGAGCTTTCTACATTCCTACAGCCCAAACCCAGACTTCAGCCATGATGGACAGATAATCTATACAGCACTGAAGGTGTTTATCTTAAAGCCTGGAGGTTTGATGTGCATCATGGTCTACAGCTCTTCAGGCTTGATTTACAGAGCATCAGTTACACTGAACGGACGGCTTTCTGTGAATCTGATCTCTATCAAAACTTGATCAGCGAGATCTGCCACAGCTGACAGAAGCTCTTAACTTACTCAAAACACACAGCATTATTCAGATGCTTTCAACATCTTCAGAATGAGAGTCCTGAGAAGCAAGTGGTGATGCCCTCACAGTATGATCAAGCAGCTAACACCAGCACATTGGGCTTTATGTGCATTATAAACCCACTAAAAGAGAGAGACAGAAAGAGTGGGAGTGAGTTTACACTTATTAAGTACCGTATTTTTCGGACTATAAGGCGCACCGTATTATAAGGCGCACGATGAGTGAACGGTCTATTTTTAGTGTTAGTCCATACACAAGGCGCACTGGATTATAAGGCGCACTAAATGAAACTTTATTTATATCAGTAACAATAACTCTGAGCAATAAATCCTTCACAATATCTGTGAAAAATAACAACATCTCTGAGCAATAAATCAACAAGCACAGCAAGTACGTATTACTCCGCGACGCTCCTGACAACGGTAGCCGCAACGCTCCGACAGACCATAATATTATGTTGAAGCACAGCAAGTACGTATTACTCCGCGACGCTCCTGACAACGGTAGCCGCAACGCTCCGACAGACCATAATATTATGTTGAAGCACAGCAAGTACCGCATTACTCCGCGAGGCTTCTGACTATAATAGCGTGTTGTGCCGAATTCGGTGAATAAAACGGTTTTAAAACAGAGATAAATATTGGATAAGTTTCATTTCTGGATGAAGTGATTTCCAGCGCTGTTTGGATATAACTGTGGATTACAGGAGACTGGATTGATGGATTCTCTTTAGTCTGGACGCGTTTTGAAGGTAGGACCTGTGGCTGAGCGCGGGTGTGTGTTCGGGGGGTGGCAGCAGTGACCGGAGGTTACCCCAGGACAAAAGGAGAGCCTTTTATTACTGGAAACATGCGCTCTGACGCAGCTCTAATTCATGAAACATACATCCTACAGTAAAAGCACAGTTCTGGAATCCGGAGAGCCAGACGGTTCGAATGGTGTATGACATGACCGCATTCGATGAAATATGGACGAACGATAAACGCAAATATGAGAGTTATGAATTATTAAAATCATAACCAAGGCATATTTCGCCCTAAATGTTTATTTTCTGAAAGGATATTCCGCTAAATAGGCTAAATAGCTCAAAAGCAGAGATTCTAAGCTTTAAAATGGTATATTGGATGTCTATATTGAACCTGTAACTGTTCATAACTATTCAGAAACACAGCCAGTTATGAAATATTAAATATTTCTGGCCCGCCGGTGGGCCAGCGCGTGTTAAGAGGTTAACTTTACTTAGAAGTGGGCGCTAAAAAGAAACAGTTTGTGCTATTACCCCAGAACGGGTGGAAAGGAAAGTTTACCGGCACCTTGTTCTGGCCACGGAGCTACAGTGGAAACTAGCTACCCTGAACCACAGCCGAGAGGCAGTACGGCAGTCAAAGGTAACCGCGCGCTAGCCCAAGAGGGGGATCTTTTTCTGGCGTGGGTGAGGAATTCTGCACAACAGAGCGCCGTGTACCACATAAAATCGAGGTCAGTAAACACAAGCAAAATCCATACACAAGGCGCACTGCATTATAAGGCGCAATGACGATTTTTGGGAAAAAATAAGTATTTTAAGTGCGCCTTATAGCCCGAAAAATACGGTATCTATAGTACCTAAAAACCCAAAGAAACTTTACAATCACAACCATTTATCCTTAGGACTCATCCACATCCACACCCATGAGAAGAGGCAGCCAATCACGCATAGCTTACTCTTAACTGGAAACCATCGTCCACCTGGAGGACTACAATCCATATCAGGGCACACTGTTATTCACATAATTCAGACACACACCAGGACGATTTGAAGTATCCGAATTTTCTAGCCAATTTAGAGAATCTAATTTAGCTGGATCACCATGTTTTTGAACGGTGGGAGGAGACCAAAGTCCCTGTAGGAAACCCATGCACACATGAGGAGAACATGGAACCATGCTAAATACTAAGCCACTGGATCTCCCATGAATTAGTAAGTAGGACTGCATGATATTGAACAAAAATTTACATTGCAAATGTTCCTTTTTTGGGCGATAAATATCACGATATTTAACAATGCAGGGCTCATGACGTCACCCGCTCTGCCCCCACCCATGCAGTCTCGCGTCCTGACCAATCAAGAGCTGAGTCAGTGCTGAGCTCAACTCAAAACCCAAGCAAAACAGCAAAACAACAGTAATCGCTAGGGGTGTGACGAGATATCGTTGCACAAGATCTCGCGAGATTAAATGTGACGATATTTCTCGTCAAGCTTAAACCTGTCTCGCGGGAGAAAAAAAACAGTTTAGTGTGGACTTTTTAAGAGGGATCTGGCAACCCAGTAGCAGCGAGTGTGAGAGCAGCTCTCAGCAGACCCAATGCGGACCCAAACCGATAAACTACTGAGAAGGATTTAATTGTGCGGCGCAGTAAACTCACAGACCAATCACATGTGGGGTAAGATCACCAAACGCTCTCTTCAGTCAATCAGATCTGTGCAGACGCGGTAAGGAAATAAATAAATAAATAAATAAACACACCGCTTCTCACGCGGGATCGAACCCGTGTTGTCAGGGTCGCGGTCGTGAAAAACCGCCTATATAAGGAGATAGGGAGCCCGAGAAAGGGCGAAAAAACGAGAACAGGCGGAAACTAGTCACGCCAAGCGCAACAGAGAGACAGGCGATTAATGTAAACAAAATCTGTCCAGAAAGGCTCTTTTTCTTCTTCTTCTTCTATATTTTTACATCATTCAGTTTAAACAACCTTACAGGATACAGCACTTAAGTTAATTAATTAATATAATTAAATACCCCTGATATAGAAGATGCTTCTGCTACTTTTAAGTTGTATGTCTGGCTGCATTTTGGCTCCAGTAGAAACAATAAACGGTAACAGAGTGACCAACAAGACACAAACCATATATAAATACTGTAAGTAAATCCTACACGTGACTGTTTCATAGGCAGCTGTACTAATCCCTTAGCTCTGTACTGTATTTAAAAACATGTTCTGTCTCTGTTTCACTTCAAGCATAGTCTTAATCTAACTGGTTATGTTTCTGCATAGTTAAATTACAACATATTTAGGAGAAAAAAAATACACAAACCATAATCTTAATATGACTGGTTGTAGTTTGCACTATATAAGACCTAGAAAAGTTGTATTTTATTTTTTATTCTTATTTTTATTCCTTAAAGAATCAATGTGTGAGAGAAACAAGTCTGTTAAGTTTGTGGTATATGATTTTGTCCAAAAAAAAAAAAAAAAAGTTTTTAAATCTTGTCTCGTCTCGTTATCATGAACCCAATATCGTGTCTCGTCTCGTGGTATTAGTGTCTCGTCACACCCCTAGTAATCGCCCCTTTAATCAGGCATTTAAATGGCTTTTTAAAAAGTAAATCAGAGCATTTTCTGGGATTAAAAGTGTGAATTCAGCTTAGTGCTGGGCGATATAACGATATCGATTTGTTTCGCGATAATTTTTCCCTCGATGACGATGATAAGCCTGTGCAATAGAATTCGATAAACATTCATTTCCATTTCCGTCTAAGTGGCGCGGCAAACAACGAAAACACAACGTGTAATCAATCCAGAAGACGCTGGAGCAAATTAATAAATAGTTAAGAAAATTGTAATAGTTATTCTCATGCATGCAACAAAAAACCCTAAAGAATAGTGGAGTATGGCCCGACACACGCAAACAACCATAGTGTTTGTACTTTGGGAATAAACGGCCGCACTGTTCAGCACGTTTTAAATAAATTTTAAGTAAATTTTAAGCACTAAATGTAATTAATTCAATTTATATTAGGACCTCGGGGCAGGTGCTGCAAAAATGTGTATGTGGGGCGCGGATTAAAGGAAGAGGTTTTTTTGCGGAGCGGTAACAGGACAAAAACACCTTAAGAATGATGTCTAAATGACTTTCCTCTAATCTAATATAATTTAACATGGTTTAAGGATATAAAATAATTTCTAAACAAACGAACTTTTTAATATTGAGCTTATGGCCCAAGTGCAAAAACACAAAATCATTTATCATTTAGATTATCTGCCTGAACGCGAGCCCGAACCCGAGCTTGAACGCCAGCCTGACTCAGGCGCTGCATGAACTCGGGCCGGTCGAGAACACCGCTTTCCTCTCAGATTAGGCGGAAGAAAATGGTCTTTTTTTTAATGTAACAAATCACACTGTGATTTTTGTGATATTTCCCCAATTACAGCTCAGCTGCGCGTTTAAAGCTCAACGCATGAATTAATCGGTGCGCTGTGCGCCGCGCGTGCTCGCGGGGGATTTGACGCGTCTGTCAAGCAAGTTAATGGACCGTTTTGGGGGCAGAGATTAAGAAGTACAGCAGGTACATCTCAGATTTGTAGTTTAATGCTCTACTAAATTACTGGCTTTAAAACTGGCTCATGATATGGTCGGTTCTGGCTGGATTTTTTCCTGCCTACAGGCTGCATTTGACGGAAAGCAGCTCCTCAGTCAGACAACAGTGTCAGCATACAAATCGTGTGCGTTTCCTACAGGACAAACCATTTAAAAGTGCAGATAAACTCATTAAAAAATCACACAGTGTCTGTCTGGCTTAAAATACTTTTAATAAGGTACAGCTTTTAAATTAATAAATCAACATTCATTAAAAATCCGTGAGAAGTTCTGTATGCTAAATGACAAGCTAAGCTAATAAGCTAATAACATTTAATAATAACAGAAAAATAGATATGAATTTGGAAAATAACCAACTAAAGTGAGCTCAAAATACAATAATAAATATAATCTAACGAATTTCAAAATATAAATTAGAAATATTGAACTTCAATATTAAATTCAACTTCAACTACAAAAAACGCAAGGACCGATAGAACATAACGAACAGAAAAAAATAAATTTGAAATTGGAAAAAAAGTTCAAAATGCTAAAAGAAATAAAACCTAACGAATTTCAGAATATAAAATCTAAATATTGCACTGCAGCAGTACAAAAGCCTAAGTGCTTAAACAAACAAACCAAAAAACAGCCTATCACAAATCATTTTTTGAGCCCGACCCAGCTGAGGAAAAGGTGGGAAATCTTTTTTTTTCCGGCTGGGTCTTGGAAAACTTTGTGGTGAATTAAAGGGGCCGAGTTGCAATTTTTGTTTTACTTTAATCAGTTTTTAATCCGTCTTTTTAAAAACAAATATTCCAATATTGGCTGCCAATCAGTGCCCAATATTCTGAGCTCAAAAAACGCTATTCGGGCCAGCCCTACTAATCTAATATAATTTAACATGGTTTAAGAATATAAAATAATTTCTAAACAAACGAAATATTTAATATTGAGCTTATAGCCCAAGTTTTTTTTTCAGTCATGGAAAATTGGAAAAAATTGGAAAAAAGCCCGAGTTCATGCAGCGCCTGAGTCAGGCTGACGTTCAAGCTCGGGTTCTGGCTCGCGTTCATGATTAATTTGTTTTTTTTAAAAACTAATATTGGAATATTCGCTACCAATTACTGCCAAATATCCGGAGCTCAAAAAATGCTATTCGGGCCAGCCCTAATAATTATGGAGATACAGAAAAAAATATTGTGATAAAACTTCCATCACTCCCTTATTCTCTCACTAATAAAAACAAACCTTTAAGTGTGACACAAAGTGATTTGATTTATATCGTGATACATATCGATATCGACTGATATGGAAAACTATATCGTGATAAGATTTTTTCCCATATCGCCCAGCTCTAATTCAGCTGTAACTTAGCTGTATCTGCACTGCAAAACTGTGCTGGATTGATTGAGGTGCACAGCTTTAAACACATGTTCATGTTTACAAGCACGTGCCCAACCATGTGGATGGTTTACTCCTGCTCCCCCTATATATACACACTGTTTTTTGAAGCCATATCATGCACCCTACTTACACAATACACAGATAGCCAGCAGAACAATCAACACTACAATCATAACTACTTTGGTTAATACACTTTGCTTGTGAGTGGTTGTGACCAGAAAACATCTGTGTTCACTCTGTGGGTCAGTAACACATAGGAAAAATTCTAAATTGCAAATAACCTAATGTTTAAAAAAAATTAATTATCCTTGTAGTGAGCACTTCACATCCGGCCCGTCTATAACTGCCATCTCTACACACAATCTATTTGCTGAGGAAAGATGATTCTGCTTAGCTGGAAAAACTGGACAGCTGAAACAGGATGTGGTTTTGGTCTGATAGAGCAGCCCAAACAGAAAGAGAAAAAATATCACAGCGAGAAACTAGCTTAGCTTTTAATCACTGCAACATTTTCTGAAGTAAAGTATTGTACATTATAGTACACTGCATACTGTACAGAATTACAGTAAAATATAGTACAGCAATGAAATTTACAATGCAGAATTTATTATTTCTACAGGAATTGGTGCTCCTGTCTATAGTAAGAAAACCATACAATTGTAAGATAATAAAATAGCTTTTATTAGGGTTTTACCCACAGTAACTGCAGTATTTTGTGTAGTATAGTACTGTAATTTAATACTGTGGTGCTTATTACAGGTTATACAGTAACTGCAGTGTTTTCTATAGTATAGTTCTACTAAATATTATATACTGTAATGTAATACTCTGTAGCTTTATTATGGTTCCCACAGTTACTGCAGTGTTTTCTGTAGTAAAGATTGTAATGTATATTTTAGTCATTCTCCATCCATCCATCCACCCATCCATTCAGGCAGTTTGACTAAACCCTATTGAGCATCTGTGGGGCATCCTCAAACCCAATGTGGAAGAGCACAAGGTGTCAAACATCTATCCACCAGCTCTGTGATGTCCTTATGGAGGAGTAGAAGAGGAATGGCAAACGAGTGGCAACCTGTGAAACTCTAGTGAACTCCTTGCACAATTGAGTTATAAGGCAGAAACTTTGGGCACAATTTGGCCATTTTACCTATACTGGGGTGTACTCACTTTTGTTGTTGCCAGTGGTTTAGAAATAAATGTGTTGAGTTATTTTAAGAGCAAATTTACACTGCTATACAAGCTGTACATTCTGTCATATCTTCAGTAATGTCTCATGATAAATCAGGTCAAGTAGTTTTATTGTCAATACTGCATATGTACAAGACATACAGAGGTTTGAATTTATGTTACCCTCCTTCACAACATTACAAGAACAAAAATATAAATATAAAATAAGGAGACACTAAACATACACTACAACAAGGTCACATATATAGATATATGTAAGACAATATACTAATTACAGATACAGTATAGATAAGATTAAATATTTACAGTACTTACATTTGTGAGAAAGTGTATCTGTAATTTAACTGATACAGTAAACTGGCCAACTCTATTTCCACAGTAAAATAGAAAATACTATAGTTTATAAATAGTAATCACAGAGTAGCATTTATTATGACTACCACAGTAACTACAGTGTATAATATTATAAATAACTGCATATTACAGTACTCACATTTATTGTGATAGATAGCTCAAGTGACTAATTATACTGTATATTGTCAAAAGAAACTACACATTTAAAAGTTAAGAGCTTAATACAAATTAATACTGTGGATTGTATTAACAACACTAATAAATTTTCCTGATTTACTGCATTGTTTCCTGTATTGTATTGTATTTGTGCTAGTTGCTATGTTAACTATCTATGCTAAGCTAATGCTAATGCTTCCACTATAATGCAGGCTTGGGTGGCTAACCATGTAGCTAGCTAAACTTCGTTAGCACGCTAGCTTAGCTAACGAGGCTGGTGTGTTTTTCGAATTGTCCGTTCCACCTTAAATCCACGGGCATCTCAAGAGTATCTGGGGCTCGGTCGCTCAAGCGCCTCAATAGCGCTGCTGCAGCATTTAAGGTGGAACTGATAATTCGAAGCCTAACAACTTCACTTTGGAGTGAAATAGCAGCAAAGATATGTAACTTATGATTAGATAATTTACGTTAAAATACGCGTTAATTAACGTTAGTGATCGTTTAACGTTTAATAATACGCCGTTTAAAGCCATTTTAACCGTATTTTAATACATGTTAACGCTAAAGATAGTTAAGCTAACTAGCTTAGCTAGCTGAATAGAGCTAGTTAGCTGTTTTTTTGCGGTTATCTGGTTAAAATTAAGATAAAGCAGCGGGTCTAAAACAGCGCGGGAGGATAAAACACCATTACTGTACTATAAACACAAGTTTACACTGATTTAAGATGATTAAACGCGATAAAACTGAAGGTTAGCTAAGCTAAGCTACATACCTGCTCCTCCTGCTGCAGCTTCGCGGGGCTGGAGAGAGCTACACCCGCTAACCGGAGCCTCGGATCCGGATTAAGCAGAACCGTATTAATCCCGCCGGTTCAGAACTGGATATTTAACACACTCAAACCGGATTCAACCGAATCTGCTACTGTGCCGATTCAGAGAAGAACGACTCGTCGATTGAGGTCAATCGTGCAGCAGCAGCCATGTGTGCGTGTATTACTGTGATTGGGAGGTGTGTGTGTGTGTTGTACTGTGGTTTGTGAGAGTGTGTGTGTGTGTGTGTGTGTTCAGTAAAAACGTTAAAGCAGAGGGCCGAGTCTAAGAGGGCCGAGGACAAGAGGGCCGAGTACACACACTTCTAACTAGGGCACTTAGTGCACGATCAACACTGAATACAGCTTGAAGAAATAAGAGATCACTTAAAAATGATGAATTTCTTTGATTTTGCCAAATTGAAAACCTCTGGAATATAATCAAGAGGAAGATGGATGATCACAAGCCATCAAACCAAACTGAACTGCTTGAATTTGTTGCACCAGGAGTAAAGCAGCATAAAGTTATCCAAAAGCAGTGTGTAAGACTGGTGGAGGAGATGATGCCAAGATGTATGAAAAATGATTAAAAACCAGGATTGTTCTACCAAATATTGATTTGATTGACTCTTAAAACTTCATGAATATGAACTTATATGGTCTGAAAGCTCTGCATCTTTTTTTTGTTATTTCAGCCATTTCTGAAATAAATGCTCTAAAAGACAATATTTCATTTGGGATTTGGGAAAAATGTCCGTAGTTTATAGAATAAATACGGTGGCCGAGAAAGCCCAGCGCAGTGCAAATTGAAAAGCGCTGCAAAAGCACAAAACACATCCATCAAAATTACAACACAGGCGCAGCAACTAGAAAAACGCGCTGCAAATAGAAAAACGCGCTGCAAATAGAAAAACGAGCTGCAAATACAACCACAACACAACGGAAGTGAGTCACAACACAACGGAAGTTTCCCGGGGGACCTTAAAAGATACTGTACCAGCTAAGCTGCATCTTCAGTAACGTCTCGGACTTCACTATGTGTACAAAGGACAATAAGTGGCAAACAAGGCGTTTTGTGAAGCAGAACTTTTATTAATATGCACACAACCGTGGTAATCACAGGTAATAAACATAACTTACTTTTCAGAAGCTTGTTTGCCACTTATTGTCCTTTGTATACAGCTGGTACAGCATCTTTTAAGGTCCCCCGGGAAAATTCCGTTGTGTTGTGACTCACTTCCGTTGTGTTGTGGTTCTATTTGCAGCGCGTTTTTCTATTTGCTGCGCCTGTGTTGTAATTTTGATGGATGTGTTTTGTGCTTTTGCAGCGCTTTTCAATTTGCACTGTGCTGGGCTTTCTCGGCCACCGTAAATAAAACAACAATGTTCATTTTACTCAAACATAAACCTATAAATAGCAAAATCAGAGAAACAGATTCAGAAACTGAAGTGGTTTCTTATTTTTTTTCCAGAGAGCTGCATAAACAAAACAAAAATCAGCCAATCGGCGACCACCACATCCCCCTCATCATGTTAAAAAGTAAAATAATGCATGGCAACGACTTATTAAGGAATAGGAATGAGATCCTAAGGCATGACAATGATTTGTTAAGTTTTGGGAACGAAAGCCTAATGCATAGGAATGAGATTATTAAGGTGTGTGTATGAGATAATTAAGTCATGGCCACAACTTATTAAGGTGTGGGAACAAGATAATTAATTCATAGACAAAAAATAAGAAAACTTGCTTTTCTGTAAACTAATGCCCATGAAGATAATCTTTAGTAAGAAAATAGTGAGTGAATTGGTTTCTTTTTATTTTAATCTCTGAATGAATTATGATGAGATTTTGGGACCTCTTGCAGTGAGACCAGTAAAAGACATATAATTCTGATACTAAAAGCTGATTGGGTAAAACGCAGACAGTATGCAGACCTGTTTACCTTCCTTTGGTGTCATATTGTGCAAAACCTCTGAGGGCTGCTTGCTTTGTTAGCTGTGAAACAAAAGGACCTTGTGACCACGTCTTAATGGCTATGATTTAATTAACTTGTTCCCGCACCTTAATGATCTCGTTCCTATACCTTAATTATTTCGTTACCATGCATTAGGTTCTCAGTCCCACGCCTAAGGATCTCATTCCCACACCTTAATATAAGTCGTGGCCACACATTGTTTTATTTTAACATGATGTCACCAAACAGGCTCCGAAACGAAGCATTACTTTTTCATGCATATTAAAGGACAACTAAACTCCCTAATTTTATATGACTCCACCCTCAGCTCAAATAATAAAAATGCTGAAAAATGAAAAAATGTAGTTCGGGAGGGGCACTCGGTGATGTATGGGTTTAGGAGTGGGACAGGAGGGAGAGCTGATTGGGCTGAGCAGTGTACCTCTGACAGCAGTGAGTTGCAGATGGTTGGACGTTAGCAGGGGGCGGGATTGATATACTATTGATAAACTGATTTGCATATTGTGATATGTACCAAAGTACACGGACACATCACCCATGCCTATAGCACAGCTGAACCTGAGAGGGCGCTGCAGAGGTGGAAATTACCATAATAAAAGCGTTTTTAAAGGTTTAGGAAATGTTTGTAAAAAATTAAAGGACAACATTTTAGCTATTAATGAACAAATATGGTTTAGGGTTTAAAGTGCCTCTTTCAGGGTTGTGTCCACATTTTTCAGTGTCTTTTTTGTTTTTGTAATCTACTGCACACATGGGCAGGTGTTACCAAAAGTGTTTTCTTTATTTGTGCGCCATTGTTCAATAGTTTCTCGTAAAATGTCCAACAGGAGCATGATAGGAAATAATCTCTGTAGGAATGTACAAAGAATTCTCAGACTTAAGTGTCAGAGACCGCAATAACACTGCTGATGTGGCCGAATGCAATCAATTTGTAGCACCACAGATATATAGACCCAATTACACAACCACTACAATGAGTGTTACTTGATAAAATAATTAGGATAGTTCTAGGACCAGTTAGGTTCGCTCTAGGAGCAATACACATGGAAGAAATGAGACCAGAATTTGTGCAGCAATAAAGTGTATTAAAATGTCAATCAATGCCAGTAGGTAAATAAAACAATGTAACAAAATAAATTCTGTAAATAAATAAATAAAAAACAATTCAGTTACTCAGTTTCCAAAAGAATTCACCCTTCAATAACCTTGGTCAACAATGAAAATGGTAAGTATACCCTTTGTATTTCAGTATTTGTATATTTAATATTATATTAATTACTATTATTTCTCTAATCACCTGTGTTCTCTATTTTAGAGGTATTTATGCAGTTTAAGGTAAGTATTATTTTATTATTTTAATCTATTTATAGGTATTTTATAACTAATTAATTATTTCTTTCTTCTAGGTCTAATGGATTATTGATTAAAGGTAAGTATTATTATAATTACTGTTATCCAATTAAACCTCTAGGTTATTTTACACCAATAGTATACCCTTTAACAAACAACCAGAAATAAAAAATAACAATTCTCTGTAGCAAAAACAATAAATGAATATCAAAACCACTTAGAAATTATCAAAATCAAATAACAGTAATCCAACCAATTAAAATTTAACCCTTTTCAGTATCTTTGTAGAGTGTCCTTTCTTTCAAAAAAAAATAAAATAAAATAAAAGTGTCCTTTTTACTCAAATAATCTTAAAGTCCACAAATTTTCTTTAATGTTCACTATCAAGTGTTTGAAAATGTGAATGAAGTGTAATGAAGTCACTTGGGTCCTCGGGCTTGGCTCGCCATCCTAGCACCGCGCACTGCACCGGCCGTGTGCAGCTGAACGACACGAGGAGTGTTCGGGAAGATCCATTTCCAATCCATTTCACCCAACAAAAAAAACTGGCCGAATCCTATCCAGGGTTTTCACACACCACCCCAGGGCACATGGACACCAGGTTCTACCTCCACCTGGAGATTACCGGAGCGTGTAACTGGCAAAGTTTCACGAGGCACAATAAGTGAGCCTCTCTCCCTTCCTCCACTCTGCAGCCTCAAATCTAACAGCGGTCAGCTTGGTAGTGATTTACTCACTAACCACAACGCTGAATTCTAGCGTTTTCTAGTATTTTTTTTTAATACTTTAAGCAGAGAACTTCTTGCATGACCTGTCTCTTCTCCTCCCGCAGAACTTTCTGGGTAAAACAGCCAGGGATTGACGTCCACTAACCAACAGGCTCCGCCTCTGTCTCTTAGAGGATTATTATGATTGGCTGCTGTTTAGCACCTTGGATCATCTGAAGAACTGATTGGCTGCTGTTTAGCGCCTAAAAGTTTTATTTCATTTATTATCTAAAATAAATAAAAACGATTTCCTTTTCATTTTAAACACTGTTTGGGAGTTTTCTTTTTTTTCTATTAATTAATTTATACTGTTTCAGAATAAATAAAAATTATAATAAATAAATATATATATTCATTATTTACTTTCTGCAGTTATCTAATTGATGTCTTTGTGACCCATTTAAGACCTGGGTTACACCCTCCCGTCTTTAACTGCATGCACATCCCTGTGCATTGGACTAGTGGGATGTCTCACAGCAGGATTGGCATATTCCATAGAGGCAGCTTCTATAAGAGACTGAGTGAGGGCTGTAGTCATACCTTGGAATAGGGACTGGACAATGGATATCAGAGGATTGCCTAGCTCTGGATAGGTTAGTCTCTTGGCTTTTTCTCTGTGTCTTGTGCAGCGTCTCACTGATGCTGGAGTTTCTTCATCCTCGGATTCCTCTGTGGAAGGCTGTAGGTGTTCTGCGTTTTCTGGTACCTCTTCAGCAGGTGTAGCAGAATGCAGCATTTCAGAATTTAGAGCTGGATCGTCGACATGGTCTGTAGGTAAGTATTCATTTTCTGCTAATCTTTCAGGTAGGTCTTCTTTTACAGGGATCTTCTCAGGTAAGTTTTCTCTTTCAGGAATCTCAGGTTCAGCAGACGGGTTCTTTACAGCTGGTTCAAGCTGGATTCTGAAGTTAGAGTCAACTGGTATTCTTTCATCCTCATGGATCTGAACAATTTCAACAGGTTCAAGCCTTAAGGGAACTGAAGAATAGTAGATTGGGTAGTCATCAGAATCAGAGTTAGAATCAGACTCTTCTGAATTCTCTTTGGGTGACATCTGTCTTGTTCTTGGTCTCCTAACCTTAGAAATAGGAAGGTCAGCTTCTTCTGGTGATAGGAAGTTGCACGGTCGGAGCAAATCTCTGTGCAATGTACGTAGGGGCCCAGCCTTGTTCTCAGGCTTTACTGTGTACACTGGGAGTTCTCCTGCTCTGCCCACAACAACATACACAACAGATTCCCATTTATCTGACAATTTATGTTTTCCCCTCAGTTTCACATTCCTCACTAACACACGATCACCCTTCTCTAGGGTTGATTCAGTGACTCTTTTGTCAAATCGTGCCTTGTTTCTTTCAGCAGATTTTGCAGCATTCTCGGTAGCCAATCTATAGCTCTCTTCCAGTTGAGTTCTCAGATGGCTCACATACTGAGAGTGAGTCTTCTCATGTTGCTTGTTCACAGAGATGTTGAAAGCGAGGTCAATTGGCAGTCTTGGTTTCCTTCCGAACATTAGCTCGTAAGGGGTAAACCCTGTACTGTCATGCTTCGTACAGTTATAAGCATGTACTAATGGCTTAACAAAATCTCGCCAACACGACTTCTCTTTCTCTTGCAAAGTCCCAATCATGCTCAGTAGTGTCCGATTGAATCGTTCCACCGGATTACCACGTGGATGATATGGTGTAGTCCTTACTTTATGAATTCCCATGACTTCACACAGCTCCTTGATAGTTTTGGACTCAAAGTCAGGACCTTGGTCACTGTGCAGCTTTTCAGGAACACCATAATGAATTATGAAGTTCTCCCATAAGCACTTCGCCACAGTCCTGGCCTTCTGATTGGGAGTAGGTATTGCCACAGCATATTTGGTGAAATAATCTGTGATCACCAGGATGTCTTTGGTGTTGCTGCGATCTGGTTCTAATGACAGGAAGTCCATACACACCAATTCTAGGGGTCTTGTTGCTTTGATGTTAACTAATGGTGCGGCTCTTTCAGCTGGTGCTTTCCTGAGTACACAGCGACTGCATGTCTTTAGCTTCCTCTCCACATCTGATGCCATTTGGGGCCAATAAAAGCGTGCTCTTAAAAGATCTAGGGTACGCTCCAACCCTAGGTGGCCCATGTCATCATGGAGGCTCTTCATTACCATCTCTCTTAGTTCTTCTGGTAGAACTAGCTGGAAATTGACATCTTGTCCTAGTTGTCTTCTTCTGTACAAAATTCCGTCCTTCATTTGTAACCGATTCCACTCTCGGCACATCAGAGAAAGTTTTGGCATCTCCCTTCTTGCAGATGGGGTTGGCACCTCTCCCCTTTCAAAAGATGAGATTACTTCTCTGATAACAGGGTCTGACCTCTGTTTCTGTTGTAACTCAACTTCAGTTATCATTGGGATGACTGGAAACCCTTCAAAGTGTTCGCCCAACACAAAAGCATCAGGTAAAGAATCAGGATGAGTAGACAGGGATCCGACTAAGGGAATGGGTTCGACTTCTGATGCACTCAAGGATGGCTGGCATACTAACCGAGCTTCGCAGATTGCCTGGACCACTTCGGTGCTCACTTCTGCATTAGTGGTAAGCTCTGGTAAGTGTTGCAGCGTAAACTGTCTAATTCGGTCTTGTTCTTTCTGAGAAGAAGGGTCATCAATTTTAGTATTCATGGGATGTCGTGAGAGGGCATCTGCATCGAGGTTATGTTTGCCAGGTCTATATTGCAACTTAAAGGAAAATGTTGACAATGCTGACAACCACCTGTAGCTTGCAGCATCCAACTTCGCTGAAGTGAGGATGTACGTCAGAGGATTGCTGTCAGTTATCACTGTGAATGAATTGCCATATAGGTAGTCAGAAAATTTGTCTGTTACAGCCCACTTGAGGGCCAAGAATTCAAGCTTATGCGCTGGGTATCGCGCTTCACTTTTTGAAAGACCACGACTGGCATATGCTATTACACGTTGATGCCCGTCCTGCTCCTGGTATAAGGCAGCTCCAAGGCCAATGGTGCTGGCGTCGGTGTGCAAGATGTATGGCAGACTGGGGTTGGCAAATCCCAGGACAGGGGCTGAAGTGAGTTTAGCGATGACAGTGTCAAAAGCTTCCTGACAGTTTTCCGTCCAGCGGTCTCCAAACAGTTCTTTTGGCTTGTAGTACTGGTTCTGACTTTTGGTCAGCTTGCATCCTTTCCTCTTAGGAGCATATCCAGCAGTTAGCTCATTCAGCGGTTTGACTATCTTCGAGAAGTCTCTGATGAACCTTCGATAGTATCCTGCAAATCCTAAAAAGGAACGGAGTTCTTTGAGGTTCTTGGGACTCGGCCAGTTCTTCAGGACTGCAATTTTCTCTGGGTCAGTTTTCACTCCATCACTGGATACAATGTGTCCAAGGTATCGGACGGACTTCTGGAAAAATTTACATTTCTCAGGGGATAGCTTGAGACCATACTCCTTGAGTCGTTGGAGGACTTTGAAAAGGCGCTCCTCATGCTCTTCTAAGGTTTCTGAGAAGATAATGAGGTCGTCCAGAAAGACAATGACTTCTCGGAGGTTGAGGTCTGACATACACTTCTCCATGAGTCTTTGAAATGTACTTGGGGCGTTAGTGATCCCCTGCGGCATACGATTCCATTCCCAGAATCCAAGTGGGCATACAAAAGCTGTTTTATGTTTATCTGCTTCTTCCAGCTCAATCTGATAATACCCTGACTTCAGATCAAGAACTGAGAACCATTTGGATCCTGTCAGCACAGAAAAGGTTTCCTCCAAATGAGGTAGGGCATATGCATCTTTCACAGTTTGCAGATTGAGTTTCCGGTAATCTACACAGAGTCTTACTTCACCGTTTTTCTTCCTGACTACAACAATAGGGGATGAAAAGGAGGATTCAGACTCTCTGATTACTCCAGACTCTAACAACTCTTCTAGATGTCTTTTTACTGCATCAAAGTCCTGAGGATGTATTGGTCTAGCTCGCTGTTTGAAAGGAGTTTCATCAGACAACTTGATGCGATGTTTCACTTGGTTTGTGTGTCCAAAGTCCAGGTCATGGTGAGCAAAGACTTCAGGCATAGCTCTCAGTTTGCACTCTATCCTTTCTCTCCACTCAGCTGGGATAGGTGAATCAGCAAAGTCAAACTTGATACTTGCATCTGTGACAGAAGCTGTCATAGGTGAGGTGTCAATGGAGTTTTTATTCAATGCATCACTGGGCAGGATTTGTTGCAGTGCATGCAATTCAGCAAGGACTCGATTAGGAGTTAGGGTAATATCATGGTCTGTCTCGTTCCTCAGTACCACAGGCAGCTTAGCGTGAAACTTGTCAGGTAGAGTAATCAGGCTGTTGGTCACAATGAGACCACCAGGAAGAGAAGCTGTTGAGGGTGACTCCAGAACAACCCATCGGTCAGCACCTCTGTGGTTCACGGATCCTTCTAAAATAGAACACTGGCCTGCTGGAATGATTTTGGGTGCATTACTATGAAGCCTTACCGTGCCTACTGTGCAGTTTTCAGTTTGCTTATGTCTCATTTCTAGTGTTTTCAGGACCATTTTATAGCCATGATGTGGTGACTGATGTTTCAACTGATTCTTCTCAAAATGTTTCTCATACAGGACATCCAAAGTATTGGTTCCTATCAGCAAGGTGGGTCGTGCTGCTTCGCTGATGTCTGCAACAACTAATGCTAAGGTAGGAACTTCCACAACTGTACCTAGAAACTCTTTTGGAAATGTGATGTTTAATTCTACATAACCTGAATACGGAACAGGCTGTCCATTAGCTGCTTCTACTTCTAGTAGATCACCAATAGGTTTACAGCTCAGGGCTGGCTGATGTGTCTCATGAAAGGATTTGGAAACAGTTGTCACCTGTGACCCTGTGTCAAGCAAGCAGTTGTATTTCTGTCCATCAATGACCACTTCAGAAATACACTTGGTCCCTACTAGACCTCTGGGTAGGTTACCATATGTTTTGGTCTGAGTAGTTTGGTTGTTTACACTGGCCCTGGTAACATTAGGGTTCTTAGTTCTCTGTGAGATTGTCTGGTTCACTGTACTGTGTTCACGGTCCCAAGCATGCTGCTTCTCAATTAACTGCTTCTTTTTAGCAGCCACTAAGGAAGGGTTGGGATCAGCTGGACAGGATACAGCAGTATGTCCGTCTTCTCCACAGCAGAAACAGTACCATGGTCTCGGCCTTTGACTGGACTCTTTGGTAGCACTGGTCTGTGTTTCTTGTGTCACTGTTCTGTCTCTTTTCTTGTTTCTCATTTCAGACAGCACTGCAATGGGTTTCTGTGGCTCTGGAACCATCATGTTGGCAACTTGACTCTGCAGGTGGGCTACTTGTTGTCTCAGCTCTAAAATAGCACCTTCTGAGTACTCAGGGCATTTTGGCTTTGGCTTTGACACTTTAAGTTGCCCTTGCAAGTCTTTGACTTGTTTTCTTAGGCTGTCAACCTCAGCACTAAGGGTTTCTTCTTCTTGGCTAACATAAGTCTCAGCCCTGACAGCATGGGAGCTGGCACGAAACTTTGCATTACCAAGATGCTTTTTCATTCTCATCTCTTTGGCAATGTGCTTATCTTCTTCCATACGCAGATGGAACAATAGCTCAGAAAATGAGGGTGGGTTATTCTTCTTCTGCTCCAGCTGGAGGTCAGCAAGTAACCCATTATCCCAACATCCACGACTAAACTGGCGTAACAGGTGCCTGTTCTCCTCACTGGTGGGTAGACTGCCTTGTTTGATCACTTTACTTAAAACAATGTAGAGCCTTTGGAGGTATTCGGACGGCTTTTCACCAGCATCCTGTAGAGTATTCAGAAATCTTGCGAAGAGCTCATCACCGTCTTCAACAGTGGCGAAAGCTGAGTCAAGTAGGTCTAGATAAGCTCTTGGAGTAGCCTGTGGACTCAGATGCTTTACTAGATTAGCTGCTGGAGGCAAAAGACTATCAAGAACTCTTCTGGATCGACACAAGTCTGACACTGCAGGGTCTTGCAACAGTAGTTCAACGTTGTTTCTCCATGTCTCATAGTCAACCTCATTATTAGGATGGGGTTTCTTCCCTGAAAAGACTCTAAGCCTTACTGGGGCATTTGCATGTGCTGCAGTTTCTCCACTCCTTACAACATGTTCAACAACAACGCGTTGAATAGCAGGAGGGTTCAATTCCTCTGGTGTGAGCACCACATTATGTTCAGATCGTCTCTCTGAGTTAATCGCTGGGAAGCTCTGAGCATTCGTCGGTGACTGCGGATAAGCTGAAGACACTTGATTTGTAGGTTCTGCCTCCCATGAACTGGAACTGTCTTGGATTCGGCCAGTTTGGTTGTCTTCTTGACATGCCATTGTTTCACGACACAGAAGGAGTTGCTCTTGTAGAAGTTCTGTTAACGGCTTCCTGCTCTGTGCTGCTAGCTTTTGGAATTCGGCTAGGAACCAGTTTGCATCAGTTTTTGTGGCTGAAGGCACGTATACGCTTGCCAAAGCAGTTATCTTGTAGGAGACATCTTTTTGCCTTGAACTATGGTAAGTATATGGCAGTAAGGGTTTGAGAGTACCGAGAGCTAAAGAACTTTTAAACTCCACTATTGCATTTTTGTGAAAGGCTGACGTGGGGTTATCAATACGCAGTACCCTTGCAATGTAGCCATGCTGCTCTAAATAGTCAGTTAGTTCTGTATCTGTTTCTGTCTCAGTTAACCCACTAACAAGAACTGAGTTAGCAACATTAACTTCTTCCTGTTCTACAATTTCCATGGTGAGTATACACTTTGAGTGCTATTTTAGATCTAGATTTTGTTTAACTTATTTATAAAGTTTTTAGGTGTGTGTTCTAATTATTTGGTCTCACTGCTTCCAGTTTTATTGCTCCTGGCTGGCTCGCCAAGTTCTGTAGCACCACAGATATATAGACCCAATTACACAACCACTACAATGAGTGTTACTTGATAAAATAATTAGGATAGTTCTAGGACCAGTTAGGTTCGCTCTAGGAGCAATACACATGGAAGAAATGAGACCAGAATTTGTGCAGCAATAAAGTGTATTAAAATGTCAATCAATGCCAGTAGGTAAATAAAACAATGTAACAAAATAAATTCTGTAAATAAATAAATAAAAAACAATTCAGTTACTCAGTTTCCAAAAGAATTCACCCTTCAATAACCTTGGTCAACAATGAAAATGGTAAGTATACCCTTTGTATTTCAGTATTTGTATATTTAATATTATATTAATTACTATTATTTCTCTAATCACCTGTGTTCTCTATTTTAGAGGTATTTATGCAGTTTAAGGTAAGTATTATTTTATTATTTTAATCTATTTATAGGTATTTTATAACTAATTAATTATTTCTTTCTTCTAGGTCTAATGGATTATTGATTAAAGGTAAGTATTATTATAATTACTGTTATCCAATTAAACCTCTAGGTTATTTTACACCAATAGTATACCCTTTAACAAACAACCAGAAATAAAAAATAACAATTCTCTGTAGCAAAAACAATAAATGAATATCAAAACCACTTAGAAATTATCAAAATCAAATAACAGTAATCCAACCAATTAAAATTTAACCCTTTTCAGTATCTTTGTAGAGTGTCCTTTCTTTCAAAAAAAAAATAAAATAAAATAAAAGTGTCCTTTTTACTCAAATAATCTTAAAGTCCACAAATTTTCTTTAATGTTCACTATCAAGTGTTTGAAAATGTGAATGAAGTGTAATGAAGTCACTTGGGTCCTCGGGCTTGGCTCGCCATCCTAGCACCGCGCACTGCACCGGCCGTGTGCAGCTGAACGACACGAGGAGTGTTCGGGAAGATCCATTTCCAATCCATTTCACCCAACAAAAAAAACTGGCCGAATCCTATCCAGGGTTTTCACACACCACCCCAGGGCACATGGACACCAGGTTCTACCTCCACCTGGAGATTACCGGAGCGTGTAACTGGCAAAGTTTCACGAGGCACAATAAGTGAGCCTCTCTCCCTTCCTCCACTCTGCAGCCTCAAATCTAACAGCGGTCAGCTTGGTAGTGATTTACTCACTAACCACAACGCTGAATTCTAGCGTTTTCTAGTATTTTTTTTTAATACTTTAAGCAGAGAACTTCTTGCATGACCTGTCTCTTCTCCTCCCGCAGAACTTTCTGGGTAAAACAGCCAGGGATTGACGTCCACTAACCAACAGGCTCCGCCTCTGTCTCTTAGAGGATTATTATGATTGGCTGCTGTTTAGCACCTTGGATCATCTGAAGAACTGATTGGCTGCTGTTTAGCGCCTAAAAGTTTTATTTCATTTATTATCTAAAATAAATAAAAACGATTTCCTTTTCATTTTAAACACTGTTTGGGAGTTTTCTTTTTTTTCTATTAATTAATTTATACTGTTTCAGAATAAATAAAAATTATAATAAATAAATATATATATTCATTATTTACTTTCTGCAGTTATCTAATTGATGTCTTTGTGACCCATTTAAGACCTGGGTTACAAATTCCTTACACCAATGTTCCAAATCTAGTATACAGCCTTCTCAGTACAGTAGAAACAGTTACTCCAACAAAAGCAAGATAAGATCATTTAAATGCCCTTATGCAGAATAAATAATAAATAAATAGGAGTCCCAATACTTTTGTCTATATGAACTGGTTCTTCAGGTCAGATCCTGGACAGGCATCAGCTGGGTGATTTCCCTGCTCAAACAGGCTAATCTTTTATTGTGTTTAGTTTCATTATTAGATGTGTTTGAGCAGGGAAATCCAACCAAACTGAGCTCAATGCCAGCCGTCCAGATCGAGCTCTGAATTATCCTCGACCAGCTTTAACCCCTTTAAACCTGTATGTTAGTCCACAGGCCTTTGCAACCTCACAAATGTTCTTCTGGGAGAATGGACAAACATTCCCATAAACACACCCCTAAACCTTGTGGAAAGCCTTTACAGAAGAGTTAAAACTGAAACTGCAACCATATTACACCATATTTATCCCTATAGTTTAGCAATAGGACGTTCCAATTACAACACTGCTGTTGATATTATCAGTTTCATGGACCTAAAACAAAAAGAGATGGTCTCGGTCTGGATCTTCTAAATCATGATCCAGTTCATTTGCAGTGTTAAAAAACACATTTATAGATGGTTTAGACTTATGATTGGCTGTCTTCACTCTTTAAAGGGTCACTAAACCCCCTGATTTTAACTGACTCCACCCTCAGCTCAAATTTTAAAAAGGAAAAAAAAAATGGGAGGGGTAGTTTGGGTGGGACACTGGGTGATGTATGGGTTTAGGGGCTGGGCAGAAGGGAGCAGTGTTCCTCTGATAGCAGTACGATGCAGATGGGGGGTGGATGTAATTGGGGGGAGGGGTATTATTGATTCACATATTGTGATTAACGTGTACCAAGGTAGACGGCACATCATCCTTGCCTATAGCACAGTTGAACCTGAGAGGACTCTGCAAAGGCAGAAATGACAACAATAAAAGCTTTTTTAAAAGTTAAAGCAGCACTAGGATTTTCTTGATTTTTGATCCTTTTAAAGAAGTAAAATTACAGCTTGAAACTCACTGCAGCGCTGCATTGAGGTGTAATAGGAGGAATAGCAGTGCTCTCTGAGCTCAAACCAGACTCTGTAAGTTTTCCGAGGCGGCCGCGACCAACGCTCGCAAGAACTGCGACCTGCTTTCCGACCTTTAGTTCTAACAGTTCTACAAGAACTACTGCTTCATTCTTTACAAACTAACATATAGACACTCTGGCAGAAGCTGGAAAGAGACCGAATATGTCTGTGAAATCCAGAAAACAAGAAAGAGAAACTAATCCGCCTGAAACATTTATTACACTCTACAACTGTAGGGGGAGCCCACAAGCACAAAATCTCAATCCTACCTAGTGGAGCTCTAAGGAAAGGTTTATACAATTTTAAGCAGGACTTGTATGTGTGTTTCACAAATTCAAAGGAACACATTTCAGCTATTACTGAAAAAAAAATGTGCCTCTTTTAACAGCAGAAAAAAGGAAAAACGATTCCCCTGTCTGTGCAGAAACATCATGCAGAAGTACGAGTACAACAGATTACAGTGCTGGTGATTCTGTATCTACTGTAACTGTAGATTAATTACAGTGCAGTATGGGTACAACAGATTACAGTGCTGGTGATTCTGTATCTACTGTAACTGTAGATTAATTACAGAGCAGTATGGGTACAACAGATTACGGTGCTGGTGATTCTGTATCTACTGTAACTGTAGATTAATTACAGAGCAGTATGGGTACAACAGATTACGGTGCTGGTGATTCTGTATCTATTGTAATTGTACATTAACCCTGTTACACTTATTCTACCATGCTGGAACGTGCCTCCACTGGAAGAACATTAGATTCTGGCAGAACATAGAGTTGGAACTGAACAAGCAGTACACTTTAACAGACACTGGTGCATCTTAAAGTAAGTGTAGCTCAGACTGCAGAACTGAGTTTTTTCTCAGAATCATGTGAGCTATAGTTAGCAGATTTCAGAGAATGGGCTGCTCTGCTGGTAAGAGGTGTAACTGTGAAGCTTTATAAATACAGGAATGAGTTGAGTAGTGTTATCTCTGTGTTGTGGCGAGTGTATGGGGGAGTGTGTGAGCGAGTGTGTGAGGGAGTGTGTGAGGGAGTTGATGCACCCTGCTGTTTCCGGTGGGCCTCTGAGCCCTGCAGTGACACTGATACACACTCTAGTTTAAGCACCTGTTCGGGCGTCTTCACTGACACAGAATCAGTGTCTGGAGACTCTGAAATGATGCTGTATAACAACAGAGAATACCTGCTGTACCACTGAAGATCAGGGATAAAATGCTAAACAAGAAACATGTAAAACTATGCTGGATATCATACCAACCACCTAGCAACACCCCACAACCACCTATAGCTTCCACCTTGGATACAATAGTGACGACCTATCAACACCATAGCAACCACCAATAGTAGTTACTACGATTGTAACCAAAGTGGAAGCCTTACAAAATAATTGCTGAGTAGTTGCTGTGGTGTTGCTAGGTGGTTGATATGATATCCGGCGTAGTTTTATTTGTTTCTCGTTAAGCATTTTATCACTGATCTTCAAGTGCAGTCGCAAAGACCATCGAAAATGTTGTAATGAAACTGGCCCTCATCAGGACTGCCTTAATGAGAAACATATAAAACTCCACTGGATATCATACCAACCACCTGGCAACACCAAAGCAACCACCTACAGAATTTTTTTTCAAAAGAGCATATACAGTAGCTTCCATCTTGGAGACAATGGTGACTACTATAGGTGCTTGCTATAGTGTTGATAGGTAGTCACCACTGTATCTAAGGTGGAAGCTAGTGTATATGCTGTTGGTGGTAGGTGGTTGCTATGGTCTTACTGTAAAACCCAATAAGTTACTTAAACTCAAAGGTTTTGTTGTAACCAATTACCTAAGAAATTTTAAGTTAATGTAATATACAAGCCATCAAGTGGCATAAAGTTATCCAAAAGCAGTGTGTAAGACTGGTGGAGGAGAACATGATGCCAAGATGAATGAAAACTGTGATTAAAAACCAGGGTTATTCCACCAAATATTGATTTCTGAACTCTTAAAACTTGTTTTCTTTGCAAGGGGATGAGGGGACACAACCAGTATGCAAATAAATTGTGCCAGAAGCCAATAGAAAAGAAGCTGCCAATGGCAACAGACTAAACACAGTATGTATAAGCTGATTAATTAGAATGTATATATGGTCACAAATTACTGTTGTAATTTTAGGAGGTAACCTAATGAGTGGGTTGGGTAATTGGCCGTGTAAATTGGGAAGAAAATGGGAAAAATAAAAAATAATAAAAATAAATAAATAAAAAAATAAAAGTAAAACATTTTTAGGAGGTAAATCCTACCAAAAATAAAACTTAAAATGAAAACGCTAAAATAAAAATGCAAATGTTGTTTTAGACTTATGACAAAATTCTCCTAGTAGCCCCGCCTACTGTTACATTCATTTGCATGCTGGTGATTGGCAAGGTGATAGGTTGTGATTCAGTGTTTGGCGTGGACGGTGCTTTAAGTGTCCAAGTACAAAAGCAAATGCTAAGTAAGATTAGCGCTATCTGCTGGTGACAGGCTCTTTATTTCCCATTTTTTTTTTCCGTTTAAAACTTTAAATCAGCATGCAAATAAATGTAACTTAACAGTAGACGGGGCTACTTTTAAGAATTTCGTTATAATATTTTCACACGTTTGTAAAAAGAAAGTGCAAAACGATATTTGCATTTTTATCTTAGCGTTTTAATTTTTTAGCATTTCCATTGTAGTGTTTTATTTTGGCAGGATTTACCTCCCATAGTTATAAGAAGCTCATAATGTTGAATGGTATTGATGATGTATATTTATATTATATATTATTATTCAGCTCTACATAAACTAGTAAAGTCTGAGCTGAAATAGTGGAAACAGTCTCTGGGTTTCTGACGTTGCTTATTGAGTAGGGAGGCCTATATATTATTTATAGAGTACTTCACACCACTAACCACTTCCTGCAGCTCTCCCCGTATACACAGCATTACATATTTATAAATAACCCACCGCTGATTTACAGAAATAAAGAAAAAGGAAGTATCTGATCTGAGATCTGAGGGGAATAATAACTCTTACTGCCTGATGATTTACTCAGAGTAGAGTATCAGCAGTCTTTAATCTGTCTGTCAGGATCAGCGGTGGAAGAAGTACAGTTAAAATTGTAGTTAAGTAAAAGTACTTTGCTAAAAATCTACTCGGGTAAAAGTAAAAGTACACATCCAAAAATCTACTCGAGTAAAAGTAAAAGTACCCATCTAAAACTCTACTCGAGTAAAAGTAAAAGTACACATCTAAAAATCTACTCGAGTAAAAGTAAAAGTACCCATCTAAAAATCTACTCGAGTAAAAGTAAAAGTACCCATCTAAAAATCTACTCGAGTAAAAGTAAAAGTACCCATCTAAAAATCTGCTCGAGTAAAAGTAAAAGTACCCATCTAAAAATCTACTCGAGTAAAAGTAAAAGTACCCATCTAAAAATCTACTCGAGTAAAAGTAAAAAAGTACTCAATTTAAAATTTACTTTGTGTAAGTTACATAGTTACTTTTAAATATTTGATGTAAAAAAGTACAAATCATAAATTAAATAATTATTAAATTAAATAATTTGGATCTTTCAGGCAGTATTTGTTCAGACCACCCCATAAAACATTTTCAAGAAAAACTGGTATAGGTTTCTATGATCCATTTTTCTTCTTTACTGTTAAAATTTGACTGTAAAATACTGTATGGTAATATAATAAAAAGAAATGACTAAAATCCTTTTTAATTTAAATTTTATTTTTGTCACATATTACTCTTGCTCAAGTGAAAAGTTAATCGCAAATGAAGTGATTTGATTTGATTCTAATTTTGCCATAGTATTTTCACACAAAATGGTTTTTGCATTTTTATACTAGCAGTTCTGCACTATGGTGATGTGATCAATAAAAAAGCGTGGGATAATCTGCTTTTAGCTACAGAGCAGCAGTGAAACGTTGAAGCTCAGCTCGCTGGGATCACTGAACCATTTTAAACTTTTAGTCTCTAATCACCATCAGAAAGCCTGTAACTGTTTTAAACGAGTTTTAAATCTTTTTCTTAAAATTTTAATTTTTAATTTGTTAAGTTTTTTGTTCTTTTCATTTTACCTTAATTTTTCTATGATTATCTGTTTCTTCATTTTATATTTTATAAATTATTTACTTTTTATGCGTCAATTTTTCTTTTATGGTCTTTTTAGAATTTCCTATTTTCCAGTTTCTGAATCAGTTTCTCTAATTTTGTTATTTATAGGTTTATATTTGAGTAAAATGAACATTGTTGTTTTATTCCATAAACTACAGACACCATTTCTCCCAAATTCCAAATAAAAATATTGTCATTTAGAGCATTTATTTACAGAAAATGAGAAAATGACTGAAATTTCAGACCTCAAATAATGCAAAGAAAACAAGTTCATATTCATAAAGTTTTAAGAGTTCAGAAATCAATATTTGGTGGAATAATCCTGTTTTTTAATCACAGTTTTAATTCATGCATCTTGGCATCATGTTCTCCTCCACCAATCTTTTGGATAACTTTATGCTGCTTTACTCCTGGTGCAAAAATTCAAGCAGTTCAGTTTGGTTTGATGGCTTGTGATCATCCATCTTCCTCTTGATTATATTCCAGAGGTTTTCAATTTAGTAAAATCAAAGAAACTCGTCATTTTTAAGTGCTCTCTTATTTTTATATTTCCAGAGCTGTATATTATTATTATATTATATTATATTATATTATATTATTATAATTATCTATTCATCTATAATAAATATTGATTTAACAGTGTTTAAAAACTCCAGAAGCACTGCTGTATCTGATGTGTCTTAGCTTGAAACAGTTTAAAATAACAGTGTTATGAAAGGCAAGTGATGCCATGCCACGTGTTCACCTGTTTACTGTGTAAAATTATGAATATTCTTATTTTTAGACACACAATTGAGTATTACTACAGCATGTTGTGTTATATCTAAAACTAAATAATAAAAAATACTGTAAAATACAAAGAAAAATGCACCCATAAAGTCATTGCTGGTGATAAAATGTTTAAATCCTTTAATCTGTTTCTAAAATAGCGGTAAAATGTAGGTAAAATTAGGTGTAAAAAACTTGCTAAAACACACCACAATAATGCAATCTAAATCATGTGCACCCCCACACACACACGTTAAAAATGCTTCTAATGCCACTACAACATACTTTTGAACAGGAAAACACCTTAACCCTGCAAAAAACAAGCTAAGAATTGAGGTGAAGGGAAGGGAAGGTAAACATACAGTTAAAGATTAAAACTTGAGTAAATTCCTCCTGTGTTTTTAGTCTGGTGGAGGGAAGTTCTAAACACAGAGAGAGGATTTACAGACAGCCGGGATCAATATCCACAGCCTACTGCATAAAAAATGACCTTCAGTTACAGGATGTTTTCTCTTTCCTCTTTATCTCAACCCTCCTACTGTCTCCCGCTCAAATACCACCCCTTTACCATCTTCACTTCCTTCCATAAAATTCAGTTTTTAAAACATTTTCTTTAACTTTATCTAAAAATCATTACCAAACTATCTATACACACACACACACACACACACACACACACGGGAAATGCGGGTCTGAGGAAGTAATTATGTAGATGTGTGTAACTGATTCACCAGAGAGAGAGAGAGAGTAATAGTGAAGTGGATGATTTATATTGTAGATAAATTGTAAACACACTGCAGAAAAAACAGCCTCAGACAAACTGAAACACAGCTGCTCAGATTTACTGTAATGCTATACTATACTATACTACACTATACTTGATTATACTATACTACACTATACTATATTATACTATACTACACTATACTATACTATACTACACTATACTATATTATACTATACTACACTATACTATACTATACTACACTATACTATACTATATTATACTATACTACACTATACTATACTATACTACACTATACTATACTATATTATACTATACTACACTATACTATACTATATTATACTATACTACACTATACTATATTATACTATACTACACTATACTTGATTATACTATACTACACTATACTATATTATACTATACTACACTATACTATACTATACTACACTATACTATACTATATTATACTATACTACACTATACTATACTATACTACACTATACTATACTATATTATACTATACTACACTATACTATACTATATTATACTATACTACACTATACTATATTATACTATACTACACTATACTATACTATATTATACTATACTATACTACACTATACTATACTATATTATACTATACTACACTATACTATACTATATTATACTATACTACACTATACTATATTATACTATACTACACTATACTATATTATACTATACTACACTATACTATATTATACTATACTACACTATACTATATTATACTATACTACACTATACTATATTATACTATACTACACTATACTATATTATACTATACTACACTATACTATACTATATTATACTATACTATACTACACTATACTATACTATATTATACTATACTACACTATACTATACTATATTATACTATACTACACTATACTATACTATATTATACTATACTACACTATACTATACTATATTATACTATACTACACTATACTATACTATATTATACTATACTACACTATACTATATTATACTATACTATACTACACTATACTATACTATATTATACTATACTACACTATACTATACTATATTATACTATACTACACTATACTATATTATACTATACTGTACTATATTATACTATACTACACTATACTATATTATACTATACTACACTATACTATATTATACTATACTACACTATACTATACTATATTATACTATACTACACTATACTATACTATATTATACTATACTACACTATACTATACTATACTACACTATACTATACTATATTATACTATACTACACTATACTATACTATATTATACTATACTACACTATACTATACTATATTATACTACACTATACTATACTATATTATACTATACTACACTATACTATACTATATTATACTACACTATACTATACTATACTATACTAAAGCAGCTGTGTTTCTCCAGTTTTATAATTGTGATTAAATATAAAATATATTGTGTTTTTAGAGATAATACTACTATTAGCCTTAAACTTCTTAACACTAATGATACTGTTACTACTACTAGTAAAAGTATTGCTAATACTACTACTACTACTACTGCTACTACTGCTACTACTAGTATTACTTATACTAATATTACTATCAATACTAATACTACTACTACTACTATTCATTCTACTACTACTGCTACTACTACTAATACTAATATTACTATTAATATTAATACTACTAATACTACTTCTACTGATATTACTAATACTAATTTTACTAATAATACTACTACTTCTGCTAGTGCTACTACTACTACTAATACTAGTATCACTACTACTGCTACTACTACTATTACTTATACTAATATTACTATTAATACTAATACTAATACTACTTCTACTGATATTACTAATACTAATATTACTATTAATACTACTGCTACTACTACTATTACTTATACTAATATTACTATTAATACTAATATTAATACTACTTCTACTGATATTACTAATACTAATATTACTATTAATACTAATACTACTAATACATCTACTGATATTACTAATACTATTATTACTATTAATACTACTGCTACTGCTATTACTTGTGCTACTACTACTACTACAACTACTACTACTGCTACTACTACCATTACTACTACTACTGTTATTACTAGTACAATTAATCATAATATTGCTACTACTACTAATACTACTAATAATAATAGTAATAATACTATTATTATTGTTACTACTATTGCTTCTACTACTAATATTACTACTCTCCTACTTATATTAAATTAATACTGCTACTTACTACTACTACTACTAATACTACTACTACTGCTATTACTAGTACTACTACTTGCTAATACTAATATTACTACTACCACTGCTACTACTAATAATAATACTAGTATTACTATTGTTACTAATATTGCTTCTACTATTACTACTATTACTTGTACTACTACTACTACAACTACTACTACTACTATTACTACTCCCCATACTATTGCTACTACTACTAATACTACAACTAATACTAATATTACTATTGTTACTAATATTGCTTCTACTACTATTACTAGTATTACTACTGCTACTACTACTATTACTACTACTTCTATGAGTATTATTATTGTTACTACTACTACATCTACTATTACTACTATTACTTGTACTACTACTACTACTACCCATACTATTGCTACTACTACTAATACTACAACTAATACTAATATTACTATTGCTTCTACTACTATTACTACTGTTACTACTGCTACTAGTACTATTACTACTACTTCTATGAGTATTATTGTTCCTACTACTACATTTATTACTACTACTATTACTACTATTACTTGTACTACTACTATTACTACTACTCATACTGTTGCTACTACTAATACTAATATTACTACTACTACTAATAATAATAATAATAGTATTACTACTACTACTACTACTACTTCTATGAGTATTATTATTCTTACTACTACTACATCTATTACTACTACTATTATTACTACTGCTGTATTAACTGTTGCTAGTTATACTGTATACTAATACTAGTATAATAGTAATACTATAAGTAATACTAGTAATACTGCTGATGGTTATGCTACTATAAGTACTAGTACAGGTTTTAGGATTTTCACCTGATCTGAATCTGATCTTTTCTGAATGATTTTTGAAAGCGAAAGATAAAACCATAAACCCCTGGAATTTTCCCATGAATTAAACTTTTTCATCCATAAAAAACATAATTTTTCACTTCTTTCCTGTCCTTCACTTTAGAGAGAAGACTGGTACCGGATGATCTCAGTAACGTCAGAGTACAGATAAATACACCTGGTTTAAAAAAAAATGCTTTTTTGTCCTTGCTGCTATTTCTGCTACTATTACTACTGTATACAGATGATCAGAGATAAAGAGTGTGAGCTCAGGCCTGCATGTTCCTCACCAACACACAACTCAACACGCTTCAAATCATCACTACATTGTGCTACACCATCAAAATGTGCAGATCTATGATCACAGCTGATTTATCTACATGTTTTAAGCCTAAATATCTCGATTTCTTTTATTTAAATAGAATTAAAACACAGAATCAGACGTCTTACCTCCAGACTGCTGCAGCGCGGGAAATAAAATGAAAGTGAAAGAGAACTGAGCGCAGGATTCAAAACACTTCCTGACCTGAAGAATAGAAACACAAAACACAGCTTTTACTCCAGAACTTCTTCTGAAATCAAGAGTATTAAATTGTCTGAATGAAGCTTCGTGTGTTTGTTATAATGTCCTTAAAACCTGAGAATCATGTTGTCTGAACATAAATACAGGATGTAAATGAGTGGATATGAGGTTTCACATGGAATTTGAATGAATGCAAATCTAACGCGTAAACATATAAACTGCTGTGGATCTAATACAGTAACAATAGAGCAGGCAACAGACAAACACACACACACAATATACAGTTACAATCACAAATACAGTGGCTTGCAAAAGTATTCATACCCCCTTGAACTTTTGTAAATGTATTTTATTGAGATTTTAAGTGATGGACCAACACAAAATAGCTAGTAATTGTGAAGTGAAACGAAAATGATACATAGATTTTAAAAATGAATCAAATAAAAACCTGAAAAATGTGATGTGCGAAATTATTCAGCCCCCTTTTCTCTAAATGCAACCAATTGCATTCAGAAGTTGCCTGATGATGCTAATGACTAAAAAGAGCCCACCTGTGCGTAATCTAATCTCTAATCTCAGTACAAATACAGCTGCTCTCTGACGGCCTCAGAGGCTGGTTAAGAGAATATTGGGGAGTAAAAACAGCATCATGTCCATCAAGTCCAAAAGACACACCAGACAGGTCAGGAATAAGGTTGTGGAAAAGCAGTGTAAATCAGGCTTAGGCTATGAAAAGATTTTCACAATCTGTTCCACAGTCCATTATCCGGAAATGAAAAGAGTACGGCACAACTGAAACCCTACCAAGACAAGACCATCCACCTAAACTTACAGGCTAAACAAGGAGAGCACTGATCAGAGATGCAGCCAAAAGTCCCATGGTGACTCTGGATGAAATGCAGAGATCCACAGCTCACTAAAGGCTCACTAATAGCTGCACAAATGTGGTCTTTATGGAAGAGTGGCAGGAAGAAAACCATTAATAAAGAAAACCATAAAAAGTCCCATTTGCAGTTTGTAGCTAAAAGCCATGTTGGGGATACAGCTAACATGTGGAACAAGGTGAGACCAAAATTTAACTTTTTGGCCAAAATGCAAAACGCTGCCCATCACTCTAAACACACCATCCCAACTGTGAAACATGGTGGTGGCAGCATCATGCTCTGGGGCCGGGACAGGAAGCTGGTCAGAGGTGATGGGTGGAAGATGGATGGAGATAAATAAATATAGAACAATCCTGGTACAAAACCTGTTGGAGTCTGTAAAGACTTGAGACTGGGAAGGAGATTCACCTTCCAGCAGGACAATGACCCTAAAGATAAAGCCAAAACAAAACATATTCATGTGTTAGAATGGCCAAGTCAAAGTCCTAAAGACTTAAACCCAATCGAAAATCTGTGTTAAAGCTTTAGCTGTTTTGCAAAGAAGAATGGGCAAAAATTTCAGTCACAAGATGTGCAAAGATGGAGGTGGAGGTGGAGACATACCCTAAAAGACATGCAGATGTAATCACAGCAAAAGGTGGCGCTACTAAGTATTAATGCAAGGGGGCCGAATAATATTGCACACCCCACTTTTCAGTTTTTTATTTCCAACTGTGCTCTCTCAGGGCTCCGGGAGCTGATGGCAAGCTGCATGACCAGGATTCGAACCAGTGATCTCCTAATCACAGTAGCAGCGCTTTAGTCCGCTGGACCACTCAGAGCCCACCTGAAACATTATTAATAACAGGATAGGATCAGGATAGCTGGGTTTAACGTTAGATTAGAGTGTTAGATGAGAATGAATGAACTCTCGTCACTCTGAGAGCTGCTGTATAGAGGAAGTCCGGAGTTTTTTCCACTGAGGTTTACTGATTTTCTGGTGAAGAGGAAACATCGGCTCATCAGCCCCCACAGCCTGACTTACACACCCCGCTTTAATAGGCAAATTAACCCCCTTCACCAGTACAGATCATTTGACTTTTATTTGTGTTCTCAAACTGACAGACTAAACACACAGAATTAATAATCAGATCAATAATTAACAATAATCACATTACCATAACTCCACATTACCAATGATTTCAGTTAACAGATACGAGACCACAGAGCGGACCAGGAAATAAAATCTCTACATTAAGACTTTAAAACCAAGTTTGCATTTAGGCATCAACTGGAGCATGACAAGTTATAAAATATGAACTTTTTCATGTTATTTAGAATTATTTTAATAGTTTGTTGATGTTAAGTACATTAAATGGCATGGTATGAATGACAGTATTATCATTATTATTTTAATTATAAAAGTAGTAGAAGTTGTACTAGTAGTAATAGACTTAAGAGTAGTAACTGTAGTAATAGTAATTACTAAGTTGTGGTAGTAGTAGTAGTAGTAGTATTGGACATAGAAATAGTAGTAGAAGTAGTAGTAGTAATAGAAGTTGCAGTAGTGCAATTAGTAGTAGTAGTGGTATTGGAAATAGAAGTAGTAGAAAAAGCAGTAGTAGTAATATAAGTAGAAGTAGTAGTAGTAGAAGTGGTAATAGAAGTTGTAGTAGTACTAGTAGTGCTATTAGTAATAGTAGTATTAGTAGTAGTGGAAATAGTAGCAGTAGTAATTGTAGAAGTAGTGGTAGAAGTAAGAGTAGAAGATGCAGTAGTATTAATAGAAGTAGTAGTTGTAGTAGTAATAGAAGTTGTAGTAGTGCAATTAATAAAAGAAGTAGTAGTCGTAGTATTATTGGAAATAGAAGATGTAGTAGTAGAAGTAGTAGTAAAAATAGAAGAAGTAGTAAAAGTAGTAGTAATATTAAAAGTAGTAGTAGAAGTAAGAGTAGAAGTTGTAGTAGACGTCATAGAAGTATTAGTAGTAATAATAGAAATAAGGGTAGAAATTGTAAAAGATGTAGTAGTAGTAATAGTTGCAGTACTAGAAGTAGTAGTAGTGAGAGTAGAAGTAGTAGTAGTAGTAGTTTTACTAGTAGTGGTAGTAGAAACATCAGTACTAATAGTAATAGTAGGAACAGTATACATTAGTAAGCTTTAAGAAAATCATATAAACTGTTTGGCAAGTAGAGGCTAGTAGCATTACACGTCAGCAACCACCTGTGATATCACATCAACCACCAAACATCACATTAACACCACAACAAACCACTATATTAGCTAACTTCTAGTAGCTTTAATTAACAAGCCAGTGGTTAGTTGTTGGGTTATTCTGCTTTATTATCCTGCTCTCAGCTACCTCTCTGTATATCAATAACACTTTATTCTTTATTAAATGTGATGGTTCTACACATACATGCCAAAAGTCATGAGACATGATACTAGTTCCTATAAAAGGTTTCTCTGATTTTGCTATTTATAGGTTTATGTTTGAGTAAAATTAACATTTTGGTTTTATTCTATAAACTACAGACAACATTTCTCCCAAATTCCTAATAAAAATATTGTAATTTAGAGCATTTATTTACAGAAAATGTAAATTGCAGAAATGGCTGAAACAATAAAAAAGATGCAGAGCTTTCAGACCTCAAATAATGCAAAGAAAACAAGTTCATATTCATTTTAAGAGTTTTAAGAGTTCAGAAATCAGTATTTGGTGGAATAACAGTTTTCATACATCTTGGCATCATGTTCTCCTCCACCAGTCTTACACACTGCTTTTGGATAACTTTATGCTGCTTTACTCTTGGTGCAAAAACTCAAGCAGTTCAGTTTGGTGGTTTGATGGTTTGTGATCATCCATCTTCCTCTTGATTATATTCCAGAGGTTTTAAATTTGGTAAAATCAAAGAAACTCATCATTTTTAAACCGTCTCTAGTTTTTTCCAGAGCTGTATATATACTATATATAGTAGAATGTGGTTTTATATGAACACAGTCACACTCAGACGAGCTGGATCCCTGTTGGGAGACTGAGGGGCAGTTAATCTGCTAACGACCGCAGCCACGACAACATCACAACAAACACCACGCTCCAAAAGTGTCCGAGCCGAGTTCCAGCAGAACACCGGCCGCCAAACCCAGCGTGTAAATCCTCTGACCTTTAGAGGTGAAAAGGTCCGAGTAAAAATGAGGATATGATGGAAACAGCAGATCAGACCAGTCCTCTACAAACATCACACTGAGAGAACAGCCAGAAACAATCCACATTTAACCACACACCAGCTGCTCATACACCCTTCAGCTAGTGCTGATTAACAGGGTTAACCCATGTGTGGTGTTCATATTTTTGTTACTCGTTTACTTTGTTACTTGTATTTAATTCAGCAAAATTAAGCAATTCTACATTAAAATGCTTTACACATGCTTGCTTCACCTAAATTGCAAGCAATATAAACAGCTTACATGGTTAATATTTGCTCTTTACCTTTCTTATGTTACATTTCTTTTAAAAAGTGCTACTCTTTTTTATTAGTTTTTTAATGAAATGTAAAAGAAAATGAATTTAACTCAAGATATGAGTAGAAAATTTGTTTAGTTTCAAATTTACAAATGAAGCAACGTTTATTAGCCCTTGGCCAAACATACTGTATGTAATATAAATGTGTAGGGGGGGGGGGGGTGTACAGTGTGTGTTTATCGAAAATGTGTTTTGATATATGTTTTTCATATATAATGCCAATGAGTTTGAGTTAGAAAAAATATTTTTTTAGTATCATTTGATGAAAAATGAAAACGGGTCCCACAGACCCGAACACCACACAAGGGTTAATACAACACACACATATATATATACACACACATCGAAATATTAACCCAAACCAAACATTGAATTACCATTACTTTAAAGAAATATCATTGATAAAATCTGATCAAAACATCATCAACAGTTTATAGTGCCCTATTTTAAACCCTGTGCAAGGTGCGTTTTGATGCTCATTGCTATCTTACACCTCGCCAACAGACTGTTTTCACGCCTTCTACCTGTGTCCTTTAAATAGCAACAGAGATTCTTCATGTATCTACACTGATGGTTTGGTGTGGTGTTCTGAAAAGGAGGTGTGTTCAGGTAAATTTCTGGTGTATTGCTATATATCTTAGCAATGGAAAACACAGGTGCTCTACTAACTAAAAAAAGTTTCCTCTGCTGAGAAGCATTGGATGCGTCCAGGTAGCTGCACCGTTAAAATAGCAATCCACCAAAGTCAGAGCTCACCTGACTCTTAATGGGAATGATGAGTAAATGAAAAACTGATTGGTTTATTTCACATTACGCCCAAAATGAACCATACCCATGATTAATTATAAGAATTAGTACATGCCTTTTGCTTTGCGTTTCGAGCTGCTCAAGTTGTACTTTTCCCATCGTTATGATAGCGAAGGCACACTGACACTCTCCACTGCAAGCTGAATGGGTTGAGGTCTTTACCCAGCTGACCACCAACTTCCACAGGCTGAATGTTGGTCATGACGTCAAATGACAAAAAATTTATGTCAGGATAACATCTAATACTGTTTTCATGCTATTAGAATGCATTAAATGCTGATTAATGCTTTGTAATGTTAATAATGCTAATCTAATGCAATGCTAAGAAGCATAATCAGTGCAATAGCAATGCTAATCTAGAATGCTAGCACATAATCTGGTGTGTGTGTGTGTTAATAGTCTGGCCGGTGTGTGAGAGTGGAGTGTGAAAGGGGAATGCTAATGATGCGCTAATGGGCAGAGTATCAATATGAGGAGAAACAAGAGCTTGCTAGCAGGTTAGCATAACCGAGTGTTTGAGATGTAAGTAGTGATTTAGAGTGGGGGGGTGTGGTGTGAAACAGCTCACTGTGTAGAAACTTACCCCCTCTGGTTTCTTTACAGTGGTGGTGAATGGACACAGAGGTTGCCATGACTACAAAACAAATATGGCCGTTTTATTTAATGTATTTTTCGCACTTATGAAAATCGTCAGTGTGTCTTATAATTAAACAGTGAAACAAATAATTTCTAACAATTTATATTATTTACTATGGGCTGAGCAGTGTGCCTCTGATAGTGGTGAGATGCAGATGATTGGACGTCAGCAGGGGGGGCGGGATTATTGATTGACTGATCTGCATATTGTGTTGTGTCTGGCACCAAAGTACACGGAAACATCATCCTCGCCTATAGCACAGTTGAACCTGAAAGGGCGCTGCAGAGGCGGAAATTACCACTATAAAAGTGTTTTTTAAAGGTTTTTAAAGTATGTTTTTTTACTTTAAATGAATTAAAAAATATATGTTTTTTTTAGGGTTTAGAAAAACAAGAAAAATTGAAGGTCAGCCAATGCAAAAAAGTAAATTTCATGAACTTTGAAAGTATCCTCAAGTGCAGTCACTGCGAAGACCTTTAAAAACATTATAAGGATGAAACTGGCACTCATCAGGACGGCTCTAAGAAAAAGAAGATCAAGAGTTTCCTCATTTGTACAGAATAAGTTTATCAAGAGTTACCAGCATCAGAAACGACAACAGCTCCCCAGTTGAGAGCACCTAAATGCTTCTTTACAGAGTATTTTAATTTATTTAACATATTTTTCAGTTTCTACATGACTCCTTATGTGTTCCTTTATAGTCAGTATTCGTTTATATTGTAGTAAAAAAAGAAAATATAAATATTGGGTAATATCGAGCTTAGCAGAAATTATTCATGTTATATCCATATATTGTACGATAAATCAATAATGCAATAATTGTGACAGTCCTACTACATACTATATACTCAAAAACTAGCTAGTATTAGTAATTAATGCACAAATGAACACACACCGTGTTTCTTCAAGTTCTTCAAGTTTTGTGGGTTGTGTGCAACCTTAAATGAACTGCACACTCACTGTTTTACTGGTAATATGTGCTGATTGAGCGCCACCTAGTGGCCAGAGTCACTGAGCACATCTCAAGGCTTAGGCCTAGTATGTAATAATATTGTTTTTTTTTTTAATATAGTAGATCTAAAATACTGCCTTTTATTAAAGTCTGATTAATAAACCAATCAACACTTGTTCTCTATTTCTTTCTCTAAGATCCTCTCTTGTTTTAGCAGGTCTTTTGTCTTTTCCTCGACGCCCCCTGTTGTTGGGGAGGGGGTTGTTGTGACCCAGCAGCTGCAGCTGCGTCTCCATTCCAGTCTGGGGGCTGCAGTAACTCATGAACTCTGGAGGCTGGAGGATGGTCCTTTGTGTTTTATGTGTCTGCATCAGGACATCTCATAAAACATTCACACTTATACACAATTTTACACACTTATACACCATTACACACACTTACACAAGCAGATATTCCACTAAAATCAGTCACAGTGTGTCTAGACGGTGTGTTTTTACACTGCATGCTGCCTAAACTACTTGGTTGTACCCATGTTTTGGTACTGGTACCTAGTTGTTTTCTATTACTACAGCTCTGCAATCTCTGTGTTAAAGACTGTGCTAAAGAGCTTAGAACTGTGTTGACAGTTCTGGAAAGCATAGAAATGTGCTGCTGGAGAGCTTCTAAAGGTTATGGAGACATTGGAGCTGAGTTGTAGATATTAGGAAAGAGTTGGAGGACTTAGAAATGCGTTAGAGACTTTAGGACTGTGTCGGAAAGCTTAGAGAGTTTGAGACTGTGTTTGAGATCTTAAAACAGTGTTGGAGAAAGTAGGACAGTTCTAGAGAGATTAGGACTGTTTAGAGACCTTAAGACTGTGTTGGAGATCTTAGAACAGTGTTGGAGAAAGTAGGACAGTTCTAGAGAGATTGGGACTGTTTTAGAGACCTTAAGACTGTGTTGGAGATCTTAGAACAGTGTTGGAGAAAGTAGGACAGTTCTAGAGAGATTAGGACTGTTTTAGAGACCTTAAGACTGTGTTGGAGATCTTAGAACAGTGTTGGAGAAAGTAGGACAGTTCTGGAGAGATTAGGACTGTGTTGGATACTTTAAGACTGTCTGGGAGGGTAGGACAGTTCTAGAGAGATTAGGACTGTGTTAGAGACCCTAAGACTGTGGTTGAGAGGTTAGGACCGTTCTGGAGAGTTTAGGACTGTGTTAGAGACCCTAAGACTGTGGTGGAGAGGATAGGACAGTTAAGGAGAGTTTAGGATTATGTTAGATACAGTGTTGGAGGGTTAGGACAGTTGTGGAGAGATTAGGACTGTGTTGGATACTTTAAGACTGTGTTTGAGAGATTAGGACAGTTCTAGAGAGATTGGGACTGTGTTAGAGACCTAAGGACTGTGTTTGAGATCTTAAGACAGTGTTGGAGAAGTTAGGACAGTTCTAGAGAGAGTAGGACGGTGTTAGAGACCTTAAGACTGTGTTGAAGAGCATAGGACAGTTCAGGAGAGCTTATGACTGTGTTAGAGACATTAACACAATGTTGGAGAGATTAGGACAGTTCTGGAGACTTTAGGACTATGTTTGAGACCTTAAGACTGTGTTGGAGAAGTTAGGACAGTTCTGGAGAGCTTCGGACTATGTAGAGACCCTAAGACTGTGTTGGAGAAGTTAGGAGAGTTCTGGAGAGATTAAAACTGTGTTTGATACTTTAAGACTGTGTTTGAGAGACTAGGACAGTTCTAGAGATATTGGGACTGTGTTGGAGACCTTAAGACTGTGTTGAAGATGATAGGACAGTTCAGGAGACCCTAAGACTGTGTTGGAGAAGTTAGGAGAGTTCTGGAGAGCTTAGGACTGTTATAGTGATCTTAAGACTGTGTCTGAGAGCTTAGGACTGTGTTTATAATCTTAGTACAGCTTTGGAGACTCTTAGTACAGCTTAGGACTGTTTTGGAGACTTGAAAGCAGAGACCCTAGGACTCTGTTGGAGATTGTAGGACAGTTCTGAAAAGCTTATGACTCTTCTTCTGGAGAGTTTAGAACAGTTATGAAGACTTTGGGGCTCAGTTGAAGATTTTAGGACAGTGTTAAAGAGTTTAGGACTGATCTGGAATCACTGGGTCTGAGTTGGAGATCTCAGGATGGAGTTGGAGGGCTAAATGAACATCTATATCTACAGTAAAGTAAAAGTAAAGATGGTCCCTCCCCATTCTTGTCATGAAAAATAATATAATTTTACTAATATTTTCTGGAAATTTGTTATTTCAATAAAAAAATCAATAAAAATTCCCTTTCATAAAGATTTATTCCACAGGTCAGGCAAATATACATTTACATACCCATCTCCCTGCTCTGCTAACGCGTCTGACGTTAAATAACTCAAGAATTCAAGACACAAACGCACACGTCTTCTCTGAACTTAAAAGAACAACAGCGATATATCATAAGAACAACAACAATAACAATAATTATTTATCATAACAATAGCCAAATATTGTATATTTTTCAGAGTTCCTCTCTAAAATTCAGTCTGACAGTCTTTTAAGGTGCACCACAAAATCGCTGGGTGACGATTCCATAAAACTCAACACTGCTGCACCGGAACACGGCGTGAGAAAAAGACAGAAAACAGGATTCCTTTCTTTTTTTTTGATGTTTTTTTTTAAACTCGTTTTTTTTTTTTTCGTATATAGCAGGTAAATAGGATGAGAGTCCTCGTCTCTGAGCGAAGTCTCGGAGACGGCAGAGAGGCTTCGGTTTCACCAGACAGTTTCTGGAGGTTTGGGCCGTCGCTCTGGACGGTTTGGCACACGTTCGCTGGTGGATCCTCGCTTTGCTGCGCTGGGCGGGGTCAGGCTTGTCACTCGAAGAGACGGACCAATCACAGGACTTCTGAAGATCAGAAAACACAGATAAGCTTTAATGAGACATCATCAACATTTATCTCTGTATATATATTTGTGAACATCCCTGAATTGCATTTATAACCTGAAGTCTTAAAGTTGCATCCATTGCTGACCATCTATTCACTATAGAGTGAGAATTACTGCTAATAGAATAGGAGGAGGCGTGAGGATGACCAGTGATGTCAGTTGGAAATCTTGGTCTTGATCTGTTAGAGAGCTTAGGACTCTGTAGGAGATCTTAGGACGATGTCCGAAAGCTTAGGACAGTTCTAGAGATCTTATTAAAGTTTTAGAGACTTTGGGGCTCAGTTGAAGATTGTAGGACTGTGTTAAAGAGTTTAGGACAGTTTTAGAGACATTGAGTCTGAGATGGAAAACTTAGGAAGGAGTAGAGAGCTTAGGACATTTTTAAAGACATTGGGCTGAGTTGTAGATATTAGGACAAAGTTGGTAGACTTCAGACTCTGTTAAAGACCTTAAGACAGTGTTAGTGATAGTTCTGGAGAGCCTAGGACTGTGTTGGAGACCTTGCAGCTGAGTGAAAGCTAAGGACTGTGCTGAATATTTAAGGACTCTTTTGGAGACATTGGTCCTCAGGACTGTGTCTGAGACCTTAGGACTGTGCTCTAAACCTTGCTGCTAAGATCGAGAAGATAGGAAAGTTCTGGAGACACTGGAGCTGAGTTGGAGATCTTGGGGCTGTGTTGGAGATTGTACGACAGTGGTGAGACAACGGGAGAGTGATGCGAAAGAAGCCATTTCTGCAAGCACGCCACAAACAGAGTCGCATGACGTATGCAAAAGCACAAAAGTCCTTACTATGTTCCTCACAGTGGAAACTGACAGGTTAAATCTCTGAGACAACTTTTTGTATACTTCCCCTGAACAACTATGTTGAACAATCTTTGTTTTTAGATCATTTGAGAGTTGTTTTGATGAGCCCATGATGCGACTCTTCAGAGGAAATTCAAATAGGAGAACAACTTGCAATTGGCCACCTTAAATACCTTTTCTCATGATTGGATACACCTGGCTATGAAGTTCAAAGCTCGATGAGGTTACCAAACCAATTTTGTGTTTCAGTAAGTCAGTAAAAAGTAGTTAGGAGTATTCAAATCAATAAAATGATAAGGGTGCCCATACTTTTGCACTGGTCAAATTTTGGTTTAATGCATATTGCACATTTTCTGTTAGTACAATAAACCTCATTTCAATCCTGAAATATTACTGTGTCCATCAGTTATTAGATATATCAAACTGAAATGGCTGTTGCAAACACCCAAATATTTACAACTAAAAATGAATAAGATTAATAGGGGTGCACTAACTTTTTCATATGACTGTATGCACCAATTATTCCAACACACATATCCAACGGTGGAAATATAACCCACCAGAATTCTCAGTTTTAAAGTCAGAAGTTCATATTTCTTGATGAACCCAGCAGATGAACCCGTTTTTCTTGGTTTTAATCCAGCTTCACTTTTCACCCTGGGTTTATTATTAATGGCTGGTCTGGGCAGACCGTGGGGGTCCTGCACTGCAGTTACTGCCAGTAAACGGACAGAAGGTGGAAAATGATGAAACAGCTTAATCTTTCCAGAACCGTCCGCCAGCTTTTCCACATTCAGGACCTCCGGCCTGGAGAGCGGCCCAGAGACGAGAGCCCTGCGGCAGCCTGGAGCCAAGAGGCTTCCCCCTCACCACAAGACCAGCGTCTCTGACCCACATCTCCTCCAGTCTAACACTATCTAATACCAGCTAATACTACACAGCTCTGTGTACTGGTGAGAGCATGGCGTTACGATACATTTATTATGATTTAATATATCACAATATATTGTAAAAATCTGATATAGGTGATATATTGCGATTTTTTAAACAAAATTTTAGGAAAATTTTCCTAAAGTATAAAAAATAATTAAAAATGTAAAAACTCAATTTTTTTTTTCCAATCAAACTTTGATATTCAACAACAGACTACAACACTGCCCTCTAGTGGGTGGGGCTTAAAGACAGCATAAAATTAAACACTTCTGTCACCAATCTTTACATCTAAACTAATAATCAAAAATCAAAACAGTATAGCTAAATAAAATTTGCCCACATGAGACGATATTTTTATAAATATATTTTTAATTATTCCCCCATCACTAGATATGCCTCAACACCATGAGGGTAAAGACCAGCACATGCCTCCTGACACATGTGCAGTCAGACTCCGCCTCTTTTTGAACTGCTGCTGATGCAGCATTGCCGAGTAGCATCACAGCGCTAACGCTCGGAGGAAAGCGCAGCGACTCGGTTCTGATACATCAGCTCACAGACGCAGCCTTGTGCTGATCCATATCACCCTAGAAGTGATGAGGGGAAAGAGCACCATCTACTGTACCCACCCAGAGAGAGCAAGGCCGATTGTGCTCTCTCAGGGCTCTGGCAGCTGATGGCAAGCTGCATGAACAGGATTCAAACCAGCGATCTCCTGATCACAGTGGCAGCGCTTTAGACCATTCGACCAAAGCCATGTGTTTGGTATTTGTTTGGCTATGTAGCTTCAAGATCTTTACCTGCAACATGCTGGGGCTTCATAGGCCCCGCCTTCATCAGGTAGGGCTCCCCTCCCTCAAAGGCCATGATTGGGTCAGTCTGGGGCTCCTCGAAGTCTGCAGCCTCGCCATTGGAGGAGACGCCGTTGTGGTGTTTGCTGGGCTGGACTCCGTTCACCACTGGAGCAGATCCCCAACCCACAGACCTGAGAACAGAAACAGCACAGGGTTAAAACTCAACACTGGCCACTTTATTGGAAACACCTACAAAGATAAATTAGAACCTCATCTGTCTTGCTTTGATGGTGAAGCTGATGCTTGTACCTAATAAAGTGTCCAGACAGTGAGTAAGTGGAAGCACAAGGTGTAGTAGGTAGGTGTTTCCAATAAAGTGGCCACAGTAAATGAGTGAGAACACAAGGTGTAGTAGGTGGGTGTTTCCAATAAAGTGGCCACAGTAAATGAGTGAGAACACGAGGTGTAGTAGGGGGGTGTTTCTAATAAAGTGGCCACAGAGAGTGAGTAGAAGCACAAGGTGTAGTAGGTAGGTGTTTCTAATAAAATGGCCAGAGAGAGTGAGTGTAAGCACAAGATGTAGTAGGTAGGTGTTTCCAATAAAGTGGCCAGAGAGTGAATGGAAGCACAAGGTCTAGTAGGTAGGTGTTTCCAATAAAGTGGCCACAATAAGTGAGTAAAAGCACAAGGTATAGTAGGTAGGTGTTTCCAATAAAGTGGCCACAGAGAGTGAGTAGAAGCACAAGGTGTAGTAGGTAGGTGTTTCCAATAAAGTGGCCACAATAAGTGAGTAAAAGCACAAGGTGTAGTAGGTAGGTGTTTCCAATAAAGTGACCACAGTGAGTCAGTGGAAGCACAAGGAGTAATAGGTGGGTGTTTCCAATAAAGTGTCCAGAGAGTGAGTGAGAACACAAGGTGCAGTAGGTAGGTGTTTCCAATAAAGTGTCCAGACAGTGAGTGAGTGTAAGCACAAGGTGTAGTAGGTAGGTGTTTCTAATAAAGTGGCCACTAGTAGGTGTATTTACCCTGTGACTCCCTGGGATTGGTTATTGTGGGTCACAGGTGGATTTGTTGAAGAGGCAGAATCTGCAAGAAAAACAGACAAATAAACAAATAATGAATGTGATACTTTATTATTATTAAGTCTTATATCATTATTTCTATTATATTCAGATTATATGTGGACCTTAGTGTGGGATTCTGATATCTGGATTACAGGTAATAAAGTGGAGCAATTATGATTTAATACTTAATTTTTACAGGTTTTTAGTTTAATTTTAGCGATTGTGTGTGGTGCCAATAGTTAACACACTAAACACTAAGTTTGTTATTTATTTACTGTATTTTTTCGCACTATAAGGTGCACTTAAAATCCTATAATTTTCCCAAAAATAATCTGTGCTCCTTATAATCTGGTGCTCCTTATGTATGAATTCTATCAGTCAGGTATTAAGGAGCAGTAAAGCCACTCTGCTGAAGTACAGAGTTATACAGGAGTTTCAGTGTATTCCTCCAGCACCGAAACTGGAGCAGTATTAGCATTAGCCGCTAACCGACCTTCAGAGGCGAGTATATCAGACTCTAGCCTGCATGTTTACAGTGTTAAAACAAGCTATGTGGGACAAACCACTAGCTAATAGCACCCTGGCTTACTAAAACACTCAGGGTTCCTCAGTGTAATGCTGTCAGGTGGCATTAGCTGCTAAACACGGCTAGCAGTTAGCTGCTAATGCTAATGCTGCTGCACTCAGCCTTAGTGTAAATCTGGAAATCTAAGCTTACTGTAAATAAACAGAAGCGCTTTACTCACCCAAATAAACAGCTTATAGAAGAGAAATCTGTGTAGATTAACATCCAGCAATCGCTTAGCTGTTCCTTACTAGTGTTGCATAATGCGCTTTATAATCCAGTGCGCCTTACAGTGCAAAGATAATTATTTACTAGTATTTACTAGTTTTAATACTAATGCTATCATGGATAATTTGGTAACGGTTTAGTTTAGCATTTTGTGGCTTCCCACAGGGCTCCGTTCTAGGGTTTATGAAGCTGATGCTTTATAATAAATTCATATTAATTACTTTTATTTTAGGAAAATACATTTTTCAAGATATTTAAGGATCTGCAGATATTCTTACAAAAGGAAACTCAACCCTCCTAGGAGGAATATTAATATTCTCTTAATTCTATGTAAAAGAAAACAGAGTTTAAAATCAATACGCTCCGAACAGCAGACCAACAGACTTACTTCTGTCTGTCTCTCTGCCGTTAACCTGAGCTGGAGACCGGCTGTCTTTCTGCATTAAAACAAACAACACAACCATTAAAGCTCTGATCATTTATTAAATTCCTCAAAACAATAAATCAATCAAATACTAAACGCTGTGAATAGTGAAATTTACATGAAACCTATAATAAACTACATTAATCTGCCAATAATTAATAATTACTAAATAACACAGATGAGCCAGTTAGCATTAGCTTCCCTAGCATGCTAGCATTTCTTATTATCACAAAACAAGTGAAATAATGAGTATTAGAAACTGATATAGAGCATTCCCACCTTCTCTCCAGTGTCACTCTTGCGCGTCCTCTTCATGATCTCCTCCAGACGCTGGAGAAACACACACACACACACACACACACACACAAAAGCATCGTAAAAAATAACATCACCAACCGACAACACTCCTCATAATAACACTGCTGTATGCTGAATTTACTTATTTTCATCATAGAGTATTGCATAACTGGATTCAGAGGATTTTATGGATGTTAAATATAATGAATCTCAAATACACTAAATTTACATGCATTCCCAATTACATTATTTTTAATAATACGGTCAATTGTGTCAATTGTGCTCTGTGCAGCTTGATTTAAGGCGTGTCAGTGTGTCTTTGCTATCGTAATGACAGGAAAAGTACACCTGGCGCTGCTCAAGAAGCAAAAAAGGCATGTACTAATTCTCTTCATTTATAATGGGTGTGTTTTGGGCGTAGCATCAAATAAACCAATCAGCGCGTCACTTGCCTTTCCCTTTAATAAACCTCATTTGATTCTCAGCTTTTTCAGACTAAAATACCTCCAAACAAACAAACAACCAGTAAACAAATTGTAAAAAAATGTGCATTTATTAATAATAGTAAACTAAAGTTATCTTTAACGTTTTTAATCCAGATTTTACCTTCTTCCTCTCCAGGCGTTCCTGCTCTTCTTTCTGGAAGTGCTTCTCTCTCTCCAGCCTCTGTCGCTCCGCCTCCTCTCTGGCCTTTGACTCCGCCTCCTCTCTCTGAAATGATAAAAATACCATTAAAGTCAGAATTTCTCAGAATTCCCCATTATATTATCCCTGTATATCAGTCTGATTAATATCAGTTTAGATAAAACAGCTCAGGGAACTGATCTCTGATCAGCTGATACATCAACAAATGCATCATACATCCAGCTATCTCTCTGTGTGTGTGTTCTCCATCACTAATACACTCAAATAACAACCTAAAAAAGCTAATAAAACTCTATAGAGTTATATAACATTACATATTTTATTACATATTATATAATTATAATATAATTACATATATTAAATAATTACGGATTTTATTGCATATCGTTGCTGTCCGATGAAAAACACTTATCTCCAAAACAGCAACTTTACAGGAGAGACAAAAAACCTTGTCAACTTTCAATTGAAGTCAATGTAAAAAAGAGCTTATTTCAGGTCATTTTGAAGAGTTTCTATTGGTCCGTTCATCAAGAAATTTTGGCACAGTGTAAGGGAAAGTTTGTATGTTCAAATTATGTAGTAAACTAAAAATCGACAAAAATGGAGATAAGTGTTTTTTTTCATAGGACAGCGACGATATACACTTCTTTAAGAGAACATTTTGTACTGATATTCTATATTGAAACTGTTTAACGTTCTTGTTTCTACCACTAGGGAGCAGCAATGCTCCACAAAACACCTAAAGTTTCCCAAATATAACCTGCTTATATTTCTTATAGTTTTTGTTTTTGCTTATATTTCTCAAATGCAATGTTATATCACTACATGTTACAAAGATTCAACCAGTATCCACTATGAATTCTTCAGTATCCACTAGCAATTCCTCAGTATTCACTATGAATTCTTCAGTATCTTCTATTAATTAATCTGTATCTATAATAAATTCATCAATATTCACTATGAATTCTTCAGTATCCACTATAAATTATTATGTATCCACTATGAATTAATACACATTTACTACAAATTCTTCTGTATCCATTATGAATTCTTCAGTATCTTCTATTAATTAATCTGTATCTACTATGAATTCTACAGTATCCATTATGAATTCTACAGTATCCGCTATGAATTCTGGAGTATCCACTTTGAATTATACAGTATTTACTATAAATGTACTATGAATTAATCAGTGTGTACTATGAATTTGTCAGTATCCACTATGAATTAATACTTATTTACTACAAATTCTTCTGTATTCACTATGAATTCTTCAGCATCTTTTTATTATTTAATCTGTATCTACTATAAATTCATCAATATTCACTATCAATTCTTCAGTATCCACTATAAATTATTATGTATCCACTATGAATTAATATGCATTTACTACAATTTCTTCTGTATTCATTATGAATTCTTCAGTATCTTCTATTAATTAATCTGTATCTACTATAAATTGATCAGTATTCACTATGAATTCTTCAGTATCCACTATGAATGATCCAGCAGGTTCTAGGAATTACCCAGTATACACTATGAATTATACAGTATCAAATATGAGTAATTATGAAGTGTTTAGTTTTCAATCATTCAATATGAATTATTCAGTATCTACCAACAAATAATTTAACATCTATTGTAAATGAATGTTCTTTAATATTAATGCTGTGTAATTATTACATTTCTACATGTAAGCTGTAAGTGTGTAGTAATAAAGGAGTGTAATGTAATGAGGCTTTATAAGAGTATGATCAGGGTTAACTGATCTCAGTGCTGAGCAGTAAAGGGTTAAATCTGCAGTGAGGTTCAGTAAAACCCACAGTGAGGATCAGGAGCTGCTGCAGAGTGAAGGACACGCTGCTCACGGCCTGAGCACTCGTCTGATTGGCTAACACCTCAACCTTCATTACTCTCCCTGTACCTCTCTCCCTCTTTCTTTATTTCACTCTGTCATTTTCTCTTTCTTTCTTTCATGCTGTTTACCTCCCCCATTTCTGTCTCTCTCCCTCTCTTTATCTCTCTCTGTATCTCTCCCTCTCTTTATCTCTCTCTGTATCTCTCCCTCTCTTTATCTCTCTCTGTATCTCTCCCTCTCTTTATCTCTCTCTGTATCTCTCCCTCTCTTTATCTCTTTCTGTATCTCTCCCTCTCTTTATCTCTCTCTGTATCTCTCCCTCTCTTTATCTCTCTCTGTATCTCTCCCTCTCTTTATCTCTCTCTGTATCTCTCCCTCTCTTTATCTCTCTCTGTATCTCTCCCTCTCTTTATCTCTCTCTGTATCTCTCCCTCTCTTTATCTCTCTCTGTATCTCTCCCTCTCTTTATCTCTCTCCGTATCTCTTTCTCCCTTCCTTGCCCCTTTCTGTCCCTCTTTTTTTCTCTTCCATTATTTCTCTCTCTCTCTTTAATGCTCTTTCCCTCTCTCTCTCCCTTCCTCCCCCCTTATGTCACTTTTCTTTCTCTATCTCTCTCTCTTTCATGCTATTTTTCTCTTTTCCTTTCACCACCCTTTTCTCTCATCCTTTATTCCTCTCTCTCTCCCTTCCTCCCCCTTTCTGTCTCTATTCTTTACTTATCTTTCTTTCTCTTTATTATGCTCTTTCTTTCTTTCTTTCTTACATTCTTTCTTTCTTTCTCTCCCCCTTTTGTCTTTCTTTCTCTCTTTCTGTGCTCTTTATCTCTTTCTCTTTTATATGCGCCTTCCTTCTCTCTATCTTTTTTTTGTTTTTCGCTTTCTTTCTTTCTTTCTTTCTTTCTTTCTTTCTTTCTGTGCTCTTTCTCTCTCTCTCTCTTTCATATGCGCTTTTCTTCTTTCTTTCTTTCTTTCTTTCTTTTGTTTCCCTCCCCCTTTTGTGTCTTTCTTTCTTTCTTTCTTTCTTTCTTTCTTTCTTTCTTTCTCTCTTTCTGTGCTCTTTATCTCTCTCTCTCTTTCATATGCACCTTCCTTCTCTCTATCATTCTTTTTTTGTGTTTTTCTCTTTCTTTCTATCTTTCTTTCTTTCTGTGCTCTTTATCTCTCTCTCTCTTTCATATGCACATTCCTTCTTTCTTTCTTTTTGTGTTCTTTATCTCTCTCTCTCTCTTTCATACACGCTTTTCTTCTGTCTTTCTTTCTTTCTTTTGTTTCCCTCCCCCTTTCTTTCTTTCTTTCTTTCTTTCTTTCTTTCTTTCTCTCTTTCTGTGCTCTTTATCTCTCTCTCTTTCATATGCACATTCCTTCTTTCTTTCTTTCTTTCTTTCTTTCTTTCTTTCTTTCTTTATCTCTCTCTCTCTCTCTCTCTCTCTGTGCTGTGCTGGGCTGTGTGTGGTATATCTGTATCTGTGGGAGGCTGATGGTGATGCAGGTTCTCTAGGCTCCTCCCTCTCTCTCTGTGCTGTGAGCTGATTGGCTGGTTGTGTGTATATCAGTAATGTATGGGTGTGTAGGTAAGAAAACCCAGCTGAGCTCAGAGTGACCTTCAGACAGCAGCTGCTGAAAATCCTTCATTACTGTCTCTGATCATCATTACTGTCTCTGATCATCATTACTGTCTCTGATCATCATCACTGTCTCTGATCATCATTACTGTCTCTGATCATCATTACTGTCTCTGATCATCATTACTGTACGGGAGCTGGAGTCTCAGCCTGACCCTCACCTGTTTCTGCAGACGCAGGTTCTCCTCCTGCTCAGCCTGAGCTCTCTCCTGCGCCTCCTTCTCCTCCTGCAGACGCTGTCGCTCCGCCATCAACCTCGCCTCCTCCTCCCTGCGCCTCCTCTCCTCCTCCTCCCGCCGAGCGTTCTCCTCCCGCAGAGCCCTGATACAGCACAAAGACAGAGCTCCTCAATAACCTGACCTCATCAATGCACCTCAAATATGATCAAACTGAAGAACCAAAACATTAGGAACACTGATATGAGTGGGGTATATCAAGCACTGGGATGTGAGTTAGATGGTAAGGGTTGGGTTATGACCATCATCATGGTTCAGTTCCCATCCATCCTAGAATTAATGGTAACTCAAAGACGTGGTAAAAATATGGCACTCCATTTTGAAATGGTACTCCACAGGGTACTCAACAATACCCTCAAGGGTACAATAGGGCACTTTCCCTTGTTTTTCCACTCTAAAGAGCACTTTAGTGACATTTTTTGAATCAGGAGGCCACAATTGTTTGCCATGTTGTCAAATTTTCAACCAGACTCGCCTACTCATGCGTACCAAGCATCTCAGACTGCCTTCACTGAGCTCACAGTGCAGCCTAAACAACCAGAAGAAGAGCAGGTTTTTCACTGGATTTACAGTTTTTACAGAGAGCTTTACATGGTAAGAAGAGGGAGGGTGTGTTCATACGTTTGGGAAAAATCTATAAAAATATATATGTACTCTAATGTTAGTATTTCTTTCAGCAGTGGAGACATGCCCATACTCTATGCTCAATATTCAGTGTACAGTCTTTGGCCTAATGTTTAATTTTGTTCCATAGTTTATTTCATACTACATTTTTAATATACAAATATTGTATTTTTCTGACTAACAGCGCTAAGCACTAGCCCTTTCACCATTCAGAGGGGAGTATTATTGGTCTGCAGCCTGCTACTAACGCTGGCTAGCACTGCTGGAGCAGCATTAGCATTAGCCGCTAACTGCGCTAAGCACTAGCTCTTTAACCATTGAAAAGGGAGTATTATCGGCCTGTAGCCTGCTGCTAACCCCGGCCAGCACTGTTGGAGCAGCATTAGCAATAGTAATGCTAATGCTCCAGCCTTAGTGCTGGAGAAATTTGCGAATCTAAGCTCACTGTAAATAAACGGAAGCACTTTACTCACCTGAATAAAAGATAAGAAAGAAAAAAGTTTTCAGGAGAGAAATCTGTGTAGATTAACTTCGTCTTTTTTTATTACAGTTTTGTTTATTTAGCTTAGCTTGACTTAACTCCCCACCCTGCAGCAGCGAGACTTGATAAATTAGAAAAAAAACATTGCGACACCCCTGTTCCTTACTAGTGTCACATAATGTGCCTTATAATCCGAAAACTCCAGAAATACTTTCTTAGTCCAGGTGTCTCAGACTGCCTTCCTTGCGTTTACAATGCATTTTAAATAGTAAGAAGAGAAAGAGAGAGAGAGTAGTGAATCTCTATTGGACACACTGTAAGTTTATATAGTGTAAAACTATATGGTGTTTTATAGTTGGGTATATAGATATAAGTTGTGCTGACCTGTTCCTCTGCTCCTGCTCCAGTCTCTCCTGCTCCTCCCTCTCTCGCTGCTCGCGGGCCTGACGCCGTTTCTCCGCCAGCGCCCGGCTCGCCTCCTCCGGGTTGTTGGTGCCGGCCATGGGCTTGGCTCCGGTGGGAGTGGCCTCTGCAGGAGGAGTGGGCGTGGTCACGGCTGGGGCAGGCTCAGGAGTCTGAGGGGCAGGTGTGATTGGCTGGGTGGCAGCAGGGGGTGTGGCCGGGGAGGCGGAGACAGTGATGGCAGGAACACTTGGAGCAGCTGAAGGAGAAAGAGAAGGAGAGAGATGGGGGAATTTAGTGTTTGCTGAGATGTTGGACAGGAAAACACACATTGCTGAGACGTACAAATGCACAAACAGAAGCGTGTCTAGCCCATTGAGAGAGAAATGTACTGTCAGTAGAAAAGGACTCTCTGGAGCAGATGAACTTAGTATGTGTTAAACTAGGGTTTAAAATACTTCTGTAAAAGCTTTTTACTGTGTGCAGGTGTGATGGATCACAGTATAAACCAATAGGGAGTCAGAATGGTATATATTTATGCTTCTCTACATCCAATCACAATCAGATTCACTCTATCTGGATGGAGAGATTTATCTGGATAGGGGTTTTATTGAACGATGAGAAGCCGGAATAAAAACCAGCTGAAATTAAATAGGAGTAACGTGGCTGTGGACTCACCCTTGGTCTCTTTAGGCAGTGGGTTCTGATTGGCCTCTTTCTTGGTCTCAACGGCGACGGCGCTGACGGCGGGGGCCTGCACCCGGGCGGGGGTCTGGGCCCGTTTGGGCCGGGTCTTGGTGCCGGGAGGGGTTCGGCCTGAGGAGGGGGTGGGTTTGGCTGATGCCGCAGGGTTGGGGGAGAGGGGGCGGCTGCGGGGGGGTGCGGGGGAGGACACTCTGCTCTTGGGTTTAACGTTAGTGCTGAAAAAGAGAGAGAAAAATAAAAATAGTAATGCAGTAAAAATTTTAATTACTGACAAGTAAAAATAAAAACAAGAACTGAATGACATATACTTTTAATATTAAATAACTAAAAGATGAATAACTGCACTGTTTTGTTTATTATATTCCTTTTTTACTGTACAGTTTTAAAGTGTTATAAAACATATATACAAATATTTAGGGAGCTTTCTTAACCCCTTAACAGGCAGGATGTTTTTTTATTTCCTTTTTTTTATATTATATATCTATATCGTCGAATCAGTCTGAATCACTCACCTGGGTTCTGGTTTGGTTCTAGTAATGGACTGTGACTGTCTCTTCTTCTGCACTTTTTCTTTTGATAGAGCGTTCTTCTCTTTCTCGTTCTCTCTCTCTTTATCCTTCTTCTCCTTCTTCTTCTTCTTCTCAGCCTTAAAAACAATATACAATGATTTATTAAGACTCCAACACATTTATTCATAGTTATAATAGTTCTAATAGTTAACATGATGAGTTATTAACGCCTAAATGCTGTTAATATGCATTTTTTCTACTTTGACCCCTCAATATATCAATGTATGTGTGTGTACAGTACCATTCAAAAGTTTGAACACACCTAAATTCAGTGTTTTTTCATTACTTTTAAATGTTCTTTATCCAAACTATAAAGAAAAACATATGGATTTATTTACTTAACAAAAAAGGGAACCACTTTAAAATAAAACTTTTTTATATATGGTGTATAAACAGTTTATAAAGCAGTTTATTAATGATATTAATTAGATTATACATACTTTAAAAGCCCTTAATAAGCAGTTACAACACAATAAACAACAAAAATGTTTTTTATTAGCCAGCATTAACATATCTGTTTATAATTGAATTAGATTTATTTACCCAGATTAATTACTTATATAGTAATCCTAATTTGGACAGGGCAATGTTACCATTTCTATTTATGTGTTGTAACTGCTTATTAATGGTTATTAGCTGTTGTCTTCAGTGAATAGCTCTAATACATATTATGTTCTAATCCATATTATGAGAAGCAAGAACTAATCAATCAAATAATGAAAAAATTACTTTAAAAAATGAAGGTCAGTCAATCTAGAGAAGAGGAATTTCAAGGACTCCTCAAGTGCAGTTACTGCAAAGAACATTAACAAGTTTATAATGATGGAACTGGCACTCATCAGGACCACCCCAGGAAAGAAAGAGCAAGAGTTTTCTCTGTTGATAAGAGTGTTGGAGTGTTTACCGGTGTGGAGTTGCGCCGGCGCTGGCGCTGTGTGATGTCGGGGGTGCTGGCGGTCCAGCGGTCAGTGCTGTGCTGGTGGGGGTGATGGTGGTGGGAGCAGGTGGTCAGCGGTGACGCCGACGCAGAACGGGAACACTGATCTGAGATCAGACACAAACACAAAAACATGAGGAATCCTCACCATTTCTTTTACTATTCATCAATACTTTCAATCCAACAATTAAAACAGCTCCAAAAGATCATCATAGCAGCTTTATCTACTGTAACTGTCTCTGCACTGTTTTATCAATTCTTCTTCAAGTACATGGCAACCACTCAACAGCACTACTGTCCTTTTACCACTGGAAACAAATGATATAACCCACAACAAATTAAAGCAGTGTGTGTGTGTGTGTGTGTGTGTCTGTGTGTGTGTGAGTGTGTGTGTGTGTGTGTGTGTGTGTGTGTGTGTTACTCACGGGAGTCGCTGCTGTTCAGCAGTGTGGCAGCGCTGCGGCTTCTGGCCAGGAAAGAGAGTGTGGGGGTCATCAGCCTCTCAACGATCCGACTCTCCCACGGACTCAGACGCAGACTGCGGCCTGCAGGACAACACACGGTTAATACACACACACACACACACACACACACACACACTGGATTGTATGTTTGATCATTCATTCCCACATAAACACACACACACACATACTCCACATTGCAGCACATTCAGCTTTTCTCTATTAGATTAAAACCTTTTCCAAAAATGTAACTTTGATTTCTATTGGTCCATTCTTTATCTTGATCCAGAACGCAGCAGCACGTCTGGTCTTCAACCAGCCAAAACGGGCACATGTCACCCCGCTGCTCATTGAGCTCCATTGGCTACCAGTTGATGCTCGCATCAAATTCAAAGCTCTTACAATCGCCTACAAGGTGATGACAGAACAGGCTCCTTCCTACCTGCACTCACTCCTGAAGGCTTACGCTACCTCCCGGCCGCTGCGCTCCTCCAATGAACGTCGCCTCACTTTACCAAACAAACATTCACACAAAGCAATCCAGACTGTTCTCATACAGAGTTCCCCAATGGTGGAACAAACTACCACTACCAGATCAGGAGAATCTCTCGCTATCTTTAATAAACTCCTGAAGACAGAGCTCTTCAAAGAGCACTTACTCTCCTAACACCTCTAACTAACTACCTTCCACTACCAGATCAGGAGAATCTCTCACTATCTTTAATAAACTCCTGAAGACAGAGCTCTTCAAAGAGCACTTACTCTCCTAACACCTCTAACTAACTACCTTCTACTACCAGATCAGGAGAATCTCTCACTATCTTTAATAAACTCCTGAAGACAGAGCTCTTCAAAGAGCACTTACTCTCTTAACACCTCTAACACACTAACTACTTCTAACCTCATTTCCTTCTTCCCCTCCTTCACTCCTCTATCCTATTATTCCCCTTTGACCTCCTTTTATCCCTATCTAAAGATGTTTTACCTTTAAACTTATTTTACACTGTACTTGACTATTGTAAGTCGCTTTGGACAAAAGCGTCTGCCAAATGTAATGTAATGTAATTATGACATGATATACAGGAAAATACATAGCATTTTTTATGCTGTTAAAATATGTAAAAATGACAAAAATAAAACATTTCCAAAAATATATATAAATATAGACCTGCAGGGTTCTTGCTCCATTTTAAAAGTCAAATTTAATGCCTTTTGGTAGAAAATAATTTATTGTGTTGGTAATCATAGCTTAACCCTTCTCATCTGTTAATTTATTTTTACATTTTGTTCCATTTTAATGCAGAATGTGTTAGCATATTAGCTAACTTGACGCTAATGTTAGCTAGCTCTCCCCTAACCCTAGTTCTCTCCCTGATAATGAAGCTAACTCGCCCCTAACATTACCAAGTTAACGAGCTTGCCACTAATGTTAGCTAGCTTTACGCTAATCTTAGTTCTCTCCCCAGTAATGTTAGCTAGCTCGCTGCTAATGTTAGCTAGCTCTCTGCTAACCTTAGTTCTCTCCCCAGTAACGCTAGCCAGCGGCTAATGTTAGCTAGCTCTATTCTAATTTAGTTATCTCTCCAGTAACCTTAGCTAGCTCGCGGCTAATGTTAGCTAGCTCTATTCTAATTTAGTTATCTCTCCAGTTACATTAACTAGCTGCGGCTAATGTTAGCTAGCTCTATACTAACCTTAGTTCTCTCCCCAGTAACGCTAGCCAGCGGCTAATGTTAGCTAGCTCTATTCTAATTTAGTTATCTCTCCAGTAACCTTAGCTAGCTCGCGGCTAATGTTAGCTAGCTCTATTCTAATTTAGTTATCTCTCCAGTTACATTAACTAGCTGCGGCTAATGTTAGCTAGCTCTATACTAACCTTAGTTCTCTCCCCAGTAACGCTAGCCAGCGGCTAATGTTAGCTAGCTCTATTCTAATTTAGTTATCTCTCCAGTAACCTTAGCTAGCTCGCGGCTAATGTTAGCTAGCTCTATTCTAATTTAGTTATCTCTCCAGTTACATTAGATAGCTGCGGCTAATGTTAGATAGCTCTACACTAACCTTAGTTATCTCTGCAGTAACATTAGCTAGCTCGCTGCTAATGTTAGCTAGCTCTATTCTAATTTAGTTATCTCCCCAGTAATGTTAGCTAGCTCGCCAATTATGTTTGCTAGCTCTACACTAACCTTAGTTATCTCTACAGTAATGTTAGCTAGTTCGCTGCTAATGTTAGCTAGCTCTACACTAACCTTAGTTATCTCTCCAGTAACATTAGCTAGCTCGCTGCTAATGTTAGCTAGCTCTACACTAACCTTAGTTCTCTCACCAGTAATGTTAGCTAGCTCGCTGCTAATGTTAGCTAGCTCTACACTAACCTTAGTTCTCTCCCCAGTAACGTTAGCTAGCTCGCTGCTAACGTTAGCTAGCTCTACGCTAACCTTAGTTATCTCTCCAGTAACGTTAGCTAGCTCGCTGCTAACGTTAGCTAGCTCTACACTAACCTTAGTTATCTCTCCAGTAACATTAGCTAGCTCGCTGCTAATGTTAGCTAGCTATAAGCTAACCTTAGTTCTCTCCCCAATAACGTTAGCGAGCTTGCCAATTATGTTCGCTAGCTCTACGCTAACCTTAGTTATCTCTCCAGTAATGTTAGCCAGCTCGCTGCTAACGTTAGCTAGCTCTACGCTAACCTTAGTTCTCTCCCCAGTAACATTAGCTAGCTCACTGCTAATGTTAGCTAGCTTTACAGTAACCTTAGTTCTCTCACCAGTAACATTAGCTAGCTCGCTGCTAATGTTAGCTAGCTCTATTCTAATTTAGTTATCTCCCCAGTAACATTAGCTAGCTGCGGCTAATGTTAGCTAGCTCTACACTAACCTTAGTTCTCTCCTCAGTAACATTAGCTAGCTCGCTGCTAACGTTAGCTAGCTTGCCAATTATGTTCGCTAGCTCTACGCTAACCTTAGTTATCTCTCCAGTAATGTTAGCCAGCTCGCTGCTAACGTTAGCTAGCTCTACGCTAACCTTAGTTCTCTCCCCAGTAACATTAGCTAGCTCACTGCTAACGTTAGCTAGCTCTACGCTAACCTTAGTTCTCTCCCCAGTAACATTAGCTAGCTCGCGGCTAATGTTAGCTAGCTTTACAGTAACCTTAGTTCTCTCCCCAGTAACATTAGCTAGCTTGCTGCTAATGTTAGCTAGCTTTACAGTAACCTTAGTTCTCTCCCCAGTAACGTTAGCTAGCTTGCGGCTAATGTTAGCTAAGGTGGAGGACTAACACTTTTTTGCTGTTTATAACATAATTCCATACGTGACCTTTAATTATTTTCATCTCTTTAATATTAAGATACAATGTAGAAACTGAATTAAATAAAGACACTGAATGAGAAATTCATGTAATGCGTCCTGTAATAAACATCAATCGGAGACAGATGCTGTAAATAATCTATACTGAAATATTTTAATCACATATATAGTAAATACAGTATGTTGATAGTGCTGATTGATTAATAATTGATGAATTAGTGCGGAGGAGAAATGGGCTGCTGAAGGTCATCTGGTCAGAAGCGTAACTTCATTTCGGTAACTGCAGGATTTCACCATGTTCACACTGGATGATAACGCTCTGTTGCTTAGCAACCGCTGATTTCCCCCCACCCCCTCACTGCGGCAAGACGTCCGGAGCACGACTAGTGAACACACTGTACCTGTCCACACACACTGCTGCTTCTGCTGCAGCACACACTCACACACACACACACACACACACATATATATATATACACGTATATATACTGTATATAACCTTTACACAGACTGACAGAGACAGATAGACAGATTTAAGGTCTACATTTTTAATAATTGTAGTGGAAAATGGTGATTAACTGCTATTGATCACAATGTCCTTAACTCATTACCCAACATTTACTGCTCTCACTATTACTGTTTGTATTTACTAGGGGTGAGAATCACAGGGCATCTCACGATCCAATTATTATTCTGTGATACTTGATTTATCACAAGATAGTTATCTACGATACTTGACAGTATCTATGTTACCAGTACGAGAATTAAATACTCCTAAAGGCTTCAGCTCCAAGCACCGTCATTACTCCTGACTCTGACTGCTACACTAACATATGTCTATGTTATTATCAGTACAGTAATGGCGGCACTCGGAGCTGAAGCCAGTGTTATGGGACGTAAACAGTGGTTTTTAATAAGCTTCTTGTGCACTTTTTAAGTTACTAATGCATGGTTTTAAATATCAGGGCTCTCCGGATTCTAACAAGCAGGTGTGGAGCATCTTTGAGCTGGATAACAGTGTAAAAAGCAATTTATCAGGGTAAATTATGCCCTGTTTCACCCAGTCTGAAGGGTGTTTGGACAAACTGTTAAAATTTCTGGATCTCGGAACGCTGTGGGAGAACGGAGGTGTGCTATTCATCAAAGGTAAGAACTTTTATCATGTTTTACTACACCAAAAGTACATTTTACACTGCTTATGTATTTTTGCTGTGTGTAAACATAAGATAAATACTGTATTTTAAAAAAATTTCTTTAAATATTGTGAAACAATGTTTTTTTTTTTTACCATTTCACCCTTAGCTCTACCATTGTGTGATTAGATATACTTTACTGTATACTGGCTATACTGTTCATATCAGTATCAGAATTATATAATATCGGCAGAAATGAAGAAATATATTGTGATTTTTGCCATATCATTCTTAAACAATCAAATATCAGGATTTTTTTGGGTAAATATCACAGAATTTCACAGCCAATATTCTTCACCACAGGTTTACCCTATTCATTAGATTATAGCGCCACCATGTGGAGTACTGAAGAAGTAACTCTAGTAAGTCTAATTGGGGGTGAGTCCTAGGGAGTTCAGAGTTAATGTTTCAGTAAATATATCCGTATTTGACGCAACGTATCGATAATGAATTGTATACAAAAACAATACGATATATCAGAATCAGTATATCGATATTTTGTCCCACCCCTAGTCTACTTTACTGTCTACTGTCTGTTCAGTAGTGTTTCCACAGTGTTCTGGAGCAACTGAGGAACGTAACTAAAATAAAATGTACCACATACAGTAGATTTTAGAGCATTAGCTCTCATGCTTTCAAAACATCAGTCATATTAATGAGTTATAATCAGTTATAATAAGTCATAGACCTTCAGTAACACACATCATACTCTTTTATATCAGTCACTTATCAATTAATCTGTTATCAGTCCATTTAGCCATTTAGTCCAGCAGTTTATCAGCATCAGTACCACCACCACAACCTCAAACACCACACACACTCACACATACACACACACACACAGCAATGGTGGTGAAGGACATGTCATGTGACCAATGAAAAACCACAAAACAAATTTAAATAAATAAATAAAACAACAGAAAGACCACCACACCAAAAACAAGCCGCTCGTTCCATCACCACGTACACCATCACCCACACACCACTGCGACCACCATCACCAGCACAGACCACCACAGACCATGGATTAGAGATGCGCGGGCTGATCGGAGATGCATTCGGGAGGGAGCAACTCAAAAATACCCACAATGCAAGACAGGAACGAGAGTGGGCGGGGTTTGGGGGAGTGAAAATGACTGTCATCAGGTCACCAGGCACAGGCAGGCAGGCACGTCACCAGACACCACACACTGACCCCCAGAAATAAAACTTACCAAATTAAAAAACACAACTTTATTATTGGGAATGTTCCGATCTGATCTGATCAGTGATATGGAATTTAGCATTTAATACTAATCTAAAGGAAATTCACTGATTTCTCTTCTAAATTCTACAATAGCTGAAGAATATAGTAACATAATAATGCATTTATAATAATGTGCAGCATGTGAATTTGCATTGTCTTGTTAAAATGCATTAACATTCAGATTTTTAAGTGTGCTAAGGGCACTTTTAGTTGGTTTCTCTGGTCTGAATCAGTTGATGAGTTGATTATTAATGATTATTTGGAGCGTTTCCCCCTCGGTTTGGTTTGTTTTCACATAGGCACAAAAATACAATGTTTCGAAGAATGAGAGATCCATGCAGTTGCGTCGGCATGGATCAGCAGAGACAGCATTTGTTCATGGCTTTAGGATATAAATCAGGTTAAACTGCACCTGAACAGCTGGTTAGCTCAAATGTGAGGAGTATATTTGATATTTGAGTCACATTGAGGTCAAGTGTGTTTCAATACATATATATATAAGTGAATATAGTAACTTTGTATTGTAGAGAAGTGGGTGGAGCTGTTGGGTATAAAGTCCTAAAACCTTAAATCAGAACATCCCCAATAACACCAATACCGAAAACTACTAAAAGAAAGTATAAGGTGGGGTTGGAGGGTCTGGAGGAGTGGATGGGGGGTCGGGGGGGACACTGACGCCGCTCGGACGGCCTTACTTCGGTTGGGCGAGTTCCAGAGAGTCGCTGATGACTTGGACAGCCTGTTGTTAATGACAGGCTCCGTCTGCCGAGGCAGGTTAACCGTGGAGGCTGAGCATCTGCCTGCACCGGAGAGAACGCAACACACACACACACACACACACACACATACACACACACACAGCGTTCACAGAGGAACCAACAGCTGGATCTGCAGTAAGATAGACACGGGGGAAGGAGCTATTCTGGTGTCAGCGCTAAGAACCAATAGGAGAAGACTTCTTCTTCTTCGTATCATCAATGTGACGATACAAATGCTCTCAGATGGTTACAGTTTACAGCTATTTGTGTCTGTAAAAAAAGAAATTGAGTTAACTTAGCTAAGCCAAACATTCTCTTAACTTTAAATAGGCAAAGATATTTTACTTCAACCCACACAATATATAGTTGTGTGAAAAAGTATTTGCCCTCTACAGATGTATTTTGTTATTGCTTTTTTGTCATACTGATTGCCACATTCTCGTCCGGTTTTGCGTCTCTCTGGTCTGTCTCTATGTTTATCTCCTCCCCTCTTGCTCACATGGTCATTTGTAGCTCCGCCCCCTTGTTACCCGGTCGCAGGTGTTTCACGTTTCCTGTCCTTGTCCATGTGTTCTGTCTGTGGTTGTACGTGTTTACGTCAGTCAGGTTATGTGTTTCTTTGTTTTTAGTCTTCACGTACTCAGTGTTTCCTTGTTTCTGTAGTTTTTTGGATTGTTTGTTTGCTTGTTTTTTTTTTTTTAATAAATCACTCGCAAGTGTATCCACTTTCCTGCTCCCTATCTGACACTGATATTTTTCCAATTATCAAACTAATTTTTATTATCAGACTAACATAATCTGAGTAAGCATAAAAAGCCCTTTTTAAACAATGATTTCATTTACTAAGAGAAAAAAACTATCCAAACCAATCTATTCCTGTGTGAAAAAGTGTTTGCTCCCTAAATCTAATAACTTGGTTGTGTCACTCTTGGCGGCAAAAACTGTAATCAAACTTTACTGATAACTGGCAACGAGTCGTTCTCATCTCTGTGGAGGAATTTTGTTTCACTCTTCTTTACAGAGTTATAGTTTTAATTCAGACACACTGGAGGATTTTCCAGCATAAACGTCCTGTTTAAGATCATCCACAGCATCTCAATCAGACTTTAACCAGACCCTCCAAAACCTTCATTCAGATGTGAACTTTTTGTTTGTGTGCTTTGGGTCATTGTCCTGCTGCAGAACCCAAGTACACCTGAGCTTGAGGTAATGAACAGATGGCCGGATATTCTCTTTCAGAACAGATTTTTGAGATCTTTTATCTGCTTCATGTTCTATTATATAAGTGATTTCTTGATTCTACAGGTCTGGCAGTAATCAGGTCTGGTTGTGGTTAGTCAGCTTTCCAAAAAGGGCTTTTTCACAACGGGCTTAATTGGTTTGGAGAGTTTTTTTCCTGTAATAAACGAAATTAGAATTTAAAAAGTGCTTTTTATATTTACTTATATTTGTCTGATATTAAAGAAACATGTAAGGGACAAATACTTTTTTTAACACCACTGTATGTCCATACGCCTTAATATACTGTAGCTATATAATAGAAAGGACTATCTAAGTCCCACCCACTGGAGTTTAGAACATGATTGGCTTGTGGATTTCCAGTCATTGTGCTGATGCTGACGATAAATCTAAAAAAAGGTTGGCCTTCAGTTCTGCTCATGAAGTCCCAGCCATTGGTAAAGCATTTCCAGTGTTTAGCATTAGCACAGAACTGATGCAGTTAATCATAATCACATTAAATTAATGTTAACGTAATATAATTTATGTAATATTGAGTCAACCACTAAAAAATGACCAGATAAACAAATAAAACCAAGATAAAAACCAAAAACTCGCTGATATTGGTGGATATTACCAGTCCGTCCATAAATCAACCTGATCCTTTAGTCCAAAAGACTATGGCTCTTCCCTAAATACCAACCTGTATTTAATATATCACTAATTTCTATTATTCATGACTCATTACCATTCAGTGTGTGTGAGTCACACACACACTGCTCATAACCATCGCCAGCAGAAATGTTATAACCATCCACACACAGCAGCTTTACCACCAACCATACACACACACACACTGACTCTAATAACTGCAGTGACCTCCAGCTGTTTCACTGCTCTAACACTTCTCTGACCTGTGGATCGTCATCTCATAAACAGAACCTGAAGCTCTGAGAAACCTCCTATTGAGTTACACACCTTAACCAATCAGCTTTCAGCCAGAACTCAGTCCCAAACAGCCTTTAAACATGATTACATCAGGCCTAATTAAAGATTGAGTCACCAACTAGTGCTGGTAACACTTCACTGAAGGCATAATACCTACAGCTCTGGAAGAAAATAAAAGACCATTTAAAAATGATGATTTTCTTTGATTTTACAAAATTGAAAACCTCTGGAATATAATCAAGAGGAAGATGGATGATCACAAGCCATCAAACCACCAAACTGAACTGCTTGAATTTTTGCACCAGGAGTAAAACAGCATAAAGTTATCCAAAAGCAGTGTGTAAGACTGGTGGAGGAGAACATGATGCCAAGATGCATGAAAAAAACTGTGATTAAAAACCAGAGTTATTCCACCAAATATTGATTTCTGAACTCTTAAAACTTTATGAATATAAACTTTGCATCTGTTCTCTTTACATTATTTAAGGTCTGAAAGCTCTGCATCTTATTTTTTGTTATTTCAGTCATTTCTCATTTTCTGTAAATAAATGCTCTAAATGAGAATATTTTTATTAGGAATTTGGGAGAAATGTTGTCAGTAGTTTATAGAATAAAACAACAATGTTCATTTTACTCAAACATAAACCTATAAATAGCAGAATCAGAGGAAGTGATTCAGATTCTTTATTTTTCCAGAGCTGTATATATTAAATACATCATAGAATGCTAATATTACCACCACAGTGGAGAGTGCAGTGCAGTGCTGTCACATCACATCATTCAAGGCAGAAGACCCCACACACATAACCCACAGGTCAGGACAGTGTTCTTCCGTTTTCAAGAGGCATGGCAAAAGTCATGGGACACCATAATAACAATAAGAGTTCCCTGTACTATGCAATGAACTCACTGAAGGCAGTCTGAGACACTTGGTCCAGGACTATTAAGTATAAGAAATGCATAGGGACAACAAAAAACACAGAATACAAGAAAATACATGTATCTCTAATGCAGAAATACAGAGATGATGAAATAAGTGATTAATAAAAGCACTGTTACATAGTTACACAATCACTCACTCTCTCTGCGAGACGTCTGATTCAGTCCGCCGGCCCACGACCATCTCTGCTGTCTGATCTCAGCCCAGGTCTTTTTGGTTGATCTTTTGATGGCAGACTCGTATCTCTCCTGAGGAGAACACACACACACACACACACACACACACACACACACACTCTGTTCAGTCAGCTTCAAAAGCCCACAGTGTTTTATTTTAGTACTTCAGTGTGGGAGGAAGAAGTCCAGGAAAAACTACACTTCAAAGAAAAAGCAAAACTACAGCGAAAGTCAAAAAGTTTCAAACAGTTTTAAACAGTTTCAACACACACACACACACACACACCGTCATTATATAAAAAATTGGTGAGAAATCAAATAGATACTCGGATCAAATGGATAACCCAGATACTCAAGACATTACACCCTGCAAAAACTCATTTTAGGGAGATAGCGCCAAGCCACCAATTCACTTTTGGTGATTTTGTCTACTCTACTGTATAAATCAAGGAAATTAATATAACTTTAAATAATGTGATAATATTATATTTTATGATATTCTATTATATTAGACATCAAATATTGCAGTAGAGGTGTTGAGTAGAGTGTTGATTTTTGACTAAAACCAACAGGACAATGCTTGTTCACATACTGCTAACATGGACATGTCTTGCTGCATCTCGAATCTATATAATAATGGTTTGTGTCCACTGGCACTTTTTTTAAACATTTGTGGGCGTGCCGGATCTCTCGGCTCACCACGTGTGGCCGTGACATTTTTGATATTCTAAAGAAGCAATCATAAATGTAATATTTTTCATTTTTAGTAAACCTCACTGTAATCTACAGTCATATAAATTCATATTCTGCCATTTTCAGCTCATCTTCTGTGGTTAAAAGGCACCTCTTCTCTGTGTGTGAGGCTCATATGTGTGTGTGAAGTCGCAGCCTCCTGTTCCCTGATTGGCTGGACGCAGCGCAGCCAGCAGATTTTTGTTTTTATTAAAGCTGAGCTATGCTGAACTTTTTGGCCGGAGGGCGGGGCTGCGCACAACACAACTGGGCTTATTATGGGATGGATTATCACAGGAGGAACATTAGGAACCTCTACAACTCCATGCTGTAGTTACACATGTATTACACACTACTATATACATTTTCTAAATGTTTCTAAATATATAATATATTATAATCCTTTATGGTTCTATTTTATGTTATTGTTTTTATGTTTTTGTAAGATTTTAGGCATGTATTTTTTTAAAGGTGAGATTAAGAAAGTCATATGGCCTATTTTAGTGACCTATAGCCAAGATGAGCTGTCAACTGTGTACTGTGCAGCTTGATTTAGGCTGTGTCAATGTGTCTTTGCTATCGTAACAACGGGAAAAGTACACACTGTGCATCTCGAAATGCGTAAAAGGCATGTACTAATTTTCTTAATTAATCATGGGTGTGATTAATTTGGGCATAATGTAAAATAATAAAATAATCCAATCGATGTGTCACTTGCTCATCATTTCCTTTAAGCGGATTGCTATTTTAACGGTGCAGCTACCTGGACGTGTCCAATGCTTCTCAGCAGAGGAAACTGAGCTGGTTCACGCTGTGAATATACGCCAGCAGCTCATTTACTGGAACATCAATGTTATTTTGTCATTTACTGGAACATCAACTGTTTATTGTTGATGTGTATGCACAGTGCACCTTCTCTGCCAAGATGGTAATGAACGTCAGACTGTTGACTATTGTCTAGGTTGTATCCAGTCAGTGGAGCTCCTGTGTTGTTCATTGCCAAAATAAACAAGCAAAACTTCAAAAATTTACCTGAACACACCTCATATCCAGACAGATTTACATCAGTGTAGATTTATTCAGAAGCTCTGTTGCTATTTAAACGATGAAGGCAGAAGGAGTGAAAATAGATTGTTGGCATGGTGTAAGATAGCAATGATCATTCTCCTGACCTTGTTCTTCTCCAGTTTCTGTCTCTGCTTCTCCTCCAGGAGCGCCCGGCGTTTCTCGGCCCTCAGCCGCTGCTCCTCCAGCCTCCTCCTGCGCTCCTCCAGCTGACTCTCCCTCAGACGCCGGGCCTTCTCCTCCTTCTCCAGCCACTGAGCCTTCTTCACCACTGAGCAACAGGAGAAACACTCGGTCAGAAATCACGGGAATGAGCGTAAAGAAGTGCAGCAGAACTGACTGATGAGGAGGTACTGAGGGATGAGAACATGCAGAATTACTCAACTTTTATATTTACTTGGAAAAATGTAGATAATAATAATAATTATTTTGCTAATTAATTTGTATAGTAAAGAAAAAGTTAAATCAACTTCCCTTTTAGTTAGAATAACAAAGTAGATGCTAACTTACATTTTAATTCACGATTGCTTAACTTTTTTAATTCAACTTATCTGTGTCCCCTTACACACTTTCTTCTCACGCTTCTGTTGAGAAACAACTGGTTTTACTTATAATTGAGGAAACTGCTACCTTAATCTTTTGAGATAGTAAGTCATTATTTTAAGATAGTTCGTTCTTATTGTGAGATAGTAAGTTATTATTTTGAGATAGTAAGCTGTTACTTTAAAATAGTATGTTGTTAACTTGAGATAGTATGTCGTTAATTTGAGATAGTAAGTCATTGTTTTGAGATGCTATCTCATTTTGAGATCGTAAGTCTTTGAGATAGTGAGTCATTATTTTGAGATAGATACAATTTTAAAGTAGTAAGTCATTGTTGAAATGGTAAGTCATTATTCTGAGATACTATCTCATTATAAGATTAATAGCTCAAAATAAAGAGATACTATCTCACAATAATGACTCAAAATTATGCCTTACTATTTCAGAATTTTGATAAAGTAAGTCAGTATTTTAAGTTACAGTATGGTGATATTTTGTATAAATATCATTTTTAAATAGTGAGTTGTTATTTTAAGATACTATCTCATTATTTTGAGAGAGTAAATCATTATTTTAAGATAGTAATAATGACATAAGGAGTCTCTCAAAATAATGACTGTCAAAATAATGACAGTATCTCAAGATATAATGAGAAAGTATCTCAAAATAAGGACTTACTACCTCAAAATAATGAGATAGCAGGAATCGGGTGGTGGGAATGGGCTTTCATAGATATCTGACCAGAACAAGGTGTGTTTTATATTAAATATTTAATAATAATAATAATAACTAGATTGCAGTTCCTGCAGAAACTGCGAGTGTGATTGCAGTGCTGGCTGGTATCTGCTAAGGTGTTGCTAGGTGGTTGCTAAGGTGTTGCTAGGTGGTTGCTAAGGTGTTGCTATGGTATCCGGGGTGGTTGCTAAGATGTTGCTAGGTGGTTGCTAAGGTATTGCTACGCGGTTGCTAAGGTGTTGCTATGGTATCCGGGATGGTTGCTAAGGTGTTGCTAGGTGGTTGCTAGGGTGTTGCTAGGCGGTTGCTAAGGTGTTGCTATGGTATCCGGGGTGGTTGCTAAGGTGTTGCTAGGTGGTTGCTAGGTGGTTGCTAGGTGGTTGCTAAGGTGTTGCTATGGTATCCGGGGTGGTTGCTAAGGTGTTGCTAAGTGGTTGCTAGGTGGTTGCTAAGGTGTTGCTAGGCGGTTGCTAAGGTGTTGATATGGTATCCGGGGTGGTTGCTAAGGTGTTGCTAGGTGGTTGCTAGGGTGTTGCTAGGCGGTTGCTAAGGTGTTGCTATGGTATCCGGGGTGGTTGCTAAGGTGTTGCTAGGTGGTTGCTAGGTGGTTGCTAGGGTGTTGCTAGGCGGTTGCTAAGGTGTTGCTATGGTATCCGGGGTGGTTGCTAAGGTGTTGCTAAGTGGTTGCTAGGTGGTTGCTAAGGTGTTGCTAGGCGGTTATATTAAATATTTAATAATAATAATAATAATAATAATAATAATAATAGTGCATCATAGAAGAACAGCATTACTCCCCACAGTGAACAGTGCAGTGGGGGGTAATGATGGTGACCGGCGGTGTCTGGTTAGAACTGTCCGTGTGAACAGATACAGTAACAGTATAAAAGCTCCTGTACGCTGCGGTCTCTCTCTCTAATCACTCTGTGTTTATGGTGCTCTCTCTCTCTCTCTTGGTGCAGATGGTAATAGTGAGTAATAGTGTAACGGATCAAGCCGAGAGCTGTTAGCACAGCCCCTCCCCCTCGCAGGACCACCGCTGATCACGAGACCCAACAAACAGCAGTAATAAACCCCCTCACTGTCCCCCAGCAGCTCTCGCACGATTGCAGCCCTCGTGCAACAGCAGCACCGTCTCATTTACAATCTACATAACGATTAAAACCCAATCAGCAGCTCCGTATTTAAACTCCCAGCATGCCGTGCAGCAGCGGGGGCTCCTTCCCTGCGGAAAGCGTTTAACGTCTCGCTCAGGCATTTCCTGTTTTCAACAGCCAGAACCGTGACAACACACACACACACACACACAGTACAGTACACACTCAGCAGTGTGTTTTAAGATGGGGGCCAGATGGGACAGTGGGGGACTGAGGAATGCAGAACTCATTCTTTCTTTTTATTTTTTTTTCCTACATAGTAAATGAATAGTAAAGTGATCTATCAGACTATGGAGGAACACTGTATAAGAAATCATGTAGTAACTTAAAAACAGTGTTAAACTAACTAAAATACTCCAATATAACTTGTAGTTTCTGAGGCTGGTAGATCTGATGAACTTTCTGATGATCCTTTCCTAAGGGAAGTCTATAATGAAAAATAATGAAAAAAAATAATAATAAAATAATATGCTTCTCTGGTGAGCTTTTGTTTATATTCCTCCCCTGTCTCTCTCTCTGTGGCGCTCAGCGTGACTTTAGTTTCCACCTGTTCTCGTTTTTCCGCCCATTCTTAGGGTTCCTATCTCCTTATAAGGGCGTTTTTTCATGGCTGTGTCCCAATTCACTAGCCGGGGCAGCGGTAGTGTATTGGATCGAGTTCAATCCTGCGTGAGGAGCGGAGTGTTCTTCTTGTGCTTTTGGTGAGTAAAGATGTCCAGACACAATATATATATATATATATATATATATATTGTTCAAATAGTGAATATGTTGTATATTTTCCTTTCCTGGGCCAGTCCTGATTAGAGCCAGTCTTTGCAGGGACTGCACTTGAGGATACTTTCTAAATTCTTGAAAAGTTTCAAACTGACTGACCTTCATTTAATTTCTCAAAGTATTTTCTTCTCTTTACTTATTTGAGTAGTTCTTACTTCTCATAATCTGGATTAGAGCATTACTCAAATATTCACTATTCACTGTATACCTGTAACTCTACCTCTTCACTACTTTACTTTAACTGATGCTCTCAAACACTTTATTAAGAGACAAGAAATTCAAGTAATTAACTCTTGATAAGTTCAGCAAAGCTGTTAACTGAAAGCCTGAATTCCAGGAGACTCTACCTCATAAAGCTGATAAAACCACCACGATTACTTCGATCTCAGGGAGCTGTTTTTTTAGTAGTTCCCAGAATTCAGAGGAGCTCTGCTGGAGGAAGAGCTTTCTCTTATAAAGCTCCCCAACTCTGGAATAATCTCCCCAAATATGTTCGGGACTCAGACACAATCAATCTTTAAGTCTAGACTGTAGGTTTTTTGTATTCTGTATTTTCTATGTTTAATGTTTTGCCTGATCACAATACTTTGCCCTGTGATCATGTTTCTGTAAAGCTGCTTTGTGACGACATCAGTTGTAAAAAGCGCTATACAAATAAATTTGATTTGATTTGATTTTGATGCAGTATTGTTTATCGAAATTCATTGTTTCATCATACTGCCAAGAACATTGATCTCACAAAATTAACCTGTGAAATATTGTGATATTATTTTAAACCAGGGGGTGTCCAAACTATGGCTCGCGAGGTATTTTAGAAATAGAATGAAATTTGGCCCGCTGTTAAACAGGTTTTTATAATGTGAGATTCAAAGTTTGAACACTAAGTGTCAGAAACGGACCAAAGAGTCTAAAAGCGGAGAGAGTGTGCATTTCTAGCGCAGAAAAGCGGGCCAAAGAGTCTAAAAGCGGAGAGGGTGCGCATTTCTAGAGCAGAAAACAGGCCAAAGAGTCTAAAAGCGGAGAGAGTGCGCATTTCTAGCGCAGAAAAAAACAGTCCCAAAGAGTCTAAAAGCGGAGAGAGTGCGCATTTCTAGCGCAGAAAAACGGGGCAAAGAGTCTAAAAGCGGAGAGGGTGCGCATTTCTAGAGCAGAAAACAGGCCAAAGAGTCTAAAAGCGGAGAGAGTGCGCATTTCTAGCGCAGAAAAAAACAGTCCCAAAGAGTCTAAAAGCGGAGAGAGTGCACATTTCTAGTGCAGAAAAACGGGGCAAAGAGTCTAAAAGCGGAGAGAGTGCGCATTTCTAGCGCAGAAAAACAGGACAAAGAGTCTAAAAGCGGAGAGAGTGCGCATTTCTAGCACAGAAAAAAAAGTGGCAAAGAGTCTAAAAGCGGAGAGAGTGCACATTTCTAGTGCAGAAAAACGGGGCAAAGAGTCTAAAAGCGGAGAGAGTGTGCATTTCTAGCGCAGAAAAACAGGACAAAGAGTCTAAAAGCGGAGAGGGTGCGCATTTCTAGAGCAGAAAACAGGCCAAAGAGTCTAAAAGCGGAGAGAGTGCGCATTTCTAGCGCAGAAAAAAACAGTCCCAAAGAGTCTAAAAGCGGAGAGAGTGCACATTTCTAGTGCAGAAAAACGGGGCAAAGAGTCTAAAAGCGGAGAGAGTGCACATTTCTAGCGCAGAAAAACAGGACAAAGAGTCTAAAAGCGGAGAGAGTGCGCATTTCTAGCACAGAAAAAAAAGTGGCAAAGAGTCTAAAAGCGGAGAGAGTGCACATTTCTAGTGCAGAAAAACGGGGCAAAGAGTCTAAAAGCGGAAAGAGTGCGCATTTCTAGCGCAGAAAAACAGGACAAAGAGTCTAAAAGCGGAGAGAGTGCGCATTTCTAGCGCAGAAAAAAAAGTGGCAAAGAGTCTAAAAGCGGAGAGAGTGCGCATTTCTAGTGCAGAAAAACGGGGCAAAGAGTCTAAAAGCGGAGAGAGTGCGCATTTCTAGCGCAGAAAAACAGGCCAAAGAGTCTAAAAGCAGAGAGAGTGCACATTTCTAGTGCAGAAAAACGGGGCAAAGAGTCTAAAAGCGGAGAGAGTGCGCATTTCTAGCGCAGAAAAACAGGACAAAGAGTCTAAAAGCGGAGAGAGTGCACATTTCTAGTGCAGAAAAACGGGGCAAAGAGTCTAAAAGCGCAGAGAGTGCGCATTTCTAGCGCAGAAAAACAGGACAAAGAGTCTAAAAGCGGAGAGAGTGCGCATTTCTAGCACAGAAAAAAAAGTGGCAAAGAGTCTAAAAGCGGAGAGAGTGCACATTTCTAGTGCAGAAAAACGGGGCAAAGAGTCTAAAAGCGGAAAGAGTGCGCATTTCTAGCGCAGAAAAACAGGACAAAGAGTCTAAAAGCGGAGAGAGTGCGCATTTCTAGCGCAGAAAAAAAAGTGGCAAAGAGTCTAAAAGCGGAGAGAGTGCGCATTTCTAGTGCAGAAAAACGGGGCAAAGAGTCTAAAAGCGGAGAGAGTGCGCATTTCTAGCGCAGAAAAACAGGCCAAAGAGTCTAAAAGCAGAGAGAGTGCACATTTCTAGTGCAGAAAAACGGGGCAAAGAGTCTAAAAGCGGAGAGAGTGCGCATTTCTAGCGCAGAAAAACAGGACAAAGAGTCTAAAAGCGGAGAGAGTGCGCATTTCTAGCGCAGAAAAACGGGGCAAAGAGTCTAAAAGCGGAGAGAGTGCGCATTTCTAGCGCAGAAAAACGGGGCAAAGAGTCTAAAAGCGGAGAGGGTGCGCATTTCTAGAGCAGAAAACAGGCCAAAGAGTCTAAAAGCGGAGAGAGTGCGCATTTCTAGCGCAGAAAAAAACAGTCCCAAAGAGTCTAAAAGCGGAGAGAGTGCACATTTCTAGTGCAGAAAAACGGGGCAAAGAGTCTAAAAGCGGAGAGAGTGCGCATTTCTAGCGCAGAAAAACAGGACAAAGAGTCTAAAAGCGGAGAGAGTGCGCATTTCTAGCACAGAAAAAAAAGTGGCAAAGAGTCTAAAAGCGGAGAGAGTGCACATTTCTAGTGCAGAAAAACGGGGCAAAGAGTCTAAAAGCGGAGAGAGTGCGCATTTCTAGCGCAGAAAAACAGGACAAAGAGTCTAAAAGCGGAGAGAGTGCGCATTTCTAGCACAGAAAAAAAAGTGGCAAAGAGTCTAAAAGCGGAGAGAGTGCACATTTCTAGTGCAGAAAAACGGGGCAAAGAGTCTAAAAGCGGAAAGAGTGCGCATTTCTAGCGCAGAAAAACAGGACAAAGAGTCTAAAAGCGGAGAGAGTGCGCATTTCTAGCGCAGAAAAAAAAGTGGCAAAGAGTCTAAAAGCGGAGAGAGTGCGCATTTCTAGTGCAGAAAAACGGGGCAAAGAGTCTAAAAGCGGAGAGAGTGCGCATTTCTAGCGCAGAAAAACAGGCCAAAGAGTCTAAAAGCAGAGAGAGTGCACATTTCTAGTGCAGAAAAACGGGGCAAAGAGTCTAAAAGCGGAGAGAGTGCGCATTTCTAGCGCAGAAAAACAGGACAAAGAGTCTAAAAGCGGAGAGAGTGCACATTTCTAGTGCAGAAAAACGGGGCAAAGAGTCTAAAAGCGGAGAGAGTGCGCATTTCTAGCGCAGAAAAACAGGACAAAGAGTCTAAAAGCGGAGAGAGTGCGCATTTCTAGCGCAGAAAAACAGGCCAAAGAGTCTAAAAGCAGAGAGAGTGCTCAGTTCTAGCGCAGAAAAATGGGGCAAAGCGTCTAAACGTTGCTGTAATTAAGGAGTTTAATATTAAGAGACATCATGAAATTAAACATCAATTTGAAAAATCTTAGTTTACACAACACTGTCAAAGATAAAGATAGTAAGTTAAGTAAAATGGTGTGTAAATGAAATAATCAGAAAAATGTATTATTTAAAGTGGTATATTTCATTATTTGTTTTATTACAGAGTCTGTGGCCCATGACTTAAAATATATTTCTCCTTCTGGCCCCCAACAAAAAAAGTTTGGACACCCCTGTTTTAAAGCCATATCACCCACCCTTACCAGAAAATCATAAATGATTTATTTCATTTCTCTTGGCTTTCTGAAAACCTGAGATTTTTATATTTCTCCCAAAAAGTATTCTCCAAACAAACAAATAATCCTTATATCCTGATATTTTCGGTTCTCCTGCTCGGCTGCATGTTCTCCTGCTGCTGACGTTCTGCTGCTGATGTTGTAGAACATTATCCTGATGCGCGGGGATGAGCGCAAAACACGCTAATCCTTTTATCTTTACACGGGTTAGCTTACGTAACAGAGCTGAGCGTTCAGCGCTCATCTGAAGGAGAATTATAATGTTATTCGCTTTCATCTGCAGAGCCGGGGCGGCTGTGTGTGCCCTGTAAAAAACCACATTCCTCAGACTGACGATATTTATTTATATATATATTTTTATTCTATTCTATTCTATTCTTTTCTATTGTATTCTTCTCTCTAAACAAAGGCAGATAAAGGTCTGGGCTGAGCCGGGCTGCGCTGGGGCTTATCGCAGGGCTAACAGCTGGACAGCGGCGCAGCTTTAGCGCGTTAGCCTCTGCGCTGCTGCTGCTGCTGAAACAGCACAGATAGCCAAGCAGGCTAATCACGCTAATGGCTAACGTAATACCATCTAATCCACCCGGCTGCTGTAATGCTGGATCACTGGATCGGGATTCTACTGAGTGGATAAAAGAGGATCATTATCATTGATTAGTGATCGCTGATTGATTAGGGATTATCAATTTAAAGCATGGACAAAAGTAATGGGACCCCAAAATCAAGGGGTATTAAAAGATATTTGAAAGAATTGATCATGCTTTTGTTGAACGGAGGGAAGGCTCTCTATGAGATTATGGAGCATGTGCATTTGATTGTATTCAGCCACAATATAAATGATAGCGAGCTGAAGACGCTGCATAGAGTTGGATTAGAAATAGATTTGAAATAATAAAATAAATTTGGATACAGACTTTATGTGTGTTGTTAAAGAATAAATTAAAAAAATTAGGAATGACTTGTATTTTAGGAATATTCCACATTGAGGAGCGCATGGCACAGCTTGATTTAGGGCATGTCAGTGTGTCTTTGCTATCGTAACGTCATGAAAAGTACACCTTGCACGGCTTGATATGCACAAAAGACATGTACTAATTCAAAGACGTAATTAATCATGGGTGTGTTTTGGGCGCAACATGAAATAAACTAATCAACAATCGACTCTTGGTCATTTGCCATTACCTTTAAGAGTCAGGTGAGTCAGGTGAACTCTGACTCTGGACTGACATGCTCATTCACGCTGTTAAGGTGCCAAGGTAGCAATGAACATCTGACTGTTGACATCGGTCTAGGTTGTTTTCAGTCAGTGGAGCACCTATGTTTTTGTGTTTTCTGTTGCCAAGATATATAGCAATACACTCGAAATTTACCTGAACACACCTAATTTCCAGACCACCACACCCATCAGTGTAGATACTGTATATTCAGAAGCTCTGCTGCTATTTAAACGAGGAAGGCGGAAGGCGTGAAAATAGACTGTTGAAGGGGTGTAAGATAGCAATGAGCATTGCGACGTGCCTTGCGCAGGAGTAAGATAGAGCCTTAAATAAGTAATAACAAATAACAAGTAATAACAAATAATTACAATAATTAAATTTCTTTGACAAGCAAGATATACAAAATAAATTTAGACTATTTAATTGATGCTATGGTTGAAAAAAAATAGGAAAAAATGGGAATCCTTACCAAGTATAACAATACACATTTTTACCAATCACAGATTGCTGTTACACCATGTTACTGCCTCTAGTTAAAATACAAAGTACAACTACTGAGATATTAACAGATGAAGATGCCTCAATTAGACATTAAATCAATTATTCCAGTATAAAAGCTCTCAATCCAATCATGGGAATAAGAATCATGGGAATTCAGCACATCAGCATAATTCACCCACAATAACAGGACAATGGTAATGACTGCAAATCATAATCAATGAGAAAAATCAAATCAACATGAGGACCAATTACCCATCCTGAAGAACATCATGTATCTTACCTTGCTCCTGGGTTTTCTGATCTGAAGCATTAAAAACATAAAATAAGAGCAGCTGTGAATTTCAGACCCAACCACACTTCCATTTCCCTTTCAGTGTGTTCCTGACCTTAAAACATTAGATATCAAGCATTACATTATGACCAGGTGGTCATATCTTTAACTGATACTGGGTAGAATTTACAGATCTAACTGTTCTTTCTTTTACATTTATTTCTATTTTTTATCCTATTTTCTCCACAATATACACGGCCAATGTCCCAACCCACTCATTAGGACTCCCCCTCTCACTAGTGATGCCTCAATACCAGGCATGTGTAAGGTCAGACTCCGCCTCTTTTTGAACTGCTGCTGATGCAGCATTGCCGAGTAGCATCACAGCGCTAACACTCGGAGGAAAGCGCAGCGACTCGGTTCTGATACATCAGCTCACAGACGCAGCCTTGTGCTGATCCACATCACCCTAGGAGTGATGAGAGGAAAAAGCACCATCAACTGTACCCACCCAGAGAGAGCAAGGCCAATTGTGCTCTCTCAGGGCTCTGGCAGCAAATGGCAAGCTGAATGACTGGGATTCAAACCAGCATCTCCCAATCATAGTGGCAGCACTTTAGATCACTAGATCCTAATGTTTAATGTGTTTTTTTGCACCTACATAACAAAGAAAATGTAATAGGGCTGCAATGAAACGATTATTTTGCCTATCGATTAATCTGTCAATTATTTGTTTGATTAATTGATTATTAATCAGATAAAAAGGGGGAAAAGCTAAACCATTACTGAAATTACATGTTTTTATATATAAAATAATTAACTCGAAAGTGAGATATAAATTTAATATTTACTACAGCTTGACTTTTAACTGCTGGACAAGCGGCCAAATTTAAGGTGGATTTTAAGGTGGAAGTTAAAACTTTAAAGGGGAAAATGCTACGGCTAACTTGTTTGCTAAACGTGTGTAAGATATAACTTTCCTAAAAATAAGAAACATCTTGTTTAACTACTCTAGCAGCCTTTAGGAACACAGGGCAAAATACAAAAATAGAATTAACTTACTATAAGCTCACCATGGATCTCATTCACCTGTGGATCTAATATGCATCCAGCTTAATGGTGCAACTGTACTTATGGGTATAATAACAGTCCTAAACTTAGATTTTAATCAATATAATCGATTAGTTGCAGTCCTGTAAAAACACCAGTAACTGCTAATAAGTGTAATAACAGTATCTCAGTGATGGTGTGAGTGAGAGTAAGACGGGTCAGGTGGTCAGTAGGTCAGTGGGACCCTCAGCTTCACTTAATTTGATTTAAAGATCTACAGCTGGACTCTGGCCAGGTTAGATCAGTGTGTGTGTGTGTGAATGTGTGTGTGTGTGTGTGTGAGTGTGTGTGTGTGTGTGTGTTTCTTACCCAGGTATTTGGCTCTCTCCTCTCTCCGCTGTTTAGCCAGCTTCTGTCTCTGCTCTGAATTGACCCCATCTGCAAACACACACCCCAGAAACACCATATTACACCATATACACACACAATACACACTACTGCACATCACACACACACTACTGTACCCACCACTGTACATTCAGCTTCAGCCTCAGACATTATATACAACTATACTCTATGACTCTAACTATCTCAATCTGCCTCATCTACCTCACTCTGTCTCTACCTCGCTCGGCCTCTCTTTACCATGTTCTACCCATAGACTGTGTATAGCTGGACAGAGCATCGTCTCTCAAAAGTGAAGCCCCCACAGGTCGGGTGCCCCCTGCTGTTCGGTTTCAGAAAGCTGTGTAACTCCACCCATCCCCATAGGTTTCAATGGCAAAACAGACAACCTTCAATCACGTTTTTTTCTAATATACTGTAATTCTACCTCCTTTATTTAAATACAGCAGCTAGTGTATCCTCTGCTTATATTGTCAAATTTATATATCCCCACAGAATTTGTTTTTAAAACGTTATTCAGCTCTATTCAAAAAGGTGTGGTTATTGTAAAAGGGCTGGGTTACACCTATAGCCGGGGTGGGACCAATGACTGTATGGGTGGGATCGTAGACTGTGTATAGCTCTGTGGAGGCAGCCATCAGGGGCGGGATTATTTAAATGAGTAGGCTGTCTCTCCACAGTCTTTCTCCCTCCTCTGGTCTCTACTGCGCTCTACAGACTCGGGTTTCAGGATCGCCAACATGGTGGAAGATTTTGGCTTCATTTTCATTAAGTTAATGGAAACGCCGACACGACGTCCGTCTTTTTTACAGTCTCTGGTTCTACCTTACTCTACCTCATTCAATCTTACCCTGTCTCACTCTACCTCGCTCTACCCTGATCTACTTTACTCTGCCTCTTTGTACGTTTAAGTTGTATGTCTGGCTGCATTTTGGCTCCAGTGGAAACAATAAATGGTAACAGAGTGACCGACAAGACACAAACCATATATAAATATTGTAAGAAAATTGTGCCGTACACTTCAGTGGCTAATACAAGCTCAATGCAAAAACACTGTCCCAACTGAGCGTGTCTTTATAACTGCAGGAGACATAGTTACTTCCCAAAGGTCTCAACAGCTTTCAGAAAATGTAGACATGCTGATATTCTTGAAAAAGAACATGACTGTATCATAGACAGTTGTAATAATCCCTTAGCTCTGTACTGTATTTAAAAATCATGCTCCGTCTCTGTTTGCACTTCAACCATAGTCTTAATATGACTGGATGTGGTTTGCACGTATTGATTGCACTATACAAGTTCTATACTATATTGTAACGAAACGGGGGTGCAGACGTGGAAGCAGAGGAGACGGGAGGCGGACTTACATGCGGGTAAGAACAAAGGATTTAATAAATAACAAATAAACAAATAAACAAACAGGGGAATAACGAATATAAATATGTACATAAACAAACAAACAGGGAGTAACGATAAACAGATAATAACGAAACAGGGCTAGGGATATATACAGGGAAAAATACGTGAATATGTACAAAACAAAGAAATAACGTGACTTTGAAATAAACGTAAATAATATACAAAATAAACAATGAAACAAACAGGAAATAAACGTGACTAGAAATAACGTGAATGACAATAAACAAGAGCGAGTAAATAAGAAACGTGGAGAAAGCAATAACGTGACGTGACAGACAACGGGGGAAGGTGCAAAGACCGACGGTGTATAGTGTACTATATATTGGAACATGAAACACTGAACACCTGGGGAAGGGGCGGAGCTACAAATTAGACACACGTGACGGAAAACTACTGGAGAAACACACTAGGAAATGGGGAAAAAACAGGGAAACATAGCGAGGACGTGACATATATATGCTATATACAGCGTATATAAAGTTATTATTTTTTTTTTATTTATTATTTCTGTTTTTTATAGACTCAATTTGTGAGAGAAACCAGTCAGTTGATTTTGCGTTAAACGATTTTGTCAAGTAAAACCCTATTTTTTTTTTTTTTTTACATTTTCTTTAAAATATTTTAAAAAATTCCAGTCTTGTCTCGTTCTTGTGAACCCCGTATTGTGTCCTGTCTCGTCTTGTGAGATGACCCCTGCATTATAACTCACTCACTCTACCTCAAGCAACTGCATTTTAGCTTGCGCTGGTTCTGTTTAAAGGTTTACTTTAAAATGATCTACCTCATTCTACCTCGCTCTGCCTCTACCTTGCTTTAAGTCAATCTGCCTCACTCTACCTCGCTCTACCTCACTTCAGCTCGCTCTAAAATGTTGCGACTTCACTCTACCTCGATCTACGCTGATCTACCTCACTCTACTTCACTTCAGCTCGCTCTTAATGTTGTAAATTCACTCTAGCTCAATCTACCCTGATCTACCTCACTCTGCCTCATTTTACCTCCAGTCTCGTTATGTCATGTGAGCAGAGTCTGCAGCATAAGGAGGTAATGCAGTTTAAGTTTGCTGTTATTCACAATCTCTCTCTCTCTCTTTTTCTCTCTCTCTCTCTTTCTCTTTACTCAGCAGTGTGGTGAGGGCATGTGTGTGTATTGATTAGGTGTAGATCGATGAGGAAGATGAAGGAGTGGAGGAGAGATGGAGTGGTTCTTGATGAGAGTTCAGCTCAGTGAGAGTTTTTTAATCAGTGAAAGTGTTTTTCAGTAAAAGACGGATTTCTTTCCGATATCACACCACTTATCTGAACTGCTGACACACACTAACACACTGACTCACATCCTTACACAGGAGAAACACACACTGACACACTGTGATTGATCAGAGACACAACCTCAACCTACTGCTTCCACAAACCATCACTGATTGGTGGAAACTTCACATTAGACCTCGAGCAGTTTGGACTGTGTGTCTCTCCACTCTTCCTCCAGACTCTGCTCCCTTCATTTATGAAATGAAATGTAAAATGTACTGATGATCAGTGATGGTTTGGAGAGACATGCTGATCATCTGCTGGTGTTGATCCACTGTGTTTTATTATCAAGTCTAAAGTCAGTGCAGTTTTGTTTTCCCACAAAATCTTACAGCACTTCTCTCTGCTACTTATAGAGATGTGGATTTCATTTTTCAGCAGGACTTGGCACACTGCTCACACTGCCAAAAGTACTGATTGGTCTTATATAATATTGTAATTTTCTGAGACACTGATTTTTGGGTTTTCTATGACTGTAAGCCAAAATCATCAACAATAAAAGAAATAAAAACTTAAAATAGATCACTCTCTGTTTAATAAATCTATATAATATATAAGTTTAACATTTTCAACTGAATTACTGAAATAAAGTAACTTTTCAATGATATTCATATTTTTGAGATGCAGTAGTAATATGTTTAGACTGATAGTCCTGAGGTGTGTGAGTGTGTGTGTGTGTGTGAGTGTGTGTGTGTGTGTGTGTGTGTGTGTCTCAGAGCAGATCTTACAGTGGTGGAACAGATCTGGCGGAGCATTAAAGGGGCCTGTTGCCATGGCAACTGTGCCAGAAGACTTGGCTGAACCTGGAAGACTCGAGACGGGCAGGACTGTTCTAGAACAATCGTTCACACACACACACACACACACACGCACGCACGCACACACACACACACACTCTGCTGAGTCCGTTCCTCCTTGATGACCACGGCCGTCTGTCTTCCCGAACTCCACAAATGATGACTCGGCTTCCTGCCACAACCATCTGCTCGATTCACGAAGAAAGCTGTGCTGGCATGCTGCTGTTGGGGGGGGGAGGGGGGGGGGGGGGGGGCTGAAGCAGCACTGGGGTTGCAGTGGTACCTCAGGTGGTGGCTTGGGGGTGTTAGGCGACTGCAAGTGTGGTCCACATGGTTTCTGAGGTGTTAGTTAGTGACTGCAGTGATGTACGAGGGATGCTAGATAAACACAAAGGTAGTCCAAGTGGTTTCTGAGGTGTTCATAGGTGGCTGTAATGGTATGTCAACTGGTTGTATGGAGGCAGGGAAGCCTCTAAGCGCTTAAGCTAGGTGGTTTCTGAGGTGTTGCCTGGTGGCTGCAGTGGTTTCTCTAGTGGTTGTTTGGAGGTTCTTAGCCAACTGCCAAAGTAACCAAGGTGGTTTCTGAGATGCTGCATGGTGGATGCAATGGTTTCCCTGACAGTTGCTTGATGGTTGCTAGGTAATGGTTTCTAAAGTGTTGCTTGGTGATTGCCAAAGTAGCCCAGATGTTTTTCAGGTGTTGATAGGTGATTGCAAATGTAGTACAGGTGGTTTCTGAGGTGTTCATAGGTGGCTGTAATGGTATGTCAACTGGTTGTATGGAGGCAGGGAAGCCTCTAAGTGCCTAAGCCTGGTGGCCTCTGAGGTGATGCCTTGTGGCTGCAGTGGTTTCTCTAGTGGTTGTTTGGAGGTTCTTAGCCAACTGCCAAAGTAACCAAGGTGGTTTTTAGATATTGCATGGTGGATACAATGGTATCTCTGATAGCTCCTTGACGGTTGCTAGGTAATGGTTTCTAAAGTGTAGCTTGTTGATTGTCAAAGTAGCCCAGATGTTTTTCAGGTGTTAATAGGTGATTGAAAATGTAGTCCAAGAGGTTCCTGAGGTGTTCATAGGTGGCTGTAATGGAATGTAAACTGGTTGTATGGAGACAGGGAAGCCAGGTGGTCTCTGAGGTGTTGCTTGATGAACAAGGCCTTAAATAAATTATAATTTTTAAGGTGGCAACAACTGATTTGCATATCATAAATCACACAGCAATCAGAGAGAGAGGGATATTAACATGAAGTACAATCCTATAATAAAGTAATTGGGTTGCTGCAGTACCTTTCTTGGCCTGAGGGGTGGTGCTGCCTCCAGGCGTGGTGGGCGTGGTGTCGAGTTTACTGGGCGTTTCTATTTTGGAGGGAGGGTCAGTGATCAGGGAGGAGTCGGTGATGGTGGTGTCGTCCGCTCTGAGGAGCTCTGAGTCCGGCCCATTCTTCTCCAGCCAGGGAGAGGACTCTACCGGAGAGAGAGAGAGAGAGAGAGACAGAGAGAGAGAGAGTGAGAGGGAGAGGGAGAGAGAGATGTAAGCCTTACGTCAGAAAAGAACAAACACAACAGATAGTGATCTACAGACACGCGATTCATCTTCAGAGCTGATTACTCCTGCAGCAGAACAGCAGAGGAAGGGTATAATCACACCCTCTCACCTGTTCTGTAAAATTTACACAACAGTTTGGAAAAAATGTTATAGGCATATATAAGTATAAAGTAAAAATATAGGTTTTTAATATCTGCAATTTCTAGTGCAAGGCGTGTCCTGATGCTCATTGCTATCTTACACCCCACCAACAGTCTTATTTTCATGCGTTGCGCCTGTGTGTCGTTTTAACTGACTTTGGTGGATTGCTATTTTATCGGAGCAGCTACCTGGATGTGTCCAATGCTTCTCAGAAGAGGAATTAACAACAAAGTTACAAAAATTGTATTTAGTGTTCTGTTTAGTTTTAATGTAACAGCTGGGTTTGTGCACGGCTTCCGCCAAAAATAAAGGAGTGCAAGGCATTTTGCGATGCTCATTGCTATCTTACACCCCCCAAAAATGTCTATTTTCACGTCTTCCGTCTGTGTGTCATTTAAATATTTTCTGAGTTTAAATTTTAGACAAATGTATAATTATTAAGCTGTGATTAAAAGTAATAGAGTTTAGATACTGACTAATTTAATCTTTGGGGTCATTTTATATTTCCCCATTGTCTGTTCACCAAAAAAATATTGGCATAATTAGTGTGTCTCCTATTTAATGACTTTTCCTAATTTAATACGGATGTACATTAATATATATATATATATATATATATATATATATATAGCAACAGTGCTTCTAAATATATCTACACTGATAGGTGTAGTGATCTGAAAGTCAGGTGTATTCAGGTAAATTTCAGGTGTTTTGCTATCTCTATCTTGGCAACAGAAAACACAGGTGCTCCACTGACTGAAAAAAACCTAGGCAGGCGTCCACAGTCAGACGTTCATTGCTATCTCGGCAACATGCAGCAGTGCGCAAACCCAACCTTTACATCAACAATAAACAGAATACTAAATAAAATAACATTGCTGTTCCCGTAAATGAGCTGCTGGTGCACCTTCACAGCGTGAACAAGCAGGTCAGTTTCCTCTGCACAGTTAAAATAGCAATCCGCCAAAGTCAGAGCAAACCTGGCTCCTAAAGGGAAACAATGAGCAAGCCACGCACTGATTTGTTGGTTTATTTACTTTTCCTGTCGTTACAATAGCAAAGACACACTGACACACCCTAAATGAAGCTGTACGGTCGACAGATCGTCTACTGATCGTCTACTGCTCAGACGTTAGCACAGAACCGCTAGCACGTTTCCCCTCATTACTGACACTCCGCAGCTCCTGGAGCTCATTAGCGTAGCACTCCAACCCAGTTAGCGCATCATTAGCATTCCCATTCACACTCCACTCTCTCACACACACACCAGCCACACTACAGCTAAAGTGTTAGCATCAAAGGATGCTAGCGCAGTGTTGTGATTCCCGAAGGCTTCAGTTCAAACACTTCGTCGGTTCTGCAGAACTGAGACTGAACCCCTCAGCTGGGACTGGAGCTGGGATTTACAGCACTGGGCAGACTGGAACTGGGTTAACCACCAGTGGTGCAGCTGGGATGTCTGGGATGACTGGTTTCCACACTGCTGTAGAGTCAGCACTCTCTCAGAAACAAAGAAAACCACACCACTACTGCAATGCATTACACACACATGCTAAAATATCGTCATGGAACAGCAGTATGCAAACTGAAATTATCCACAGCATCAACCATGCATCATGCGGCATGATTTAGGGCTTGTCAGTGTGACTTTGCTATCATATCGACGGGAAAAGTACATCACTCACAGCTAGAAATGCGCAAATGGCATTTACTAACTAATTCCATAAATAAACCGATCAAGAGTGTCTCTTGCTCATCATTCCCTTAAAGAACCAGGTGAGCTCTGACTTTGGCAGATTGCTATTTTAACAGTGCAGCTACCTGGATGTGTCCAACATTTCTCAGCACAGTAAATATTTATCTATATATATTAGGAAAAAGTTAAATAGGAGGAACACTAATTCTTTCATTAAAAGGAGAATGGGGCAAACTGAAGTAAAAAAAAAAGTAAAAAGTAAAAAAAATATATATATTTTTAGAAATATACATTTGTATAAAAGTATAAAAATGTTACATTCAGACAGGCACTGCACTAGACACTAGCAGATGACATTCAGAAATGCAGTGCCACCTCATCAGTGCTATTTTAGTCATAAATTAATCTGATCAGTGCTATTTTAGTTTAAAATCCACGTCAAGTGATAGATTTACCTCAGCACTATTATTTTATTTATACATTTTTCCTAAAGCAGTGCTATTTTATTTATAGGTTTACTTCAGTGGTGCTACTTTAATCATACATTTACATAATCAGTTCTATTTTAGACAATAATCTACCTCAGCAGTCATAGGTTTACCTTAGCGCTACTGTTTTAGTTATACATGTTTCACAGCAGTGCTATTTTAATCATATGTTTACCTTAGTGGTGCTATTTTAGTCATACATTTTACATCTTCAATGTTATTTCAGTCAAAAATCTAACTCAACAGTGCTATTTTAGTTCAAAATCTACCTCAACAGTCATAGGTTTAACTCATCACTACTATTTTAGTCATATATTTTTCTCAGCAGTGCTATTTTAATCATAGGTTTACCTCAGTAGTGCTATTTACCTAAGCAATACTTTTTTCAAGATAAAAAGAGTTCATATAAAAACTGCATTAGTTAAAACCACATTTTAATCAATATAAATTTGTATAAAAGTATAAAAATGTTACTCTCAGACTGGCAATGATACTAACACTAGCAGATGGCATTCAGAACTAAGGTGCCCCCAACACCCACCCCCCACCACCGAAACCAAAACTGCATCCACGACAATAAGGGGGCATGAGATTTCAGACTGTATCTGTTTCCCAACTTTTTCCACGTTTTCTGGCCAGCAGCGGTTTGACTTTTACACTGAGAGCTGTGTGTGTGTGTGTGAGAAGTGTGTGTGTGTGTGTGTATAAGGGGTGTACAGTTTCTGGGTAATAGCGTTGAGTAAGTGGAGGTATTTATTGCAGTAGTCAGTCAGTGTGATGCTCTTGTGTAAACCACAGTGTTTCCACTGGGTTTATGGAGCTGGGCTGTAACTGGGCTCCAGCGGGAGGGAATACGCCTCAGTTGGGTAATTAACCGGTTAGCAGTTAGCATTAGCCTTGAGACTCTGATTCAGTTTCAGAGCTCGGTGATTAATATTCTGCTGAGGAAGCTGATTTGATTCTCTGTGAGTCATTTTCTAAAGTCACTGTGTTGGTTAACTCTTTTTCGTTAAAAAAAATGGAGAAAGTAAGAGCATTTTTACACCAAAACCATATAGCAACAGTGCTATTTTAGTCACAAATTTACCTAAACAGTGCTATTTTAGTGTATATTTACCTACACATTGTGATTTTAGTAACATATTTACCTCAGCAGTGCTTTTTTAGTCATAAATTTACCTAAACAGTGGTATTTTAGTCAAAAATCTAACTAATCAGTGCTATTTTAGTCAGCAGCCAGCACTTGATTTCAATCAAACATTTACATCAGCAGTGCAATTTGTATCATACATTTACACAAGAAGTGCTACTTTTGTACAAATGTACCTTATCAGTGCTATTTTAGTCATATATACGTGCTATTTTAGCAAACAATGTGCCTCAACAGGGTTATTTTAATTAGAACTTTACCTAAATGGTTCTATTTTAGTCATAAATTCACCTCAGCAGTGCTATTTTTGTCAAAAATCTAATCCATCAAAGCTCATAGATTTAACTTAACACTACTATTTTAGTAATACATTTTTCTTAGCAGGACTCCTTTAATCATATTTGTACCTCAGTAGTGGTATTTTAGTCAAAAATCTACCTCAACAGTCATTGGTTTACCTCAGCACTACTATTGCAGCCATACACTTTTCTCAGCAGTGCTATTTTAATCACAGATTTACCTCAGTACTGCTATTTTAGTAATGAATTTGCCTCATCAGTGCTATTTTAGTAAAAATCTACCTCATTAGTGCTGTGTTAGTCATAAGTTTACCTAAGCAATACTACTTGCTACTCGTCACATATGAGTCGCAAACCTAATAAAATGCCATCAAAAAAGGTGTTCTTATTTATTTTCTGGATGATTCAGATATTCACAAAAATGACAGGGATTTGAGTCAGGCTATCATCACACATTAAACAACATGAAGAAGAAAAAGAAGCGATGTTGTGTGGTGTTGTGTTCTGTGATGTGCAGGAGCATTACGCAGCAGTGTGGGTATAACAGATTATGGTGCTGGTGATTCTGTATCTACTGTAACTGTAGATTAACCCTCATTTATAAACAGTAATAAAAGGAATTTGTTACACTCATTCTGCTGCAGGAGTCAAATATTCAGCACCCAAACATTCAGTGAAAGCCTCTTGACCTCTGACCTCTGAGAGGTCCTCAGCGGGTCAGCCTGAGCCCAAACATCCTGTTTTTGCTGAGGATCAGACCGTGCTCCTCACATTCAGACACTTACGACTGTGTGTTTGATACTGCAGCTGCTGTCTGATCAGCACAGAGAAGAAAAACACTGACTCAGATCTCACACTGTTAACCTACAGCAGAGCAGCTGCTCACACACACACACACACACCTCCCAGCCTACTGACCGTAAAATCCTCCAGTTTCATTACTTCATGTAGCTTCAGATTAGATCAATAACAGTAGTGCAGTAGTGTGTAGAGAGACTTATAGAACACAGAGTTTACATGACTGAGCAGCTCCATCCAAACCTCACATCACCAAACACAGCAAATCAGACCAGCTGGTATTATTATAGGTACTATAGTGTATATATTCAGTATTTAAAAATCTTAAATATTTTTACGTATATATAACATATATCCCAATTAGGCCTGGACAATATTTCGATATCGGTATTTATCGCGATAAGAAATGTTTCAATAACGGTGATTTCATTTTTGTGATTTATCGATATGTATTATTTACAGACGGGCGTTTTTAAGCGGCGTCAGTTCACTGCAGCCCTGAACATAGCCGGGCTACGTCAGTGCGTGATGACGCAATCATACAGGCACGTAGCCAGCTAGGCTAGGCTAGGCTAGGCTAGGCTAGGCTAGACCTGGGTCGCATACTCTCCGCTGCGCACCTAAAACCTCCCGCGATGAAGCGTAACCGAGCGGATCTCGGCTGCGCTCCTCACCGCACCTGAAACCCACCCGCGATGAAGCGAAAACGACCCAAACAGAGCGGATCTCCTCTCCGCACCTAAAATCTCCCGCGATGAAACAAAACCGACCCTAACCGAGCGGATCTCCGCTCCGCTCCGCTCTGCACCTAAAACCTCCCGCGATGAAACAAAACCGACCCTTACCCGCTCGTTTTCATCGCAGGACATTTTAGATGAAGATTGAGCGGATAGTTGAGGGAGGCAGGTCTAATTCAGTGGTTCAGCGTTCAAATGTTTGATAAACTTCAGACTTCAGCTTGCTCCAAATTGTTCTGGAGAGTGAAGCCGACCAGCAACAGTAATACATCCGTTCCTCCACCTCAAGCAGATTCACTACACACAATATCTTCCTTATTCTGGCCAAAACACTTTTGTAGTTTATGTTGTATCTAAGTTATTTATAGTTGATATAGGTTTGTTTATTTGACAGGGATATCATGTTCCCTTTATATATATGAAGGCTTTTTGTGTTCCCTATCCTGGTTGAAGCACTTTTGTTTTGATCTGTTAAATATGTTTACAAAAGAATAAGTAATGTAAAGTTATGCATATAGGTTATAGGTTTATGTTTGACAGGGATGTCATGTTTTTATTTTGCTACATGCAAATAAAAGTGAGCATTGATTTATTCTGATATTTTTTTATTTATAAAGTATTATACAGTTTTTTGTGAGATGAGGCTTTAAAGACTTCAATTTAAAAATTTCAGACAGTAGTGTACAGATTTCCATTGCAGGGAGTCCTAGCAGTTTTTCTGAGGCCTTCAAAGTATTTATATCAATATCGAAATTATATCGTATCGACCGAAATTAAGGAATATATCGTGATATAAATTTTTGCCATATTGTCCAGCACTAATAAAGCAGAGTTAACCACACTGGAAGCAGGAGGTGGTGCAAGTGGGCAGTTACTAAGACCCAATCCCGTTTCACCACTTAGTCCTGCACCCGTTTTGAGTGTTCACGTCTAGAGGCAAGGTGTCCTGATACTTGTCTCCCTGTCTGTCTGACTGTCTGTCTGACTTTATGTCTCTCTGATTGTCTATTTGTTTGCCGGACTGACAGTCTGATTTTTTGTCTGTCTCACAATCTGTCTGATTGTCTGTCTGACTATCTGACTAACTGTCTGACTGACAGTCTGTCTGATTACCTGTCTGACTGTCTGATTGTTTTACTAATTGTCTGGCCACTGGTCTTCTGTCTGTCTACCTGTCTTTCACTTTGTGTGACTGTCTGTCTGAAATCTGACCTATCTATTTGTGTGCTAGGTTGATTAAACTGTCTTTCTGACTGTCTATCTGATTTTATGTTTGACTGACATGTCTCACTGAAATATCCTCTAGGTGAGTGTGTGTGTCTAGGTAGCTATCTGTCCGACTGCTTGCCTGTCTGCCTCACTGACTGTATGTTCGTCTGTCTGTCTCTAAGTCTGTTTTTCTGTCTGTATGTGTTTCAGAACATCTGCATCACTGGAAGGTTAATCTGTATGTATGTCCAACTGTCTATCCAACTGTGTATCTGTCTGTCTGGCTGTCAGTCTCTCTGACTGTTGATCTGACTGTTTGTGGGACTGTCCTGACTGTTTGTCTGTCCACCTGTCTGTCTGACTATGTGACTTTCTGGTTTTGACTATCTGTGTTTGACTGTTTGTCTGGCTGTCTGTCAATCTTTCTGTCTGACTGCCTTGTAACTCTGTCTGTCTCTCTGTCATGTGTACCTGTCTGTCTCTTTACTTGTCTGTGAGTGTGTGTGGTGAGTGCAGGATGGGTATTGTGGTCTGTGGTGATAAAGCTCATCACAACAGTAAACCCTGATCAGAGATCTGAACACAGGAATCGCCGCCTGTATATCTGCACTGCGTAGCAACAGCAGCGACTTTACGACCGAACCGCATAGCAACGGCAGCTCGGCCGAGCGAGAGAGAGAGCGAGCGAAGAGGGGAGGGGGATGAGCAGACGTGTTGAGGTGGATCATCTGATCTCTAATCAGCGCCGGAGTTCAGGCCTGGATTCAGTCTGAGAGAGAGAGACAGGCGCGGACTGCGTGTCTGTCATAACAATGAGGAACAGCCAGACCCTCCATCAACACGAGAACCAGCAGCTGTTCACTGTTCCTACAGATCCATTCCAACCAATCAGACAGTGGCACTAGATATACTAGTGCATTGAAAAGTTACTTTATTTCAGTAATTCAGTTAAAAATGTGAAACTGATATATTATAAAGATGTATTAAACACAGAGGGATCTATTTTAAGTGTTTACAACCAATGAAAATTCCAAAAATAATGTCTCAAAAAAAAGTGTGCCAAATCCTGCTGGAAAATGAAATCCACATATATAAAACACAGTGGATCAACACCAGCAGATGACATGTCTCTCCAAACCATCACTGATTGGTGGAAACTTCACACTAGACCTCGAGCAGTTTGGACTGTGTGTCTCTCCACTCTTCCTCCAGATTCTGCTCCCTTGATTTACTTTAAATGAAATTTACTGATGATCAGTGATGGTTTGGAGTAGGGGTGGGCAATATTATATTGTATACAATATATCGTGACACAGAAATATCTTGATATTAAAAATCCATATCGTGATAACAGGGCTGTTCTGTCTTAAAAGTAGTCTATTATTTACTGTGAAGCTTTAGGTGTATTTATTGTATAATTGTTTTAGTTTGCAGTTTATATGCATGCACTAAATATTCTGCAATATTATTTGCTGCATTATATTATTTTATGCTATATTATTTATTTTGCCACATTATGATTATGCTGTTATACTATTATACTCTATTCCTGAAATTAATGAATTATTTTAGTTGTCCTTTATCACCAAGTAAATTGTTATCGCAAAAATACCCTGAAATATCGTGATTAGGGCTGTCCCTAACGATTATTTTTTAAACGATTATTCTAACGATTATTTATTTCGATTAGTCGACTAATCTATTTATTGAGAAACATATTTAAATAATTATTATTTTACGTTTTAAAGCAAACGATAAATTACTATATTAATATATAATAACAACAACAACACAAGCCTACTAAACCAAACCCCACACTTATAATCACTTACATGTACAACACGTTTAGATCTTTAACGCTAAAAATGGTAAGCTCCCATACACCACAACCGTGTGTTGCACTGTTTTCTGTGACGCTAGATTTTGTGACCACTGGCAAGTAGTTCTCAGCAGACCGGTGCACTGGCCGATTCGAAACGTGTTCGTTTCTAATGTTTACCCCGACTGGCCAAAACGGTTAAGTTTAGGGCTGAGGGTAAGGTGTAGGTATAGAAAGCTTCTGTTTTGCCAATGAACGCTCATAACCGTGAGCACTGGTCACACGGTGACAGAAAACGGTGCAACACCGCAGCGCCGACGGCGCTAGCTAAAATAACTTAAGGCAGCTAGCTTAACTAAACACCTGAACTTATGAATAATGCTACTGTTTCTGGAAACTGCGAAATGCCATGCACAAATATAAACCAAAAATTTATAATTTCTGCCTGTGGCAGGTTTAAAACCTTTGGTAGACAGCCTTAAGTCTTTTTAAGGACACCCGCGGAGACCCTGATGTAAACGGTAACTTACTGTGTGACCCTGTTGACATAGTGCTCCTGGATGTTTGCGCTTCAAGTCCTTTTGCACGTATGGCAGAGGACCACATTGTTGCCCTTTTGCGTGAAATGCTCCCAAACTTTAGATGCCCGCTGGCGTTTTTTTTGTAGCTGGAGATTGCTCTCCGGAGTCCATGCTCTCCTCTGCCCGAACCCGACATGACCCGAGGTCCGACCCGAAATCCGACCCGGGCTCCAGAAAATAGTCCGAGATGTAGGCGTCTGTTTTTTAATTATATTTTTATGTAAAAAAAAAATAACGAAAATAACGAAAACTGAAAGTGAAACTAAACTAATTTATTTACAAGCGCTGTTTTCACTACCGCAGTTCTACAGCGGGGGTGTTGTGCCGATTCTGTCCGCGAAGCGGGAGTCAGATTCAGCAGAGAGTCGGATTCGGCACAAACGCGGCGGCACCTCGCGGTGCGCGGTGTCAGTTGTAAGCGCTCGCGCTAGCCGCAAAATACGGCAGAAAACACTGAGGGAGCTGCAGAATTATGTATGGGACTAGAATATGAGCTCTCACCAGAACAAGCAAATCTCTCTCTCTCTCTCTGTGTGTGTCTCTCTCTCTCTCTCTCTCTCTCTCTCTGTGTCTCTCTCTCTCTGTGTGTGTGTCTCTCTCTCTCTCTCTCTCGCACGTGAACTCCTCCGCGTTTGACTTGCAGAACTGTGTTTAGCTGTTCTTAAAAATCATTTTAATTAAATAATAGTTCTATGCTTCTATGTTACCGTGTTAATTAACATAGTTCTGATCATATTTACGACGCGCCGACGCACGTTATGCAAATCGATGTATTTTCGTAATCGATGACGTCGATTATGTCGACGCGTCGCCCCAGCCCTAATCGTGATATTATTTTAGAGCCATATCGCCCACCCCTAGTTTGGTCATCTGTTGGTGTTGATCCACTGTGTTTTATTATCTTAAGTCTAAAGTCAGTGCAGTTTTGTTTTCCCACAAAATCTTACAGCACTTCATGCTTCCCTCTGCTACTGACAACTTTTATAGAGATGTGGATTTCATTTTCCAGCAGGATTTGGCACACTGCCCACACTGCTTAAAGTACCTATTGGTGCATTGCTGTGAGGATTAATTTGATTGTGTTCAGATCCACAGCTCAATACTGTAAATCTCTACTGAAAGATCTGACGGAAAAGAACGAAGAACGAAAGCTGCATCTGTTTGGGCGACACAATGATCCCACAGCCGTGAGCCAAGCATGCACACACTTGTGCGTGAGTCAGGTGTTCACACACACAGATCCCCCCAACCCACACACACACACACACACACTGATCCACAGATCTGTCAGGCCATCAGATGCAGGCTCAGGTTTCAGCTCCTGCAGGGTAAAAATAACCGCAGCCGCCCCTCGGAGATCATCCACCAGCCATAAAAGGTCCTGAGCCTCAGCGCAGCCACGTCCTGGAATTCCTGCTGTCCCACCACTCAGAGCTGCGGCAGAACAGAAGCTCACAGTAAAAGCATTGGGCTCTGTTTAATTAATCTATAGGCAGCTTGATTTAGGGCATGTCTGTGTATCTTTGCTATCGTAACGACGGAAAAAGTACACCTTGCTTGGCTTTCTGAACTTGTTCTGATGTTGCCTATGATGTAGTATATTAATGTTTTTGGAAATAAATACCTCATATCCATGAATTCAGCTCATAGGTAAGCCCCACCCACTCCCACGCCCACTTTCAGCCAGAGCCACAATACAGATCAGAGCTCATTAACATATTTATTAACAGTAGTAACCAGGCCTCGGGTGAATCTGGAGCCTCTAAAGGTCAGGTCCAGTTTTTACGGGGTCGGGGAGGACAGTGCTGGTGATACTGGTGATACTGGGGGTTCAGATCTGTTTTCTCACTCAGTTGAGACCCGGGTGTGAAGTGGGTCAGTGGTGCTGGTGGAGGGGAGTCTACAGTGGATCTGGGTCAGCCACACCTCTGGCATGCGGGGTATTCACTGGTGCACATGGCAACACAGCCCCGCAACAACACAACATAACACAGCCCATGACAACACAGCACAACATAACATAACTCAACACAACTTAACATAACAAAGCCCACAACACAACAACTCAACACAACTTACCATAACAAAGCCCGCAACACAGCTACTCAACACTAATTACCATAACAAAGCCCACAGGAACTCAACACAGCACAGCCCCCGACAACAGAGCACAACATAACATAACTCAACACAACTTAACATAACAAAGCTCACAACACAACAACTCAACACAACTTACCATAACAAAGCCCACAACAACACAACATAACACAGCCCATGACAACACAGCACAACATAACATAACATAACTCAACACAACTTACCATAACAAAGCCCACAACTCAAGAACTCAACACAGCACAGCCCCTGACAATGCAACCCAGCACAATAAAACACAGCCCATGACAACACAATACAACACAGCCCCCGACAATGCAACACAAGATAACATAACTCAGCACAGAACAATATAACACAGCCTAGAACAACATAACACAACTCAACACAACATAATGCAGCCCATTACAACACAGAACAAAATAACATAACTCAGCACATCTCAACGTAACACAACACAGAGCAATATAACACAGCCTAGAACTACATAACACAACTCAGCATAACAAAGCCCATTACAACACAACATAACATAACTCAATATAACACAACGCAACATAACACAAGCCCATGACAACACAACATAGCACAGCCCATGACAACACAGCACAACATAACATAACTCAACACAACTTAACATAACAAAGCCCACAACAGCCCCCGACAACGCAACACAAGATAACACAGCCTACACCCACATAACACAACTCAATACAACATAATGCAGCCCATTACAACACAACATAACATAACTCAATATAACACAACTCAACACAACACAAGCCCACGACAACACAACATAACACAGCCTATGACACCTTAACATAACATAAAGCATCCCCATTGATAATACGGCATTAATCACTGTACACAACCAAAACTAGGTTTTTCTGGGTTTCCTTGTATTACAACAGGGCAAACCCTCAAAAACCAAAGTCACCAAACACACACATTATCAAACACACATCATCAAACTTACACACACAGAGTAAAGTCCCTTTTTAAGAGTGTTCCCCACACTAAAGACCTGCTAATTCCCTGTATTCAGACGTGTTCATGATAACCCAACACAGTGAACGGGTCAGAACAACAAGCCTTTACTGTGTACACAGAGAGGAGAAGAACATCTTGTGATGGAGCTTCAGTTCAGGTTATATCACAGAACACACACACACACACACTCACACACACACACACAAACACACACACACGCAGAGGCTAAGCAGCCTCATGGGGAATGTGTGAGCTGCAGTTTTCCTCAGGAGAGCAGCAGCAGGTTAACACTGTCTGGAGGAATTTCTGAGATCCAGCTCAGATACGACTAAAATGTTTCCACCAGAGCAGCACCATCAAACCCAACATACAGAGAGACCTGGGTTTAAGACATACCTGTCAATTTTTAGATTTAAAAATAAGGGATATTTTCCTCTGTCCGCTTAAAGTCGTCCCACCAGCCCAACGAAGGTTCAGTATCCCTTCCATTTTAAGACAGGTATTTTTAAGCAGCTATCAGACAAATCTCATCACAGTTTACATGATTAGCCTACCGTTACCTTTCTTTTAGAAAAATCTCTGTATATCCAGATCTGTTTTAACATCAGCAGCTCCGACTAGCTGCCTGAACTCACAGCGACGGGGGGCTTCCCCACACTGACCCCCCTTTGCAAGCTGATTGGCTGTTTCTCCTGAAAGGCGGGACTTTCTCTTTATCTCTATATCTTTTTATTTTAATATAATACGGGAAATTTACGGGAAAATACTAAAACGGGAGGACGGCGGGAAAGAGGAGTAAAATCCGGTAGTTTCCGGGCCAAAACGGGAGACTTGACAGGTATGGTTTAAGAAAGAGTTTAAATGGACACATAATCCATTCAGTAATCTCTAACAGACTCGATTATGAGATTTATGGCAGACTGTTATCTTTAAAAACGTACTAATGTAGCTAAAATCTACAGTAGCTAAAGCTGAAGCTAGCTGCTGCTATCTTGAAGTTTGACTTCTGTCAGTATTTTATCTCATGTTTATAGATAACCGTGAGTTATAAAGTGACAGAAACTACATAAACCACGTCTGTTAGAGATTATTGAACACAGCCACACAGTCTGAGGGGAGTGTGGTGATGATTTAGCACTGCAGTTAGCACAAAGCTAATTCTGACCTAGCTACATTAGCCCTGTAGCCTTTTAGCTGCATTAGCTGCTATTATGCAGTGTAATAAACTGTTATACACTGTAATAAATCACATGAGACTTTTAGAGACTACTTAACATGTCTACAGGCTTAGAGAAGTGATATTTTAGCAGTTAGCACAAAGCTAATAAACTTATATTACTTGTGATACACTGTTATAAAGTACAGTGCTGGGCGGCGTGACTAAAATCTATTTCACTGTATTTTTCAAGATTCTGATGGTTTTATGGTATATCCCATTTTTTTATATTTATGTATTTATTTTTTGCATGACTGGGCTTTAGTATAGGTTTGTGAGTCACTCTACTGTTAGGAGTATATACAATATAAAACACTAAGGATTTAAATTAAGGCTTTGATTAATATTTGGTTTAATTTGTCCCACAAAAATTACACAATATATGAATAAATCAGACTTTATTATCAGAACAACAGCTAAAGAATGTAAACAATAGACCTTAAAAAGAAACAGGCCAACAACTTTAACATGGCTTATTTCTTTTAAATAGTTTCATAAAAACTATAAATGGTACTTAAATACTCAATGTTTAAGTATTTAAAATAGATATTTCTCAAAAGCTCAAGTTAGACACAAGTTTACAATATGTTATTATTAAAGACATTAGAGTGATTACAGTATTAAACTCGGCCACAATTCCCTTCTCTCTCCAGTTAACCAATAAATTATGCTCAGTGTGCATTAAATAATCCTTCAAGCTACAGTATTCATATATTTAAAAGCGCTATAGTTACTAAAGCTCTTAACGTTTATTTTACCTCATATCCAGAGTTTTAGGGCTTTTATCTCTTGTGCTGAATAAATTATTCTGTACCCAGGACTGATTCTGGGCTCATCTATGGGACGAGAGAAACTTTTCCCTGGCTGTGGATCAACTGCGTAATTCCACTTGTTTCTGAGTGAATAATTCCGTGAGGAACAGCAGCAGGAGCTCCTCAGATAAAGTGCTATTCCCCTTCCTCTCCAGGCAGGACAAAGCAAGACAAGTATTTGACTCCACAGAGCTGAGCTACAGATACTACAGTGTGTTAGCTTGTTATGCTAACTGGCTAGCTTTTGTTAGCGAGCTGTATCTGCTTTTGGGTCGCGCTGTTTTACACAGCGTGCCGCAGCACCTCTAGCAGAATGTGAAAAATGCATACCTGTTTTAATTTTCCTTCTTCTTAGCACTATTATACACTGTTATACACTGTTAGAAACAATATGAATCTATTAGATATTACTAAACATGTCTATAAGCTTTGAGAAGTGCATGCTACATTACACTTACAGTTACTTGTTAGCTTCATTAGCCTTTTAGCTGCATATTGTCCAGTGTTATAGACTATTATACACCATCAAAATCAACACAAGTCTATTAGAGATTACTGAACATATCTATAAGCTTGGAGAATGGAATGCTAAAATGGCTTGCAGTTAGCACAAGGCTTATACACTTTTATTACTCGGTAGCTATTAAATGATTCAGTAAACAAAAAAGTGTTAAACAAACCAGAATATGTTTTATGTTTTATATTATTCAAAGAATAATAGATAGAGACAGTTTTACTCATCTTTTGCTGAATTTTATCAGTCAGCTTTATGAGGTAGAGTCACCTGGAGTTCAGGCTTTCAGTTAACAGCTGTGCTGAACTCATCAAGAGTTAATTACTTGAATTTCTTGTCTCTTAATAAAGTGTTTGAGAGCATCAGTTAAAGGGGGCTCCAGGGGCGTCGCCTGGCCTGGGCTTCCGGGGCTTTAGCCCCGAATGATTTTTAGTAGCCCCGAATCGTTTGGCTCAGCTCAGCTGTATTACTAAGGAGATTATTATTACCTGAGAAGACAGGACACTGACTGTGTGTGAATGGAAAATCTCTTAACGCCAATCACGGAGCCAGTTTAAGGATAAAGTTCCGCCTTTAAGGAGAAACAGCCAATCAGCTTGCTGGTTTTGATGAGCGTGGTGAGCTAGTAGTGAAGCACATTGAATTGTGATAATGTACCTTTTGTCTGGTTAAATGGTACAAATCTGTCCTTTCTGCTGTTAGGAAAGACTCTGTACTACAGAATGAACACATCTGATCCTGTAAAGACCAATATTATATAATTATATTATATATTATATAATATTATATATTTTATATATTATAATATTATACTCTTGAGGGTACAATTCTGAAAAGTGTACTTTTGAGTACAAAAAAGTACTTATACCGTACCTCTGTTTTTTAGTGTGTAAGAAGAAACGGAGGGCAGTCAATCCAAAAGACAGAATTGATTTTTTTTTCATTATTGTGATGAAACTGGCCCTCATCAGGACCAAGAGTATTTTGGTTTAACACTTTTAAGTTACTACATGATTCCTTATGTGTTCCTTCATAGTCTGAATCACTTCACTATTCATGTACTATGTAGGATTTTATCGTTTTTACAGTGTTTTGGACAGTGTTAGGTTAGTGTGTATGTCAGAGGTCTGTAGGATGATGGGTAGCGGGTGACTCTGCAGGTCAGAGTGTTTTAGCGTGAGCTGAAGAAGCAGCAGCAGGGGAAGCTGGACGGAGGCCCTGGTGAAAGTGAAACAGCCGCCTCACGCTGTCCTACATCCAGTACGCTCCATAAACTGGGTTACCCATATCTGCACTGATCGCTCAGGCATGCACACACACACACACACTCAGCCACCATGAATCATACACACAGATGCACACACATTCAAACTGTATCTCAAACACACACTCATATTCCTCATAGACTGCACACACTGCATTAATATTTCAGACTCTTCTATTTTCCTCTCTGCTCCTCTCCACTGAAAACACCACTATTCAGATACAGATAACATGCCAATTTCTCTGATTCTGCTATTTATAGGTTTATATTTGAGTAAAATGAACATTGTTGTTTTATTCTATAAACTACAGACAATATTTCTCCCAAATTCTAAATAAAAATACTATAATTTAGAGCATTTATTTGCAGAAAATGTGAAATGTCTGAAATAACAAAAACAAAAAAGATGCAGAGCTTACAGACCTCAAATAATGCAAAGAAAACAAGTTCATATTCATAAAGTTTTAAGAGTTTAGAAATCAATATTTGGTGGAATAACCCTGGTGTTTAATCACAGTTTTCATGCATCTTGGCATCATGTTCTCCTCCACCAGCCTTACACACTGCTTTTGGATAACTTTATGCTGCTTTACTCCTCATGAACTCATATTTTTTAAGTGCTCTCGTATTTTTCTTTAGATATGTATATAGCTGTACATATATATATATATACTACTTTTTAATTGAGCTAAACTGTTTTTAAGGAGCAGGTTAATCTGATATATTAGTCGGACAAGATACTGCTATGAACAAATGCGGCTCCATGCTGTTTACACACTAAGAGCGTGGTCTGTGCAGCGTTCGCTGCTCTGCCACTATGCAAGCGCTGTCAGTATGATCGGGAGATCGCTGGTTCGAATCCAGGTCATGCATCTTGCCATCAAATGTCAGAGCACTGAGAGAGCACAATTGGCCAATAGAAATGCTCCAAAATTACTAAAATCAATGTGATGAATAAAATCCTGATTTATTCTGAAATTCCTAATTTATACTGAAAGTTAAGAAAGCTGTCTATTATGATTTTGGAGCATTTGTATGACATATATGCACATACTGCAACATTACATGTATTTAATTTAATTAGGTAGACTTTATATACTGATCTTCCTCACAGCAGTGTTCCAAATCTAATGTATGTAGCATTTAGAGTAAAGGTTTTATTTCAAAATATGCTAAAACAGTAAAGTTTTGGATACTCCTGCACTAATATACTTTATAACTACTAATATACCTTATTAATGCTCTTAATTTTAGTATGAGTAAACTATAATAACAGCAGCAAATCCAAAAAAACAAAAGCATTTAAAACAGCATGAACACCATGTGCACCACCTCCAGCTCCAGCTTCTACTATAATTCATTATTTTTAATCAATATAACTGCAAACCTCAGAGCAGCAATAATGGTAATATTGGGACTGCTAACAGATCACACTGAGCTCTAGTAAAGCCTAACAAAGGCCATTATCCTGATCTCCCAGCATTACTAATTGGCTTCCTGCTCTTTCCAGTTCTCCACTGCGGTCCTGATCAGTTTCCCAGAACTAATCTATTATAATCTGCATCCTAAATCATCTAGAAGTCACAGCGGTTCTTCTGAGAGGTCAACAAAGGACGCAGTATAGTCCAGCACTGCGCCACGTTAGCTCTGATAGCGGCGCGGCTTGTTTTGACTGGGCTCGCCAGTATTTAGTCTAGACTAGAAAAGAGAGGCTGATCTGAGATCAGAGAACAGGAGATAAACAGCAGCATTACAGGATTAAACACCCATCAGGACATGAGGAAACAATGTCCAGCATCAGAGTATAATATCACTGTGTGAGATCAGTGTTTTAATGTCGGGGGTATTGTAAAGTAAAGGCGTTTTCACTCTTGAAAGTCTGGATTAGAGTCTTAAACAAGGTGTGTGTGTGTGGATTTGTGTTTTTTATAGGGGTGGGCAATATGGCCCTAAAATAATCACGATATTTCAGACAATATTTGCAATATTGAACAATAGTTTTGTACATATTTCAAGAAAATACTACAGCAAAATAGGGCTGTAACTAATGATTATTTTGCTAGTCGACTAATCTGATGATCATTTTTTCGATTAGTCAACTATAATTTCTGCCATGTTTTCCAGAAAAGCAGCTGAACGTGAGATTTAAAAGGCATTTAAATGTGCACATGTTGTTTAAACATGGAGAGTACTGATATTTAGTGAATAAATATGTAATCTGTTGTGTTTGGACACTTTTGGAGACACAGACTAAGTTTCTTCTGTCCTCAGCACTTTGTGTAATGCAGTACTGTTACAAATTAACGATTATTCGACAAATAAATTTGTAGTAGGGGTGGGCGATATGGCTCTAAAATAATATCACGATATTTCAGGGTATTTTTGCGATAACGATTTACTTGGCGATATAGAAAAACAGAAAAATAATTAATTCATTTCAGGAATATAGTATAATAGTATAACAGCATAATCATAATGTGGTAAAATAAAAAATATAGCATAAAATAATATAATGCAGCAAATAATATTGCAGAATATTTAGTGCATGCATATAAACTGCAAACTAAAACAATTATACAATAAATACACCTGAAGCTTCACAGTTAATAATAGACTACTTTTAAGACAGAACAGCCCTATTATCACGATATGGATTTTTAATATCATGATATTTCTGTATCACGATATATTGTATACGATATAATATTGCCCACCCCTAATTTGTAGAGACAAATTAAAATAATCGACATTGTCGATTATATCGACTAATCATTGCAGCCCTACAGCAAAATAGATTTAACAATTTATATATAACTGCTATATAAGGCTATATATAAGGCTATATAACATAATTCTAACATAATTGTAACATAATTCTAATAATGCACTTATATATGTCCAGGACTGACTATAATTAATGATACTGATATATTCTGTCTTTAGTAGATATTATTTAATGGGAAATGAGAACAGTGTGATTTTTCCTTTTGCTACAAACAGCAAAGATAATGTCACCATATTTCATGGTATTTGTGCATTAGCAATACTCAAAATATACATACATTTGGACATTTAAGAGGGAATATTCCTTAGAGTTCCCTTAAACCAATCAGATTGCAGCACTCTGAAAGTGAGGCCACTCTCTTGTGAAAGCGAGGATTGCGCCATTAGGTCCGGGGAAGATGTTTATTGTGGGTCAAAGAGGACGAAACGCATTCCTGATGAGTACAAATCAGCTTTCACCACCCCCTGCCTCCCATTAGCTCCCACTCATAGCTCCCACCCACTGTACTGCATCACTAGCGCACAGCAGCTCACAGCCAGGAGAGGTGAATAGCTTCATCTGTCTGAGGCTATCAACATTAAGGAGGCATTAAACCCCCTGATTTTAGCTGACTCCACCCTCAGCTCAAATTAGAAAAATGCTAAAAAACAGAATGGGTATTTTGGGAGGGCACTGGGTGATGTATGGGTTTAGGGGCAGGGAAGAAGAAACCACTTAAAAAAACACTTTATTTTCTGACTCAGTTTCTCTGATTTTGCTATTCATATGTTTATGTTTGATGCAGAGCTTTCAGACCTCAAAGAATGCAAAGAAAACAAGTTCATATTCATGAAGTTTTAAGAGATAAAAAAAAACAATATTTGGTGGAATAACCCTGGTTTTTAATCACAGTTTTCATGCATCTTGGCATCATGTTCTCCTCCACCAGTCTTACACACTGCTTTTGGATAACTTCATGCTGCTTTACTCCTGGTGCAAAAATTCAAGCAGTTCACTTTGGTGGTTTGATGGCTTGTGATCATCCATCTTCCTCTTGATTATATTCCAGAGGTTTTCAATTTGGTAAAATCAAAGAAACTCATCATTTTTAAGTGGACTTTTATTTTTTTCAGGAGCTGTACAGTAAATCATGCAGTAAATATTATAGTAAATACTAAATCATGCAGTGTCATAAAGGGGACATTGTGTAAGTTAGAATTTTTTCAGAAGCTCCAGAGTTTTCATCTTCAGAGGTCCAGAGTCTAATTAGGCCAGACCGTATGATACCGGCTCTGTTTTCTCCTGCCAGAACCCGGCTGTGACCTTCGTCTCTCAGCCAGGAGACAGAGGAGACAGGAAATGATGAGTGTTTAATCACACAGCAGGTCATCTTCACCACACACCACTGACTGAAGACCGTCCAGACTGCATTAACCTAGTGTAGGGTGGCATGACCAACAATTTATATTACTGTATTTTTCAAGATTCTGGCAGTTTCACTGTGTATCACGGTATTTTTATTTATTTTTATTTATTTTATTTTTTTATGCATGACTGGGCTTTTATATAGGTTTGTGACTCACTCTACTGTTAGGAGTACATATAACCTAATTTATTTAAAGGTTTAATGAAAGCCTGTGACAAAACCTTATACTGTATTTATTTCATTTTGTTCTGTGTCAGTTTTAGGACAAAATACAATTATTTTAACCCATCTCTATAGTTTATAATAGAATGGAATGGAATGGAATTGCACATGATATCACAACAACACAAACATGCCATGCTTTACAATGTTAGCTAATGTAACAAGGCTGGAAATTAGTGTTCTCCTCCAAAAGTGTTGAAGTGGTTTTGTTTTGTTCAGAGTGTGATATTGCTCAGTTTGCTCTGGACTGATTTAGATCAAGGTGAAACAAATCTGGTGTGTGTGTGTGTGTGTGTGTGTGTGTGTGTGTGTGTGTGTGTGTGTGTGACCCCTTTTGCTCAGCTGGGACTCTAATATTAGCAGCTCGGTCCTGTGACCAAAGAGCATCCAGCAGGCTGCTAAAGAACACACACACACACACACACACACACAGATTTCAGAGCTGCAGCTGTCAGTGACTCTGCAGAAGCTGTGGAAAGTGAAGAAACTGAACCTGCAGAATGAAAAGCTGTCTGATCTGAGCTGTTCCTGAACAGCTAACCGATCTCCGGTCTGAATGTTTGTAAAACTGATCCTTTAATCAATATACACACATACAAAAGAGATCTGCTCAAGCACAGGCCTAACGTCAGAACCCTAAACTCATTAAAAGGGGAAAATATTATTTAAAACTCACATTCTGCGTGTTTTTGTATTTCCACTTGGGTCTCAACTGCCCCTATAAACACTATAAACTCTCCAATCAACAACAAAATCCATCTGTTTTCTGTGAATCAGCTTGCAGAGTTTGGTGTTAGGAATCCTATTCTTTCTCTCTTATTCTGATGTCACAATAAGCATGGAACCCTGCATAGAACCACCTTGGCTCCACCTTGAACTCTAAGAGTTCAGAAATCAATATTTGGTGAAATACCTCTGGTTTTTATTTGTAGTTTTCATGCATCTTGGCATCATGTTCTCTTCCTCCACCAGTCTTACACACTGCTTTTGGATAACTTTATGCTGCTTTACTCCTGGTGCAAAAATTCAAGCAGTTCAGTTTGGTGGTTTGATGGCTTGTGGTTTGATCATCCATCTTCCTCTTGATTATTTTCCAAAGAGGTTTAATTTGGTAAAATCAAAGAAACTCATCATTTTTAAGTGGTACAGTACATGCAGTGACTGTAACCTTCCCCAAACAAGCTTCTCTTTTCTTTTCTCTAAGAAAATACTGTATAAAAACTGCATATAACTGCAGATATCGCCTCTGGCACAGCTCTAATTGAGCACAGATCTCCAGCATGAAGAATCACTAATTACAGAACTATTAACCGCATATCTGCATAATTCTGCATATTAATCTGCGCATACACACGACCCTGTTCCAGTTACGCACTGCAGCTTCTCCACATCACGGTTCTGATGTTCTGGAGCTAGCGCTGGTGTGATAACCACCGCTCGGTGTGAATCACAGGTCCAGCAGTGTAGCAGTGTTCTGCATGAAGACGGTTATATAACCTGCAGACGAGAGTCTGCAGAGATCCAGCAGCTCAGACTGACCTGATCTGATCTAAATTACTCAGTCCTGCATCATTTATAGTCAGACAAAAAGTATTAACATACATATCAATACTATACTCGTCCTGTGTCCCATGACTTCTGGCACATGTCGCATGTAAGCCAAAGGAATTTCCCAATGCATGTCAATGCACATATTGGGCCCTATCATTTACTCTGCGAAAGGATGTTGTGATGCGCATTGCTATCTTACACCCTGAAAACAGTCTATTTTTAGTCTATTTCCGCCTGTGCCGAATAAATAGCAACAGAGCTTCTTAATATCCCTACACAGGAAATGAGGTGTGTTCAGGTACATTTCTGGAGTATTGCTATTATGGCAGTGGAAAACACAGGTGCACCACTGACTGATTAAAACCCTGACAACAGTAAATCATCAGATGTTCGTTGCTATCTTGGCAATGCAGGCACATGGAGCTGCAGCAGTGCACAAACCCAACTTTAACATCCATAATTAACAGAATGAACGAGAAGCTTAGAAGTGTTGGACATGTCCAAGTAGGTGTGCTGTTAAAACAGCAATCTGCCAAAGTCAAAGCTCACCTGTTTCTTGAAGGGAATGATGAACAAGTGACAAACTGATTGATTTATTTCACATTACATCCAAAATTAACCACACTCATGATTAATAAAGAGAATTAGTACATGCCTTTTATGCGTTTCGAGATGTCCAGGGTCTACTTTTCTCGTCGTTACGATAGCAAAGACACACTGCAGGGCGTAAATCAAACTGCACTGTGCTCAACTCACCTATAGATCCCTAAAATAGAGCTCTTTAAAACCAGTGAATTGAGAGTCTAGACACTAGTACCAAACACTAATCCCAAAGAGTCATATGTACCATTATATGATGATGATAATAAAGGATGCACAATAATATTAGAATTATGTCCATATAACTGGCCAAAATTACAAGTAATATTCCAATCGATGCTGGATGCACAACTACAATGGCCAACAATGGCTGTGCTACTTTAAAATTCTTGTCATGAAGGCCAAACCATGGACAGACTCTCACAAATACCAAACATACAATTTTTTTTTCAAGGAATTAGGCGTACAGGAGTATGCCTGAGTGTGAAAGGCAAAACAGGATCATACACGGTAAATTCATCAGAAAAAGGGCAGGGCATAATAGTAGTTAAAAATACAAAACGGCAAATAACAAAGGCAACAAACAGAGGAAACAGAGGGGTATTTATACGACACAGACCAGGTATAGACAATCAGAAGCTGGGGGAGCGAGAACACCATAGTGTCACATGATTCACAGAGTCAGGAAAGTCCAGTGTGAGTACATGCTGGGTATTTGAGCAGACTGACAGCATCAGCACTGACGAATTGATTTAATTATTTTTGTAGTTTTACAAGGGTGTCTAGTCACTCTGTAAGTTATAAATGTGTACATTGAATATCGGCATCGGCCCAGAATTCCCACATCAGTGCATCCCTAATGATTTCAGCACAGCAGTGTACGGTTTTCTAATGTTAGCAGTTTATATAAAAGCTGCACCGCCAGATCATAATATTACGCCCATAAAAACAGCAGAGTCTCGACTGCCAAGCAGTTTCACATCAGCTATTTAAATCTGTCCTGCCCTTCACTCGGCCGTCGGCTGCATGACCTCATATTTAACATTCAGACACTATCAGACACTATCTGAGTTCCTCACTCTATCAGCCAGAACTTTTAGCTTTCTTATTCTAAAAGCCACTGCAGCCTCCAATAGGGCTGTGACGATAATTTTATTACCGCAATACCGCGGTTATGGGACGTCACCGCGGTGATGAGCTCATTACCGTCATTACCGCATTTTTTTATGGCTGTCAAATCTGATTGACTGCGTTTTGAGCGGTAGTAAAATAGGCACAACTGTGGTGAATTCAGTATTAATATGTCAAGTGTAAGTCCTACACTATAGGGCTGTGCAATATATCAAATATATTTTGATCGCGATAGATATTGGTGTCAAACGATCTCAAAATTCATAATATCGAATATAAAAATTTTTGTCATTTATCTGTGCTGCCGCTGCACTGGCGCGGCGGCGAATGGGTTAAGCAAAACGCGGTGCGTGGTACTCATTGAGGTCAGAACAGCTCTGGAGTCTCCTGCTCACTTCGTCTCCATTGAGGCTGCTGAAGAGAGTGAAGATTAGCAGCACTAATATTGGCTCGGAAATGGAAGCTACAGGGCAGGCTCAGTAAGTTGAGAAAAAAGGAAGAAAAAGACTCAGAACAGAAGAGAATCATCTGCACGTTTTGCCGGAAAGTGGTGTCTGCACCTCTCGCCAACACATCAAACTAATTCACCCACCTCAAGGTAAACCATAGAGCCATGTAAGGTGTTCCGTGGTCACATTTTGAGAAAGTAAAATATATTAATTCATTGTCTGGCTGCTGGCTGTTCTGCGTGAGCACCGCGGAGAACGCGCGGCATTGCGCCTCAGTCTTGGGAAAAATAGTAAGGTTGGTTGAAGTGTAGTTCAAACAGCAAAGCAATGATATAAAACTATAACCACCATCTTTACTGAAATGTTGTTATCTGACCAAGTCTGAGGTAAAATGCGCTGCGCCTTGTCTCTTTCACAGCACGCGGAACTGAGTTCAGAACCGCTACAAATATAACCATATAAAACTCAGTTCAGATAAATAAACTTCAGATGAGTAAGGACACGTAAAGTGAAACAAAAATTGTCAAACATAAAGGACAGGTTTCTATTATTTTAAAATGGAACTAATGTCTTTTTTTTGGTCGGTTGTCTCTTGCGAGCCGATTTCTTAACGTCACGACATTTTAATCAACATATTATATGACGCGGGTCCCGTCAGGATATCTTGCGGCACAGACAGAACTGAATTGTTATTGGCGGGAACAGGAGTTTAATCAATCCAGAGGATGTGGGAGCACATTAATAAATAGTTAAGAAAATTGTAATAATCACGCAGTGATTCTCATGCACGCAACAAAAAAACCCTAAGCACAAAAAAGGAGCGGAGAATGGACCGACACGCGCACACACACACCGATTTTTTTTTTGTAATGTGGTAAGAAACGTGACCGCACTATTCAGCGCGGTTTTAATAAATATTTTTTTAATTTTAAGCACTAAATGTAATTTATTAAATTTATTTAGGACCGCGGGGCAGGTGCGGCAAAACTGTGTATGTGGCGGGCTGATGCGGGATTAAAAGAAGGTTTTTTTTTGCGGAACGGTAACGGGACAAAAAAGAAATGATGTCTGAATTAATTTCCTCCAATCAAATATAATTTAACACGGTTTAAGAATATAAAATAATTTATAAACAAACGAAATATTTAATATTGAGCTAATAGCCCAAGTGCAAAAATACAAAATCTGTAATACTCTGCACTGCACAATTCAAACGAAATAGCCGTAACGCAGCTGCGCTCCTGCCCTGCGATGCAGCCGAAGCCTGGTGTGAGGCAGCAGAAATTCTGGGGTGAAAACTACATAACTACACAACATAAGGAGACATAATGCACTCCAAATATTCAGGAGGGAAGTGAAATAAATGATACTGTACAGATATAATCTGTATCTAGTAGATATTTAATGAGAAATAAGAAGAGTGTGAATAAAAAAAAAACAGACGCCTATCACAGACTTCTTGAGCCTTGAGCCCGAACGGCCCGAGGAAAGGGGTGAGAAATATATTTTTTTCGGGGCCGGGGGTCAGTGGAAAATTTTGCTGTGGATTAATTCGTCTTTTTTTTTAAACGAATAGTAGAATATTCGCTACCAATTACTGCCGAATATCCTGAGCTCAAAACCGCTATTCGGGCCAGCCCTAAAATAGATCTATGGATGGAGAAGGGGGAGGCGGACAAGCTCCTCCTTCAAAAAGTCTGCTCGGAAAAAGACAGGTTAGCTGTACAATGACGAATTATACAGGCAGCATATGTTCACTTGTTATGCTGTATTTATGGTTTATGTAGAGGTTGTGTGTAGGCTGTATGGTTTGAAGAATAAAGATCTGTTACCAATAAATTTGTGGTGTTTTTTTTTTTTTTTTTTTGGGGGGGGGGGGGGGGGTGTTTTGGGGTCTCGCGGTTAACCGCAATATCGCGGTGATGCGTCAGTTTTTTACCGCGGTTATAAAAAATCAATACCGCCCCAGCCCTAGCCTCCAAATCCACTCTTGAATTAAAGCGTGTGTCTTTGCTGTCATAACGACGAGAAAAGTAAACCTTGCACGGCTCAAATCACACAAAAGGAATGTACTAATTCTCTTAATAATGGGTGTGGATAATTTTAGGCAGAACGTGAAATAAACTAATAACCAATAATAAAGCAGCATGTTGCTTGCCATTGCCTTTTAGAGTCAGGTGAGCTCTGACTTTGGCAGATTGCTAGTTTTAATGCGCAGCTACCTGGACGTGTCCAACGCTTCTCAGCAGAGGAAACTGACCTGCTTGTTCATGCTTGTTCATTCTGTTTTTGGCTCTTGCTTATGAATATTCATACATGCAAACATATCACCTCTGATTAGCTAACAGCACCGCAAGGCAGCGAGATGAACAACAGTTAGAAATGTTTTAAAATAAAGACATTTTTACACTAATAACAGTCTTTGCAATGTTATATGTTACTTTACAACATGTGTAATAATGCCCTGCTAAGTGCAGTTCAGACACTGACCTAGTCTTAGAATCTCTAAAAAACAACAAATCCACCAGAGATCCTATATAAACCTATAGTTACACACAGTGGTGGGTAGTCCAGGTTCAGAAAGTAAAAGTTCGGGATGGATTTTTAGTTTTAACTAGTGTAAACAGAACTGTTTTAAACACACACCTACCTATCTCAACTGTGATTCGCTGGTGATGTCCCCCCATAGACAAATTCTAACCATTTGTTTCTTAGCTCTGAATTACTGGGTAAAGCATATTAAACACTGATGTGTTATTCGCACAAATAACACAGGAATGAACTGCCATGCCATCCTATCTGACGAGACGGTGTCGCTGCCTGGATTCAGCTCTGCCTGTGGGCCGTCCCAAGCCGAGGGGGGCGGGGCCATAATTACTAATTTACTAATTCACAGGTTGATGTAGACACGGTGCTTTTCCTGATCGACTCGTTTTTCTGAATATTTTCTTTAACTAGCTGCTGCAGACAATGGAGGCTGGGGAAGAGTTTAATTAATTCATTTCCTACTGCATTTCACAAACAACAAGAAAAATTGATTTAAGCGGAAAGCCCCCCCCCCCCCCCCATACTCTTAGAGCATAGAGCATAATCCACTTTTAATCCACTGCAGTAAATACAAATCATAATTTGAGCATCTTATAATAACTGTGTGGTTATAATATGCTTAAAAATTCAAATATCAAACTGGTTATGGAAGAAACAGGGGTGTAAAAAAGAGACAATACAGGGACATGCTTGGAAAATACCATGATACTGATGTTTACCAACATTATCCAGAACTAAACTGCAGATCTACTGAATCACTGACTCCTCCCAGCACTATTCTGAGCAGTTGGGTTTAAAGGTGGCCGTGGTTCAGAATGGAACGAGTCATTTCTTTCCTGTAATTACTTCCTGCCTCAGGCTTTCCTACAGTGGCTCAGACGCTCTGAAGGCAGCGAGGCTGGTCCTTGAAGGACCGGATGGAGCATTTCCTCAGCTTCTTACAGTCCAGCCGTGCTTTACGTCACGTGGAATAATGTGCTTTGGTGACGTGGGTCGTCTGAGAAAAGAAAACACAAACACTCTCTCTCTTTCAGTCTTCAGTTCACACTAAACCCTCAAACCCTCAATCTCCTGAATCTCCAGCCTCCTGAAATCCAATCTGCAACTCCACTGTAACAGCCCCGCCCCCTCAGTCCTCTCCTATCCAATTCCTCGTGGTCAGACTCACAGCTCTTACCAAACGCAGGCCCACGAGGAGCAAAAATAGGAACTGATCTCCTTCTGCTTTCTCAGATTAACTTAGCTTACTTATTGCAACATGCTTTAAAACCCAAAACACCAGGATGTCTTATGCCTACTTACACACGACATCATCAATGGAGACATTATATTTTTCCAGTGTCCTGTAAAATGTAGTAAATCATCATTATCATATCTAAAATACAAACAAAAAATGAATTAGTTATAGGGGTGGGCGATATGGCTCTAAAATAATATCACGATATTTCAGGGTATTTTTGCGATAACTAAATACTTGGCGATATAGGAAAACTAAAATAATTAATTCATTTCAGGAATATAGTATAACAGTATAACAGTATAATCATAATGTGGCAAAATAAACAATATAGCATAAAATAATATAATGCAGCAAATAATATTGCAGAATATTTAGTGCATGCATATAAACTGCAAACTAAAACAATTATACAATAAATACACTTAAAGCTTCACAGTAAATAATAGACTACTTTTAAGACAGAACAGCCCTATTATCACAATATGGATTTTTAATATCATGATATTTCTGTGTCACGATATATTGTATACGATATAATATTGCCCACCCCTAATTAGTTATTAAGTAAAAAAGGCTGGAAAGATGATAAAAACCACAACTAGTGATTTTTAACAAAAGTTATATCCTACATCTATGACTTAATTACTATCAGCAATATTTGCTGCTACTTTCAAAAACTATAAACTCTCTATGTTAGTAACTGCTAGGGGTGTGACGAGACACTAATATCACGAGACGAGACGAGACACGATATTGGGTTCACGAGAACGAGACGAGATTTAAAAAGATTTTTTTATAGAAAACGTCAAAAATGAAAAATTATTGAAAACTAGAGTTTTATTTGACAAAATCATATAACGCAAACTTAACAGACTGGTTTCTCTCACACATTGATTCTATAAGAAATAGAAATAAAGAATAATTTTAATAATAAATAAGAATAAAAAAAAAAAAAAAACTTTTCTAGGTCTTATATAGTACAAACAATAAGTGAAAACCACAACCAGTCATATTAAGCCTATGGTTTGTGTTTTTTTCAGCGGGTGGGGGGGTGGGAGATGCATTTTAAAATCGTCAGCATCCTGTTTTTTTTGCCCCGCGAGACAGGTTTAAGCCTGACGAGAAATATCGTCCGTTTTAATCTCGTGCCACGAGATCTCGTCACACCCCTAGTAACTGCTGTTTATATATGTTCTATATGTTACAGTATGTTACACATCTCTGCACCTTATTCTCACTTTATTCTATACACTTTATTATACCGTATCGGTACTGCACTGTCCTGTCACTGTCTCTTAAATTGTCTCGTCCTTTGTATTTATTGTATTTATTGTTATTTAGTGTTATAATTTTATAACTTGCGTTGCACTGTCGTCACTCCTGCACTTTATGTTGTCTATTGCTTGTTGTTCCATGTTGCACCATGGTTCCGGAGGAACGTAATTTCACTACACTGTGTACCTGTACTCAGACGTAATGACAATAAAAGCCTCTTGACTTGACTTGACTCATGAATAAGGCCAGTCTGAGGGCATTTTTACACCTGTAGTTGTTTCCTAGGGTTCAGATCAGTTGATGAGTTTGTTAATTTGGAGCATTTCTCCCTCCCACAATTTAAACACTGTTTTTAAAAAGGATGTGCAGCGCAGATGTACAGTCAAGCGAGTCAAGAGGCTGTGAGTAGTGAATGCAGCACAGACTGTCCGTGTAAACAGCATGGACCAGCACAGACAGTGTTTGTAGCACATAGCTGTGGTAATTAGGGTTATCTGGTAGGGGTGTGACGAGACACTAATATCACGAGACGAGACGAGACACGATATTGGGTTCACGAGAACGAGACGAGACGAGATTTAAAAATAATGGCTTGAAAACTAGAGTTTTATTTGACAAAATCATATAACGCAAACTTAACAGACTGGTTTCTATCACACATTGATTCTATAAGAAATAGAAATAAAAATAAAACTTTTCTAGGTCTTATTAAGACTATGGTTTGTGTTTTTTCTCCTATATCACTTGTAATTTAACTATGCCTATCCATAAACAGTCATATTAAGACTGTGCTTGAAGTGCAAACAGAGACAGAACATGTTTTTAAATACAGTACAGAGCTAAGGGATTAGTACACCTGTCTATGAAACAGTCACGTGTAGGATTTACTCACAGTATTTATATATGGTTTGTGTCTTGTTGGTCACTCTGTTACCGTTTATTGTTTCCACTGGAGCCAAAATGCAGCCAGACATACAACTTAAAAGTAGCAGAAGCATCTTCTATACAAATACCTGAATTTTCCTCTTCTGCTGAGAGCTGCTCTCACTGCTCAGCCACCACACTCTATCGATATCACTACTGGGTTGCCAGATCCCTCTTAAAAAGTCCACACTTAACTGTTTTTTTGCCCCGCGAGAAAGGTTTAAGCCTGACGAGAAATATCGTCCGTTTTGTCCGTTATATCTCGTCACACCCCTATTATCTGGCTAATATATCAGATTAAACTGTGCCTTATCAGCAGTTAAAAAAGTCAAATAAAATGAAAAAGATTTGATACCTGGGTCAGATCAAGACCAGATCACATTCCCACCACAAGAGAACCGCTCAAGAGTTTGTTTGAAACTGGACGGAGATTACCTCCTCTAGCATGGCTCATGTTTTGATGTTTTGAATTTGGGAAAAAGCTGATGAGAGTTGTATAAAATAATCTGTTGTTTTAGTTTGTTGTTGTAAAATACATAAGAAATGGTGTCTTCTGTGATGTGGTCAGTGCAAAGTTGTTTTGCTTCCAAGGGGCATGCCAAAAGTCATGGGACACCATAATACTGTCCACTAGAAGGATGTTAAACAGGAAAATGGAATCCATTGCATAACTCTCAGTGTAATTACTGTTCAATTACGTCATTTTAACGTGTAAACAGAGCAGCTCAAACCGAAAGCACAGCGCTAATCTTACAGGGGTTAAAGTCTCTGAGTGACTCATCCATCGGTGGTTTATGGCAGGAGGACGCCAGGCCTGAAAAACACCCGCTCGTTAAATCTGGGTCAGATCTGCACAAACACGGCGGCGCGTGGTGCTATCAGACAGAGCTACGATAAAAATAACTCAATACAGCGCAATCTCCAGCAGCGTCAGGAGCCCGCGGAACCTTTGGCCTGAGATCCAGATTTCCACCGCGCCACGCAGCCCAGAGTCCGGCCAGGAAATGTCTCATCACTGACTCTGAGAGGAGGAGGAGAAGATCATATGATCAGACTGACTCCAATATATCTACCAGAGACAGATTATATCTTTTCAGTATCATTTAATTTACTTTAATCCTGGATATATGGAGATATTTGGAGTGCATTATTATTAGAATCATGACATTCTGTATCATTTACTTCTGTTAGAAATCTGATAAAATTCTTGTATTTTTTAATATCTCACTTAGGGGTGTGCAGTATTATATTGTATGTAATATTATAATATATTTTAATTTTCTTGCAGTGTATAGTGTATGTTTTGTCATATCACCAAGAGTATCGTTATCACGAAATACCATGCAATATCGTGATATTATTTTAGGGCGATATTGCCCACCTCTAGTTAGCACTGTGATAAATATGCTGGTAGGGGTGTAACTAACGGTATACCTTCCAGATTATAGAAACTTTCCAACAAATGTGTAACAATTTCACAGATTTGAGATCTAGATTCTGAAGTGAACAATTGGTTCTGATTTCAGAATATTATAGTTTTCACTAGTTACGCACCGAATATTCAGCAACCAAACACTGAAAGTGATGCTTTTACAATTTTTGGTCAACTTTTTTTTTTTTGTGACTAGGGCGGCAACTAATTACTATTTTAGTAATCAACTAATCTGACAACTATTTTTTTTCACTTAGTTGATTAGTCGATTAGTCACGATTATTTTTTGTCATGCCCTTTATTTGTACATCCTACTGGTGATGAGGCTCCCGATTCAATCCATGTTTTTTTACTGCACATTGACTGTTAAACATTTAGGACACTGGACCAATTTTGCAGTACATTTTATTAGTTTGATGTAGATATATTAACCTAAAAAATACAAAGTATATTATAGAAAACTTTCACATAGGCTTGATGTTAGGGCTTGCAAATGTTTTCTTTTTGACAATATATATTGCAATATTAAACAATGCACCAGCCCCGTCCTCACCAGCACGCTGTCTCGTGCTTAAAGACTTGTGAGCATCTCTGCTTGAACCAGGGTTATCTCCTATTGTCATCATGAGAGGCTCCATACTTTAGATCCGATTGTGGCACTTTATCGAAAACAAAAACTGATTAAACAACAAATATTTTTCCCCGTACTGAACCGTGACCCTCGTACCGCGATGATTCGTACAGAATACACATACCATTACACCCCTAGTAAGCATGCAAGTATGTAAGCTGAGCGTAAAAATGAACTTAAACCTGCCGTTTATCACCTATGGGCTCCCTCCCACACTTTCTGCTGGCTCCCACAGGTGGGTCTGTTAAATGTACTGTAGTATTTTTGATACTATACTGATATTTATTTCTGGACTGAGATTCTCCATCATATATCATCAAATTAATGATTTACCACCAATCCTCCAAAAGCACTAGCTGTAAAATGACATCCTGTGTTCTGAAAACACTCTCAAGTACACACTCGCCTGCCTGCTCGAGAGGAGAGGAAGCTGATTGTTCTCATAGAGAGAGATACAGAGAGAGACAGAGAAAGAGAGAGAGACAGAGAAAGAGAGAGAGAGAGAGAAAGAGAGAGAGAGAGAGAGAGAGAGAGAGAGAGAGAGTTATGTCTTTGCTTTAGTGAGAGAATAACAGCACCTCTTTGAACATGTCCAGTCTGGTTCTGTACCCAGCACACACACACACACACACACACACTGACACAAAAAGGTAAGAGTCCTCTGGCTTTTGATGTTTCTCAGAGTAAAATGAACATTGTTGTTTTATTCTATAAACTACAGACAACATTTCTCCCAAATTCCAGATAAATATATTTATCATTTAGAGCATTTATTTACAGAAAATGAGAAATGTCTGAAATAACAAAAAAGATGTAGAGCTTTCAGATCTCATGAAGTTTTAAGAGTTCAGAAATCAATATTTGGTGCAATAACGCTGTTTTTAATCACAGTTTTCATGCATCTTGGCATCATGTTCTCCTCCACCAGTCTTACACACTGCTTTTGGATAACTTTATGCTGCTTTACTCCTGGAGCAAAAATTCAAGCAGTTCAGTTTGGTGGTTTGATGACTTGTGATCATCCATCTTCCTCTTAATTTTATTACAGAAGATTTTAATTTGGTAAAATCAAAGAAACTCATAATTTTAAGTGCTCTCATTTTTTTCTCAGAGCTGTATATGTGTAAATAATATAAGTATATTGTAAAGGTTTATTACACATTTACACTTACAGCACATTCACACTTCCATCATCATAATAACTAGAAAATGACACCGAAACACAGAGAACTCTTTTCTGAGAAAAAGAGAAGTCTTTTCTGTAGGGAAATTACAGATGATGCCAGAGAGCGGTGAGTACTATTTCGTACACCTTCAAAAGAAAACTGCTACAGGAAGACGTCTGGCAGACCCACATGGAAACAGCTAAGTTGGTAAAGTGCAGTTATAAAGTCATTGGGTAAAAGAATATATATATTTGTATATATATATATATATATATATATATATATATATATATATATATATTAATAAGTAATTCCTAAGTGGTTGCTAGGGTTGCTGTGGTATTCCAGTTAGTTGCTAGGGTGATTGCTATGGTGGTTACTATACTACATAGTTGTTAAATTGTTGTGGCGTTCCAGGTGGATGTTAATGTACTACTACAGCATTGAGTCGATCATCTGTGGTCATCTGGTGGTTGCTATGATGTTTCTGGGTGCTGCTACGGTGTTAGTGGAGGGTTGTTCTGGTATCCCAGACCACAATGCTAGGGCCTTGTTAAGTGGTTGTTGTATATTACAGGGTGCTTTTTATTGGTTGTTTTGTGATATACAGTAGAAGCCAGGGTGTTGTAACATAGTTATAGGGCTCTCGTATCTGGTATAAGTTTTAATGCTAGGGCACTGCTAAGGTTTTTAGGCGGTTGTTAAGGCATCGCTAACTAACTAATGTGGTATTACTCTGTAGTAGCTAGGTTGCTAAGTGCTAAGTTATTGGGTGGTTGTTATGTTGTTAGTATATAGGTTTCAATGCTAAGGCCCTGTTAGGTGGTGTTACTAGGTAGATGCTGTGCTATGTCTGGTGGTTGCTAAGGTACCACATGCTGTAGGTCACTGTTTTCCATGCGATGCGCTCATTCCGAAGACCCTGAAGTACTGAGAGCACTACATAATAAACCCTCACATGACAGAGTAATGATAAAGTACAGCCAACCTCAACATTTAAACCTGTAATCAAACCCCATTACTGACCACACTCAAACAGCCCCGTCATCAGCCCTGAAACACCATATCAACCCAGCACAGTTCTGACCCTGCTGACCTCACACTCTCTCAGATAAACATCAGATCCTCTTATATACCAGTGAACTCTTCACTCAGGACATCAGATATTCTTTTAGTTGGTTTTAAAACCCAAAACTCAGAGGATGTCAGGAACGCTGGGAATGCCTGGCAGGGATTCTTCCACTTATACTTTTTTTTTACCGAGGAGATGTTTCTGAGAGTGACGGCTCAAATTACTTTCAGTTCAGTGGCTTTTAGGTTTTGGTTTTCATGTGCATATTTTTCTCTCTCTGTTAGTTTGATTTAGATGATGGTACCGTGAACAGGCATTAAAATAAGGCAACTAAAAAGTGGATGCTGTGGTGTTGAAGGGTGACTGTTTAGGTTTTACATGTGGCTGCTTGGTAGTTGTCACTATGACATTGCTATGTTACCCCATACCTGAGCAAGGTAGAGTGACCTAGAATGATGTAGCGCAAGGTAGAGTGAGGTAGAGTGATGAAAGAATGGTGTAGAGTGAGGTAGAATGAAGGAGAGTGAGGTAAAGTGGGGGTACAGAGAGGAAGAATGAAGTATAGTGAGTTAAAGTAAGGTAAAGGAAGAGAGAGCAAGACAGAGCAAGGTAGAGTGAGATAGAGAGATGGAAGAGTAAGGTAAAGTGGGAAATAAAGAGGTAAAGCAAGATAAAGTGGAGGCAGTGCAAGGTTGAAAGAGGTAGAGCAAGATAAAGAAAGGTAGAACATGGCAATATGAGGTCACATGAGGCAGAGTGAGGTAGAGCAATGTAAAGGTAGGTAGAGTGGTGTAGAGCATGCTTTAATGAGGTTGAATGCAATCAAATCTCCAAAATTCTCCTCACAGCAATGTTCCAACTAGGACTGCACGATATATCTGTATCCAAACAGTCACATCCTCGGCTGTGTTATGTCACTTAAGGCAATTAAATCAAACACCTCAGGTTGCAATGTTTTGATTCTTGACACAAGAAGCAGATACACAGCGCTGTGTCTGTGTCTGTGTGAGTGACAGGCTGCTGCTGCCTGAGAAGCACAAGGGGGAGGGGCAGGAGTAAACACGAGGTAACCGCATGGCCTCCATCCACATGGTTGGGCACGTGCTTGTAAACGTGAGCACATGTGGAAAGCTGTGCACCTCAGTCCAGCACAGTTTAGCAGCACAGATATTTCCAGTTACAGCTGTTTGTTTAATATTAGGATATACATTGTCGAAAAAAGAACATAGCATGCAATGTGAAATTTCTCCAATACTGTGCAGCCCTAGTTCCAACATCTAGTGTAAAGTACTGCCAGTAGAGTAGAGTCTGTTACTGCAGTAATGGAAAATAAAGCTCTATTAATACTTTAAAAAGCTCTGGAGAACAAGGTGTCCGTATACTTTTGGAGATGTTACAGAGCTTTAATGAATCATTGGGTGGGAAACGTCCTGCAGAGTCACGGTTGAGATCATGAGTATATTAAATTAGAGTATTTCTAACACTCTGAAGAGCTGCAGTGTGTTTAAGAGGTGAGGTATGCAGCTCTTCCGTCACTCCAGAACTCCCCAACACCGCTCCGTCTGTCTTCACTCAGCACTGAGGAATGTGTTTTCATTCTACTGCAGCTTAGCACCACACGCGCCTTTACAACACGTACATCCCTCATACTACAACTAGAATAGATCTATAATCTGTACAAAACATCTTCATGAAGTTCTGTACACAAAATCACTCAAACATAAAGAGAGATAAAGATCTTACCAGCTCTATTCTAAACCAGTTCCAGTCCATTTTCAGAATGTTAGCTTAAACACAAACAAGCTAGTTCATGTTTAATTCTGAGCTGCCATTAGGACATTAGGTATAGATCCCTCCCTCAAAAAAAGTCTAAAGCTGGCTAATCCTGCTGTGTACTGTCTGAGGTTTTTAACCAGCAGACCGAAATGGAAATGCTTCTTCAACTCAAAAGATCTAGTGGGTCGGGCTCTGTTGGGGGTTGATTAGTGAAGGGCGGAGCCAGAGTGGTTCTTCTATGCAGGTTAGCTTATTGTGATGTCATGATAAATGGCATATAAAATCATATTATTCCTTACACTAAACTGTTTCAGCGGATTTTTTTTGTGAGAATACAAAGTGAAAATACAAAAACATGTAAAAAGTGAGTTCTGCATAATATATTCTACTTTTAACACTTAAAGAAAGCATTTGATCACTAAACTATATGACGCTATGATAACACTGTTATTGTGGCCATCATTTACACAGTATTTTTCGCACTGTAAGGTGCAAAATCCTTACATTTTCCCAAAAATCAACAGTACATCTTATTTATGAATTTAATCAGTCAGGTATTAAGGAGCAGTACAGCCACTCTGCTGTAGCACAGCGTTATAAGGGTTTTTTAGTGAAGTTTTTTCAGCACTAAGGCTGGGTGCAGCAGCATTAGCATTAGCCGTTAACCGCAGCACTAGCTCTTTCTTCGTTCAGAGGTGAGTATATTGGACTGTATGGCCTGCATGTTAAAACAAGCACTATTGGGCGGCGTTTACATCCCACTAACACTGCGGTTAGTAACTAATGCTAATGCTGCTGCATCCATCCTTAGTGCTGGAGAAACTTTTTCTTCACTGAAAACTCACCCTTAGATAAAATATTGTAAATCTAAGCTTACTGTAAATAAATGGAAGTGCTTTACTCACCCAAATAAACAGTTTTCAGAAGAGAAATCTGTGTAGATTAACATCCAGCGCTCATTTTAATTTAAAAGAAAAAATACATTATTTTAAGAATTACAGTTTTGTTTATTTAGGTGCTTCCCTCAGCTTCACCATTAGAAGGGAAACATGGCGACACCCTTGCTCACTTCGATTTAGGCATCCTAACTAGTGTCGCTTTATGCCCCTTATAATCTGGTGCACCTCATAGTGCGAAAAATACAGTAATTACACAACAACAACCACGGTGAGAGTGCCAGTTTTTGGGTATAAGCTTCTCTACCCTCAGAACCTGAACGTGGATGAACACCGGCGCCGCAGAGATCAGTATCTACACTCTGCAACATCTGTAACATCTGGAAGCGTGGGCTGACCTGCCCACTGCCTGTGATTTATACTGAGAGTGCAGGAACCACGTGATCTACTCTACACCATCACACACACACCAGCAGTGAAGATCACCCTGTACCCGTGTCCTTCACACCACAGCACACACACACTCTCCGAGCACTATCGGACTCTCAGAAGATCCAGTGCGCAGGTCCGCCCGGCTCTAAGGCTCGGGGGGGATTTCCTGTGGGAAGGAAGTGCTGCCGGAGGAAACCAGGGCCATATGTAGGGCAAGTCTCAGCATGCTGCTGCTGCTGGAAGAGGAGACTTACCATAATAATCATAGTAATATAATAATAATAACATACTAATAATAACATAACTATAATAATTAGAGATGCAACAAATATTTAATATTTTATTGTCATCTATATAGTTGTTTTTATGAAAAGTTTTTCTTTTATGTACTATTATTTAGTACTATTAGTCACTATTATTTAAAATTTGTGTTTTAACAATATTAATTTGTGATATTTTCTTTTATTTTACTTTCCATATGGCTCTCGTCTCAGCTACACTAAAAGAAAACTCAAGCTTGATGATGATGATTATAAATATTCATCAACCATAATTATTCTGCCGAAAACGGCATAAAATTCTTTTGGTTATTCGGCCAAATTAATAAAAAGACCGAACAATCTGTTCATTGTTTGCTGGGATGTTAAATGTTTTCAACAAATGTTTTTAAATTAAATGTTTTAAATGTTTTAATTAATTTTTCTTTGAAAAAACAAAAAATATACACTGAGGCTACAGTGGTAAAAAAAGAAGTCTCAAAATTAACGAAAACTATTTGGAATTGTTTAGTTTTAAAGACATTAAATTAATTTTGTCCATCACAAATAATAACATACCACTTTTCCACCAACAATCTATCTACCTGTCTGTCTGTCTATCTATCTATCTAATCGTCTATCTATCTATAAAATGTTAACTCTACAGTTATCTAGCATAGTGTTAAAACTCAACGCTAAAAGAGTTCATTTAACAATATCAATTTTGCTGTGTAGATACACACTCTGATAATGTTGTATCCTGTTTGTTTCTTCATAAATCAAGTCAAAATGAGTCCATAATTCTTATATGTTTCGTTCTATCTTTGAACTATTAACTATCCACATCTCTGAACTATTTTGTATTGTCTTTTAAAGAAAAATCCATTAAAAATGACAATAAAAGTATGTATAAATATTGAAACAATTTGTTTTAGGGTGCCTCCATGTCTCTCATTTATCTCTTTAGTTAGGCTATTTATATATACAGCTCTGGAAAAAATAAGAGAGAATATGATGAGTTTCTTTAATTTTACCAAATTGAAAACCTCTGGAATATAATCAAGAGGAAGATGGATGATCACAAACCATCAAACCAAACTGAACTGCTTGAATTTTTGCACCAGGAGTAAAGCAGCATAAAGTTATCCAAAAGCAGTGTGTAAGACTGGTGGAGGAGAACATGCTGAGATTCACGATAAACAACAGCGTTCGTTTTACCCAAACATAAAGCTATAAATAGCAAAATCATAGAAACTGATACAGAAACTATTTTTCCCCAGTGCTGTATATATTAATTAATTAATTAATTAATTAATAAAACTATTTTTTGTTTTATTATTTTAGTTATCTAGCTTAGTGAAATAAATTAATGACCTCTGGCTGTGTGGAAAGAACAGAAGCAGCAGTTGTTTTCAGGGTGTGTCTGGATGAGGATCCTTGCGTGAAAAATACGTAAAATCAGATAAAATAAAATTAATATATATATATATATATTTTTATGATTATGGTTAAATTGTTTTAAACTGTTTTTCTAGCTTCAACTGGTGGTTTGTTTTGGGGGTTTTCCAACATCTAGGTTAGGATTGGTGTTAATTTCTTCAATTCCACCTTAAATAAAAGAATTCCAGCTTAAATATGGCTGGATTTGTCCTTTCCACCTTAAATGGTGCAGCAGTTGCATTCTGGCGCTGAAGCGCCAGAATGCAACTGCTGCACCATTTAAGGTGGAACGGACAAATCCAGCTAGATGATGGAAAAAACGGACCATAAATAGTGTTTTTTAGGTTATTAATCCGATTTAATCACACGTACCTTTTTCGACCAAGGTCAGCTTCTCCTCGAAACTGCTCTCGAGCTCCGTTTTCTCCATTATTTCGGCGTTTTTTGGTGTTTTTTACCCGCTTTTCTGCTCCTCTCCGCACTCCGTCATTCCACCAGTGAGCCAAATACTGAGATTTTCGACGTTCCGAGATCCTCCACTTTAGACGCGTCCCGTAGTAAAAACAGCACGAAAAACACGAATTAAACGCTTAATCCAAGCGAGACATCCAACAAACTGGGTCTGGAAGAAAACACAGACCTCCACAGTGAAGGAGAAAAGAAGACACAGCCCAGCTCGGCGGAGATAAACCCAAAAAACCCGCCTCCCTGCGGCCAGAGCGGAGCTGGAGCGGAGGAGTCGGGCATCCACCACTATCTGTGGCCTCAGTGCTGGACTGTACCATTACTCGGAGAAAAAGGGGGAGTTTATTCTGTATTAATGAATCAAAATGAGCTTTATAACCTGTAAACGCTGATATATATCTACATAAGCCTAATTCAATAATAAATAAAAGGTTATTTAGGTGTTTAAACGTATTAAAATATATATTTTTGGATATTTAAGAGAATATTGAAGATGTATTCAAACAAACCCCCCCTATTTTGTAGATCTGAATCCATTCATACAACATAAGGCTGGTGTCTTCATAGATCTCTCACGATATTTCGATACATATTCCCAGAAATGACTGTAAAAAAAAGCGATAAGCGATATTATTGTCATTTTGAGATAATAAAAATTGTGTTTATATCATTATAATAACATTAGAAAACTATCTCTCTAATCTATCTATCTATGTAAATGTATAAACGTCTAAATGTCATTGATATGTTTATAACAGAAAAGCCATAATAAAGTAATTATAACATTTTAAATACAATAAATTTGTCATTAATTATAGAGTGGGAAATACTTAAAAATACTTTATTCTTCACCTACTGCAGTCAGTTGGAGTCACAGATTAAAATACAGATCACTGTTATGGATGTGATCAAACATACAAACAAAATATTAATAGTAAATAAAAGGTTTTTTAGGTGTTTTAAGATGTAATTGGTTAATATTTAAGGGAATAATCAACTATGACTCTCAGGCAACAAAACACATTTTTGGTTGTTACATCTTTCTACATCTATCTATTTTACTCTGAGAAAAAGGGGTAGTGTGTTCTAAATGGATCAATAAAAATGAGCTTTATAAAGTGTAAATACTTAATAGAACATAATCCAATAGTAAATCCAATTAGCCTATAAAAAGATTTATTTTAAATATATTTACGAGAATAATGAAGGTGTATTCAAAAACAAAACCCCCTGTTTTGTGGATCGAGTCATTCATAAAACATAAGGCTGGTGTTGCATTGCATAACTGGCTAAAACACGGTTTACTGTTATGGATGTGATCAAACATACAAATAAAATACAAATAGTAAATAAAAGGTTATTTGGGTTTATTAAGACATAATTGGTTAATATTTAAGACAATAATTAACTATAACTAAAAATCTGTGTCTCTGTCTATCTGTTTGTCTGTAATGGCATAAAAGCCATTTTCTTGTTTGGCCAAATTAGTGAAAGACTGAATAATTTATTTGTTCTATCTATCTATCTATCTATCTATCTATCTATCTATCTATCTATCTATCTATCTATCTATCTATCTATCTATCTATCTATCTATCTATCTATCCATCCATCCATCCATCCATCCATCCATCCATCTGTTTTGACCAGCTGTGATTATATTGCACAATATTGGACAACAGAGACAGCTGAGCTCTGACATCAATATTTCACAACAATGAAGTCATTTCTCCTGATTCACACTGATGATGTAAGGGAAAATGTTCAATTGCTGTGTAATAACAATGGAATATGAAACAGTTTGAGTATTTATCTGAAATAAATTACATTTTCTCAAATTAAAACACTCAACAGCCATAACATTACGACCTCTGAAGTTGACGGTAGTGACTCAAAACTCTGCAAAACTGTATTTCAGTGCAGTGTATTTCAACAAATGCTATTACCATATCAACATAGTATTGCTTTATATTTATATTAAATATTTATATATTTATATTAACTGGGCAAACTTTCCTTTTCCCAGCCAGAGTTACTGTATTACAGTACTGTAGGCCAACTGTTATATAGAATAAAACCCGTTTCCTAAAGGAAGGTAGCCCTGGTGGGAAAGACTACACACTGATGGTGAGTGAGGGTTTGGGACACACATACACCTATTATACAAATAACTGATTAAGCTGTAGTCTAACTTAGAGAATAAACAACAAAAATATATACTTTTACACATTTTTATCAAGTTTTTTTTTTTTTCAAAGTAAATTCTGGAGTCAACGTCCAACTCCTCTGCTAATCTGTCTTCCCCGGCCTTCTGACTGGATCAATACGAGGTTAAACAGGGGGGGTGAAGTTAACTACAGAGTGATAGGTCTGTCTGGAGGTGTGTATTATTACCCCTGAGGAACAGGGATCAGTGTGCGTTCCTGTGGATGAACAACAGAGAGCTGTCCTCCTGAGAGGCCTGAGGACGAGTACCATCAGACCCACGCAGTCGTTACGTAGACGTCCTGATTCCCCGCTATTCCTGTCTCACGGCTACGCGGCACAGAGACGGCCGGCTCAACGAAGGCTTTGTTAGGTGGAGGATGATGGAGTGCGGTGGAGACGGTCAGAGAGCGAACACTCCACACATTTCTCAGGATCTGCACTAGAAGATGGAATATAAGCGAAGGATTTATTTTTAGGTTACTGCTTTCATAACAAAATTATGCAATAGGTTGAGATTGTATTATTCACAAATGAATACATGAGACAAAGGTTCTCCAACAGAGCCCAGATACCAAACATCTCCAGGTATCACCCAGGCTACTCTGGAGTTGCTTCAGTCTGGGATCTACAGTAGTTTGAATCTTGGCTCATGTTTGGAACCCCGGTTGCTGAGTGTAATATGACAATTGGCCCACACTGCTTTCGCCACTTTTAACAGTGGCTAAGGAGTAACTAGTGGGGTGTAATCTCTGTATAGCATCTCTTCCTCACAACATAATTTACCTAATTTAATTAAATAGAGGTTCTATGATTTCTTTACAATGTCAAAATACATTCCTTACAGTTAACTGATGGGATGTATATGAAATAGCTTGATTTTTCACAGTAGTTTGAATCACGGCTTACAACTGGAACTCCGGCTGCTGAGTATAATATGACAATTGGCCCACGCTGCTTTCACCATCTTCAACAGTGGCTATCGAGTAACTAGTAGGGTGTAGTCTCTTTATAGCATCTCTACATCATAACATAATTACCTAATTGAATTAAATGGCGGTTCTATGATTTCTTCCCGATGTCAAAAAACATTCCTTACAGTTAACCGTTGGGATGCAATAGCTTGACAGATGAATGCATTAAACAAAGGTTCTCCAACAGAACCCAGATACCAAACGTCTCCAAATATCACAAAGGCTACTCTGGAGTTGCATCAGCCTGGGATCTAGTCACAATTGGAACCCCGGCTGCTGAGTATAATATGACAATTGACTCAAGCTGCTTTTGCCATATTTAACAGTGGCTAATGAGTAAATAGTAGGGTGAAATGTCTATTCTCTTTACAACATCACAATATCACAACATAACCTCCATCAATGGCTAGTGGTTAACTAGAGGAATTAATCGTGTTTTTTGTTATGATATCGCAATGGCTTACAATTGAATACTGGTTCTGTTTGCAAAACAAAATTATACAATGGGTTTATCCAAACTGATTATACACAAATTAACACATTAAACAAAGGTGTTCCAACAAGAAATCTATACTAGGCAAATTCTAGAACCAAAACAACATATAATGAGCTGTTTCAAATTTCTACTGAGAAACATTACGACGTGCCTTTTGCAGGGTTTACGATTTGTCCTATATCCTATAAGTCTACGGGCCCAATTGTGAACCCTGCGAAAGGCACGTCGTAATGCTCATTGCTATCCTACACCCCGTCAACAGTCAATTTTCGTGTCTTGCGCCTGCACTAAAATAGCATCAGAGTTTAGAAATAAATGTATATTGATGGACGTGGTGGTTTGGGAGTGAGGTGTGCGCCACTGCCTGATTAAAACCCTGACAACATTCAACAGTCAGCTGTCTATACCTGTCTTAACTTTGCAGCTTTTAATCTAAGAACAAACAGAATAAAGAATAAAATAAAATTTCTGTTCCCTTAAATGAGCTGATGGTGTATCTTCACAGAGTGCACAAGCAGATCAGTATCTGTCTCTGCTGAGACACACAAAAACGCCACGCTGTTAAGATACGAATGCCCCAAAGTCAGAGCTCACCCGACTCTTAAAGGCAATGATGACTGGCACATGAAATGACGATTAGTTCATTTCACGTTACGGCCAAAAATAACCACACCCATAATTAATTAAGAGAATTAGCTCATGCGTTTTGCATCTTTCGAGCTGCGCAAGGCGTATTTTTCTTTTGCGTCCTCATGAAACCAAAGACACAACAACACGCCAATAAGATGCACAATGAGCAATTGACCGATACGCTATTGATCACTAAAACAGGGCCCTATATTTTAATTTCTATAGAAAATCTTCTTTCAAAATGCTGCGTATTAGAAGACTAAGCTTAAGACTGACTCCCTGATCCCTTAACAGGTCTTATAAAAGCCTCAGCTGTCCAAGAAAACCCAAACCAGCTCATCAGGATCAGCCCATTTCTTCAGCACATGCTCTCCAGCATGGTCGACATATTTCCATATGCTGAGTCTCAGGTGGTTCTGAAGACCCTACCACTCTAACCCTCCCCCACCCGCCTCAGCTGGTACGTATATGATGATGATATACTGTAGGACTGAGCCTCTGAAACAGGATGGAGTTGATGTGATTAACACACCCTCACTAACAGGATTAAATATACTCTAATCTCTTTAGGCTTCTTCAGAAGGATCCTGTAGAAGAGGGATTAGGAGCTGGAGTCCGGGATTATGACTGCTTTACTCCAAACAACCAGAGGAAAATACTGCTTAATCATTTCTCCAAGGTTTTCCTGAAGACTGCAGCTCTGGAGGAAGCTCTCCAGCACATCCAGATTAAAGCTCTCTGTGATGATTCTGTATCAGGAAAGTTCAACACAGTTCAACAGAGTCACAGAACTGGGTCAGATACACATTCAGATTTCATAGCTTATTATAGCCTTATCTAAATGATATGGGTGATATTAAGTGTTTTTATCTCCTTACTATAATGAAAACCTCAATTTTATCAAATTTCCAGCTTAGGGAACTCAGATCGTATCCCATTAATGGGTCTACAAGGGCTGCAGCCCAGGCCCAAGGACACTTTATTAGCATTGTTGCTCAAGAAATAGCGGTAAAACACCTGGAAATATGCTTAGAAATATGCTTATCTTTATCAAATTTTAGCTTTTTTGATTCTCCACAGTTCCATAAGCAACTACCAGTAATGGTAACATGACACTGTAATTACATCATTATAAAAAAAACAAACATTTAGTAACATTTTGAAAAAGTTCAAGGAGAGTTAGCTTGTAACATTACAGAAATAAGGTTCTAGAAATGTTCGGAAAACCTGTGAAGTAATAATAGTTTTCATCACAATGTTATTAGAACATTTCTCACATAAATTTCCCAGCTAGATAAATACTAACCTTATGTAAACATTAAAAGTAACATTCCGTAAACTAAAAATTAAAACATTTACCCGTGACGCTGCAGAGATGTCAGCAGAATGTTTAAAAACATTAAATAAAAACATTCTAAGAACATCCAGAAAACTTTACAGGTTGAATGTTCAAGAAAGAACTTTAATCGTAACATTCAAAAAACGTTCTGGTAACCAGAAATTGTTAGCTGGAATAAGACATGTTTATTCCATAGTTATATCATAATTTCTTCTTAATTAATGTAAGCCAATTAACTAATTAATTTGCCAACTTACTTACTAGAACCCACCCTCTCAGACTCCAGTTGCTGATGGAGAAGCAGCATCACCTACTGTACTCTCTCTCTCTCTCTCTCTCTCAGACTTCGGCTGCTGATGGAGAAACAGCATGACCTACTGTACTCTCTCTCTCAGACTTCGGCTGCTGATGTAGAAGCAGCATCACCTAATATATTCGCTCTCTCTCGGACTCTGGCTGCTGATGGTGAAGCAGCATGACCTACTGTACTCTCTCTCTCGGACTCTGGCTGCTGATGGAGAATCAGCATGTCCTACTGTACTCTCTCTCTCTCTCAGACGCCGGCTGCTGATGGAGAAACAGCATGTTCTACTGTACTCTCTCTCTCTCTCTCTCTCTCTCTCTCTCTCTCTCTCTCTCAGACTCCGGCTGCTGATGGAGAAGCAGCATGACCTACTGCACTCTCTCTCATTGAGAGCCCCAGTTCTCTGGCACATAGTAACCCAGGCTTTGGTTGTACTGTACTGTACGTCAAATGGATCTTGACCCAGCATTACCCCACTCAGACAAACATTCCAGCACTGCCAGCTGTCCTCACAGGGTTAAAAAGTGACAAGCCAAATGAAGCAGTGTGAAATGAAACTACCCCCACTATTACAGACGTGTGTGGCACACCCCCCAGTTGTTTGGGCTGTCTGGTGTTTGGTGGAGAATGTTAACAGGCTGTCTCTTACTATATGATTGCAAATAATACACTAACAAACATCAACACGTCTATTAGAGACAGTATTACAAACTGTGATTACTTAATTCAAGAGTTAGCACCATGCTAACTCATATACATGATAGTTTTTAGATATCAATGTCATAAGAACAGTACATTAAACATGTTCTGATTAATGGACTATATTTAGAGGGGGCTACAACTGAGGGGGAAACTGTAATTTGATATTTTCTTATTTTACAGGATGTAGAGGACTGTAATAGTGAAACCAGTGTTCGAAAAAAACTTCTCCTATAAAGAGTCATCTCATCAGTAGGGGTTGTCGATATGGCTCTAAAATAATATCAGGATATTTTAGGGTATTTTTGTGATAACAGTATTTCTGGCAAGAACATACTACTGCAACAAAATAAAACTTAATAAAAAAAAGTAATATAATACGAATAACATACATTTCGTAAAAAGTAAAGTACAAAGATGAACATTTCTATGATACACAAAATAAAACAAAAATAAAGTATTTAAAATTATATACAGTAAATAATCTTGTTCTCAGTAATATCACAATATCATTTTATGGAGTTTTTTTATTGTGTCAGAGCATACGATATGCCATGGCACACCCCTACTGATCAGCTCATATGATTGAAAGTTGAAATTCAGTGTAGAGCTGCGTCTGCTGTACTGAGGGAGGGCCTCTCAGCTGCCAGTGTGAACCTAATATCTCCAGCGACGGCCACCAACAGGTGTGAGGAAACTCCCACAGGCTTGGAGAAAGTCTAAAGCAATGTCTAAAGATCTTTTCTTCTTAATAAACTACTTCTCCAGTAGTGAAGAATGTTACAGTTTGTATTGAAGATATTAAAGATCTAAATGTTCTAAAGATCAAATGCAATGTAAAACATCAGATACAATGGGAAAATGTTCTTTAGTGTGAGGAATCGCACTTTCCCATCTGGCAATCCAATAGATTGGAGTCTGGGTTTGGTTGTTATCAAGAGAATGGTACTTGTCTAATTGCGTTTTGCCATGTGTCAAGTTTGGTAGAGGGAGGATAATGATATGGAGTTGAATGGCGTTGCTTTAGTAGCTTGGAGAAAGTCTAAAGCCATGTGCTCTTTTTTTAATGTTAATGTTCTGATCCAGTAGTGAAGAATTTCACTGTTTGTATTGAAGATATATCTAAATGTTTAAGTAACTAAATATTCAACAGCAAACTGTCAGTGGTATTATATCAAAGTGGAAGCGACTGTAAACGACAGCAACTAATAACTCATAAAATGATAGAGCAGGGTTATACAATGCAAAGCATCTGATGCAGTGGAAAAATGTTTTTTAAAAAAATGTCCCATCTGGTAATCCAATGGATGGTTTTGAATTTGGTGGTTGCCATTAGGTTTGTACTCGCCTGACTGCATTTTGCCAAGTGTAAAGTTTGGTAAAGGGGGGATAATGATATGGAGTTGTCCTTCAGGAGTTCATCTTCTCAGTTCAGGCAACCAACAGGTGTGAGGAATCTCCAACAGGCTGAAAGGTCATGGTTTAGCAGCTTGGAGAAAGTTTGAAGCCATGTCTAAATCTTTTTTCTTGTCAATGTTCTGATCCAGGAGTCAAGAATGTTACTGTTTGTATTGATGATAGTTAATATCTAAATGTTTGAGTTAATAAATATTCCACAGCCAACTGTCAGTGCTTTCATATTGAAGTAGAAGCGACTGGGAACGAAATCCACTAATAACCCGTAAAATGACAGAGCAGGGTCAATCACTACAGATCTCCAAACCTGACGTAGCTTCAGATTAGCTCAAGAACAGTAGAGTGTGGAGAGCTTCATGGAATTGGAATGGGTTTCCATGGCTGAGCAGCTTTACAGTGGTGTAAAGCATACCAGGTGAAGAATTATGGTTTGGAGGTTACCAAGAGATTGGGACTCACCTGATTGCATTTTGTGAAGTGTAAAGTTTGGTGGAGGGGGATTAGGAGTTCATGTGGCTTTTAATGCTTCAGCAGACCACAAGATTTTGGCCAGTTTCATGCTCCCAACTTTCCAGAAACAGTCTGGGAACCAGTTTGGTGTGTAGGAAGAACTTGACTGTCCTGCACAGAGTCCTGAACTCAACCTGATAGAACACTTTTGGGTTAAATTAGAGTGGAGACTGTGAGCCAGACTTTCTCGTCTAACATCAGTGTCTGAACTCACAAATGCACTTCCTGGAGAATAAAGGTTAAAAATTCTGATAAACACACTCCTAAACCTTGTGTAAAGCCTTTCACAGAAGATCTAAAGCCGTTATAGTTGTAAAGGGTGGGCTCACATCATATTACAAACTATAGCAGGGGGTCGGTAATAGGCGTGAAACATCTGGCTTGCAAGGTTGTTTGAACTATAATGAAAAAATAAATAAATAAAATGCTTCTCTGATGAGCTTTTGTTTATATTCCTCCCCTGTCTCTCTCTCTCTCTGTCGCGCTTGGCATGACTTTAGTTTCCACCCATTCTTGAGCTCCCTATCTCCTTATAAGCAGTAGTGTATTGGAACGCGACCCTGTTCGATTATGCGTTTTCCTTTCTTCTTGGGTTTACCTGCTTTGAGATCAACTGTTCTGCTGCAATTGGGTTCAACAACCCTCTGGGCTGGAGAGCTACTAGTCTGTAGAACTCCCTTCCATTACACTTCATTTTACAAAACAGACCCCTGATCTATAGATTAAGGGACTGTAGCTGTTTTATCAATTAAACACGATAACATAAAATAATTTCTGACTCCTAAAGGGTTAAAAGTAACCAAGTTTTAGGACATCTGTCTCTGCTGATTCCTTCCACATTACTCACACCAAAGCTCAAATCCACGCCCTCAGACTGAGCCCACAGCAGTTGCTGTAGTTCTGAGCTCCAGTTACCGTCTGTCCCAGCACAGATTCAGGATCAGTTTATTGGCCATCACAGACTGGATCAAAAGATCTACTGTAACTGATCAGAGATCAGCTGCTGAAGAGCACATGTACCTCAGCTGTGCTGAGTGTGGGTATCAGCTGTTGCTCTGAGTCACTGCAGATCATTACTGCACCCCCTCGCTAACGCCCTGTGTACCCCCGGGGGCTAATGCAGTTCAGAGGGGCTCCTCTGCAGTGATGACTGGGGTGAAAATGTGTGATGTTAAACCCAGACATGGTGTTTAGTGCTCTTTTGTTTCAGTGTGTGTGATTCACTACCAGAAACAGAAACCTTATTGATCAGAAAGATGCTCTATTTGTCCCTCTCTCTTTTTAATAAGAGCTTGTGTCTTAGTGTGTCTTTGCTATCGTAACAACGGGAAAAGTACACCTTGTATGTCTCGTAATTCACAATAGGCATGTACTAATTCTCTTAATTAATCATGGGTGTGGTTAATTTTGCACGTAATGAAATAATCCAATCAGTTTGTCACTTGCTCATCATTCCCTTTAAGAGTCAGGTGTGCTCTGACTTTGGCAGATTTTAATTGCTATTTTAACGGTGCAGCTACCTGGACGTGTCCAATGCTTCTCAGCAGAGGAAAATGAGCTGCTGGTTGATGCTGTGAAGGAGTTCCAGCAGCTCATTTACGGAAACAGGAATGTTATTTTATTTAGTATTCTGTTTATTGTTGATGTAAAAGTTGGGTTAGGGCACTACTATTTTAGTGATCTATAGGTGAGTGTTAGTGTGTCTTTGCTATCGTAACGACGGGAAAAGTACACCTTGCACGGCTCAAACACACAGAAAAAGACGTACTAATTCTCTTAATTAATCATGAGTGTGGTTAATTTGGGCATAATGTGAAATAAAGCAATCAGCATGTCACTTTCTCATCATACGCTTTAAGAACCAGGTGAGCTCTGACTTTGGCAGATTGCTATTTTACCGGTGCAGGTACCTGGACGTGTCCAATGCTTCTCAGCAGAGGAAACTGACCTGCTTAACAGGAACAGCAATGTTATTATATTCATTGTTTTGTTTATTGTTGATGTAAAGGTTGGGTTTGTGCACTGCTGCATGTTGCCAGGATAGCAATGAACATCTGACTGTTGACATCTGTCTAGGTTGTATGCAGTCAGTGGAGCACCTATGATTTCTGCTGCCAAGATAGCAATTTGCAATACACCTTTCCAGACCACCACGCACATCAGTGTAGATATATTCACAAGGACTATTGCTATTTAAAAGATGCAGGCAGAACGAGTGAAAATAGACTGTTGACGGGGTGTAAGATAGCAATGCGCATCACAATGCAGATTTGCAGAATATTGTATACAGTTTGCAAGCATCAGGGAGTCCTTATTAGAATGCAGGATACTCCCAGAACTTCCATGACAGATAGGATCTCTGCATCACATAGCAAGATGGGCTTTATAATTGAGAAATTATAAAGTGACGTTGCAAAATGTGACTTGGCCCATCATGGTTAAAGACCAAAGAATCAGAGGAGCAAGGGAGCCATGACTGAGTTTATTTGCAGTGTAGGACCTTTTTTTGGGATATAATGAAGAGACCACATCAGTTTCTATATCAGTTTCTCTGATTTTGCTATTTACAGGTTTGAGTAAAATGAAAATGGTTGTTTTATTCTATAAATATTTCTCCCAAATTCCAAATAAAAATATTGTCATTAAGAGCATTTATTTATAGAAAATGAGAAATGGTCAAATTAACGAAAAAGATGTAGAGCTTTCAGATCTCAAATAATGCAAAGAAAACAAGTTCATATTCATAAAGTTTTAAGAGTTCAGAAATCAATATTTGTGGAATAACCCTGGTTCTGGTTTTCAATTACAGTTTTTTCATGCATCTTGGCATCATGTTCTCCTCCACCAGTCTTACACACTGCTTTTGGATAACTTTATGCTGCTTTACTCCTGGTGCAAAAATTCAAGCAGTTCAGTTTGGTGGTTTGATGGCTTGTGATCATCCATCTTCCTCTTGATTATATTCCAGAGGTTTTCAATTTGGTAAAATCAAAGAAACTCATCATTTTTAAGTGCTCTCCTATTTATTTCCAGAGCTGTATGTGTTTTAGATTGGTCTGGATTTCAGATTTGTAAAAATGCTGTGATTGATGCTAGGCTGGAATCCAGCTCTTGGCGTGATTGTACAAAAACGATCGTTTTGAGAGGAAATCCGGTTCATAGGAACCTGAAACAGAGAAAAGACTGTAATTAACTGAGAGAAGGATAAAATAAAATACTCTTAATATACTGTATTATTACTGTACATTACGTTACCTGGTCCAGGTACACCCTGTCCTCTGATCTCCTGAGTCCACCTGCTGGTCCCGGACACAAACGCAGCGCTGGCCATCAGGTGTTTAGGAGCTCCTTCATAGTTGGCGATGTCGTACTGCCCCGGGCCGGGCAGAGGGGGGTCTTTAGGGGGGATTAATGCAGGAGCTGAAATTCCTAAATAATGCCTCCTCCTGAAACACACCAACACCTTTAACACTGACTGATCTACAGTAATAAACTTACTATGATGAGAAAAGTCATTCAGACTATGAAGGAACACATAAGGAACCATGTAATAACTTTAAAGTGTTAAACAAACCAAAAATACTCTGTGAACTTGTGGTTTCTAAGGCTGGTAACTCTCGCTCTTCCTTTCCCGAGGAGGTCCTGATGAGTGCCAGTTCTATCATTCCATTTTTGATAGTCTCCATGACATCACTTAAATATTCACTATTCACTGTATACCTGTAACTCTACCTCTTCACTACTTTACTTTAACTGATGCTCTCAAACACATTATTAAGAGACAAGAAATTCAAGTAATTAACTCTTGATGAGTTCAGCACAGCTGTTAACTGAAAGCCTGAATTCCAGGAGACTCTACCTCATAAAACTGACTGAGAAAATCCAGCAGAGATGTTCAAAACTGTCTAATCTAAACAAGAGGAGCTACTTTAAAGGATATAAAATATAAAACATATTCTGTATTTTTTAACACTTTTTAAACAATCCAGAATATTATTAAATAATTATATATGTTTTATAATCTTAATAGTTATTCCTATAAAAATAAACACACTCCTAAACCTTGTGGAAAGCCTTCCTAGAAGAGCTGAAGTTGTTATAATCTTAATAGTTTGAATGACTTTAGTATTAATCTACTAATGTCTTAATGTATTAATGTAGAAAATGTTAAAATAATAATAATTCAAAAACACAGAATCTAAACTTTTGATTGGTACTGTATGCACAGAAGAACAATTAGAATGTGACACAAATACATTGTGTTTAATGGTTTAAAGTAACTGTATAATTGTAAGGCTGGGGTTTTTACAGCAGTGGAGTGAAAGTGAATTATACTCCACATCTGTAGGGGGAGCTCAGGAGCACAAATGACTGATTCTTGCATAATGCTACTTGCTACTAACTGTTAATATAATTAAGTAATTTTAATGTTATTATTAGGAAATAAAGAATATGAAAATGCATGTATTTTATTTTCTAGATATATATTTTCTAGTATGTGTGTTACATGATTATGTTTATGGACTGGGCTGGACTGCACACTGCAAAAAAACTAATCTTAGGAAGTAAAATTATTAAATTTCAAGGCAATAAATCTTATTTTATTTTCTTTGCTTATTTTTTTTTGTCTTAGTAAGCATTGTATAAGTGTAAGATTACTTTGCTTATTTTAGGAATAATGATCTTAATCAGACTCACTTAAACTTAAAATAAGCACAGAAAGTTACCAGTCAGGTTACACTTTCTTGTATCCAAATGTAAGCCAAAAGAACAGTGATATTTGCTTGATTTAGATGGTACTTCATTCATTTTGAGACTTTGCGATTGTTTGTTATAATAAATCTTACTTAGAAAAATGAGCTTCCCCTTTTGGCAGTTTTTTTTTGCTTAACAAAAGCAAAAACATCTCAATTTACATATATTTTGTCTAGTTTTTGCCAATGGATTTTTTTGCAGTGTATGGTGTGAAATAGTGTAATATCACTCTTACGGTAGAATGGTCCTCTGGACGGGTTCTGGGTTTTGGAACGGGCTGTAAGCTCCTGGACCTGGAGCTTCACTGGAGATTAGCGGCTGAATCCGAGCAGAGGTGGACTTAAAGCAGGAGAAGGGCACTTTAGGGGTCTTCTGGACCACTGCATCCTTTACACTGTAGTGACCTGCAGTAAAAAGAGAGAGAAATATTGCAGAATTAACCCTCAGAACATTTTAGGAGCAGAAAAACACTTCCTATGTTTTAAAGTGACAGTCTGTAGGTTTTGTGGGCAGAGCATTTTTAACAATACTTTTAATGCAGCTTTTAATGCTGTGTAAAAACTTGCTATGTCAAAATATAGAGAGCAATTACATCTAAGAAACCTACTAGATAAATGAATAATTATGAAGTATTAGATGCTGCAGGGATTATCATTCCAGGAACTCTATCAATAGGAATACTATTGATTTCAATTTAAAAGAAAAGACAAAAATATTAGGAACCGCTGCTTTAATGGAAGTCCATGTAAAAATATTTTTAATTATGTTTTTAAGTCACTTTAGAGCTTTTCTGTTAGTGAATTCCTCATGATTTTTTTTCACAGTGTGAATGATGGTGGTAGTACACTAAAAATGGACAAAAAATACTAAAAAGTGACAAAACTGCAGTGAATCTGTAACTTTCTCCAAAAATTAACTTTTTAACACCAAACACACACACACACTCTGACTGACTGCTAAAACATGGCAAACACTGAAAAATGCTTAAAAAAATCTATTTTAAGCTTATTTTCTTACTTTCTTACATACTTTTAGCTTTATTTTCTACTAGTTTTTTATCACCCTACTTTCACATTTGCTGCTGTAATTTAAGTCACTACAGTATTTATAGGTTAATTTGGGGATGAGTTTAGGTTTAAATATCTACGTTTCTCTGGTGTTTATCTCAGACTGATGAATGTGATGAGTTCAGACTCACAGGGAGAGGGTCCTTTCAGTGAGGGGGTAATAAAAGCACTCCTCCTGGTTTTGGAGAGAAATGAAGAATTGGCAGAAATGACAGAATTGACCTGAACTCCATTGTAGGACACCTAACGATCCAAAACACAAAAAAACAAAACAGGGTAAATATAGAAACATGAGTCTAACTGATTAATAAGTCTAAATTACAAGTGTTACTGTATTTTTCGCACTATAAGGTGCACTGGATGCGTTATGTGACACTAGTAAGGAACAGGGGTGTCGCCATGTTTCCCTTCTAATTCAGGGCGAGACCTATAGAGCTTAGCTAAGTTAAGTAAACAAAATAAGTAGAAATAGTTATTCTTAAAAAAGTCTACACAGATTTCTAACCTGAAAACTGTTTATTTTGTTGAGTAAAGTGCTTCTGTTTATTTACAGGAAGCTTAGATTTCCAGATTTACACTGGGTGCAGCAGCATTAGCATTAGCAGCTAAGCGCTAGCAGCTAAGGTTTTATTAGCTAGCGGTATGTCCCACATTTTAACACAGAAAATCCGCAGGCTATAGTATAGTCACCTTTAAATGGCAAAAGGACCAGCGCTGTGGTTAGCAGCTAATGCTAAGGCTAATGCTGCTCCAGCAGTGCTAGCTGGGATTAATTAGCAGCAGTGATTAATTGCGCCTTATAGTGCGAAAAGTACGGCAATTCAAAACTAATTCATAAACGTGTCTAGGGGCCCTATTTTAGCAATGTCTAGGTAAGCCGTCAAACATGCACCGTGCAGCTTGATTTAGGGCGTGTCAGTGTGTCTTTGCTATCATAATGACAGGGAAAGTACTTGCACGACTCGAAATGTACATCAACAATACACTCTGTTCATGTGTGTAATGAGTAGGGTAGGTCTTCATGTGTTAGTAATGCGCCTGTATAGCAAAGATAGCAATGAACGTCTGACTGTTGACGTACAGTATGTTTAGGTTGTATTCAGTCAGTGGCGCCCCTGTGTTTTTTGTTGCCAAGATATACAGCAATACCTCAGAAATTGCTGTATATCGGATATAGATTATATTAAAAAACAATTGTGTGAACAGCCTAAATAAACATTTTTAGGATTTAGGATCATTTTATCTGCTGTGTGAACAGAGCGTAATTCATAAATGGAAATCAGAAGAGACAGTATGAGAATGTTGAGTCATTGGGCTTAGAGTGCTGCACCCCTGCAGGAATGTGAGGAGGATCTCTGCTCACGTTGTACTGGTTAGGAGCTGGAGTTTTCTCCGCCGCGTTCTCCTCTGATTTCTGGGTGATGGGTGGGTGGAAGGTTCTGGAGAATCCCATGCTGAAGTCGTGCTGGCGGAGTAATGAGCTCTGCAGGTTGTAGGCGTTTGGGGCTGGACTCCATCTCCGAGGGTTTCGGCCGACTCGGAGCGTCTGAGAAAAACGCGTCAGATAAAAACCTTAAAAAAAGTTTTTTCATAATTTTTCCGAAAATCTGACAGTATTTCCATTATTTCCTATAAAGCCTCTAAAGGGACGCAGTGTTTTATTTTTTAAGTTAAAAAGTGATGAGCTCCAGATATTAACTGGTGAGGACTAGATAGTATGTTTATGGGTCTGTACATGACTTTACAAACTGTTACGTTGTGCTGTGCTAAGTAATATTTGGTGCTCACCACTTAGTATCTGGTATTTAGTACCTGGTGCTCACCACTCAGTTTAACACTTAGTATCTGGTGCTTAACATTAAGTATCTGGTGCTTAGTATTTAGTGCTCTTAGTATCTGGAGTTCACCACTTGGCATCTGGTGTTCACCACTTAATATCTGTTTGCCCACCACTTACTGTCTAGTAATTAGTTTGTGTAGTTTTCACCACTTAATATTTGGTGCTTGCCGCTTAGTATGTGGTGCTCAGCACTTAGTATTTGGTGCTCACAACTTAGCATCTGGTGCTTACCACTTAGTATGTGATGCTCAACACATAGTATCTGGTGCTTTGTATGTGGTGCTCACCACTTAGTATGTAGCGCTCACCACTTAGTATGTTTCTTCACTGGTGTGTAGGTGGGACTCTTGTAGGTGGGAGCAGTCTTACCTTAGAGGGGAATCCTCCGGTTCCTTTTTTAGAGTAGGATGGGCTGCAGGAGTCAGCGGAGGTGTGAGACAGGTACGAGCCCGGCCCGGGGTTCTCATTCTGAACACAGATTCACAACCGCCCGTTAAATAAAAATGTCTAATTTCAATCTTGATACCACTCGATTTTCATAAATACAGCTAATACAATATTTTATCTAATTCAAACCTGGTCTAATTCTTAATTAAGTCTAATTCGACTGAGTCCAATTGATAAATTACTGTAATTTAACACTGTAGGCTCTATCTTACACCCTGTACAAGGCTTATTGCGATGCTCATTGACACACCCTAAATTGGCTGATGGCTCACATATAGATCACTAAAATATGGTCCTAAGGTCTAATTACATAAAATGTATATAGCTGAGTTCAGTTCCAAACTGTGGTAAGTTTTGTGAATCGTGTTTATGAATAATGTGGGATTAATGTACTGCTCTGTAGGTGAAGCGTTTGGTCTGGGAGGTGAACCCTTTCCTCTCCGTGTTCCTGATGATCACTGTTTGGTATCTGGTTGGGATGGATGAAGATGCACCTTGAGGCTCATCACCTGATAATTAATGACAGTGAATCAGTTTAATCACTGAATCTGATTATCTCACCTTCAGAGTTCTGGATGATGTGTTATTTCAAAGTCTGCATATACAAAATAATAATAAAACATTTAACATTAAAATAGTATATTGGTATATTATATCAATGTCATTAAATGGTCTTAAAATCACAATCTAAAATGTAATATAATAGAATTTGTACCTCCTCTCTGATCTGCTCCTCCTATTCTCATTTTCTCGCCCTCAAACTCCCTGAGAGATAAAGAGATAATAATCTATAAATGTACAAAAGTATAAAGAGAGAAGGAAAGAGTGGCAGGAGGAGAAACAGAGGAGAGAGAAGATAGTGAGAGAAAGACAAACTAACTTTCCCACGACCGCAGGATTCAGGAATCTTTCCACAGGGTTGTTTAACAGATGAGAAGCTACTCCCTGCATCAGCTGTTGCCAGTGATATGGTTAAGCTGGTTGACCAGTTTAGCTTATTAATGTCAGAATAATTAATGATATTGTATTAAAATATCAGTGAAGCGAGAGTGACACTAGAATCTTGCTACCTAAAATAAGTTGATTAATCACAGTCTTGATACTAAAATGATAATAGAACATTATATAGCTACATAAACTGTGGTAATTTTAATAATTTTGAAGTACATTTGAAGGTAAGTACCTTTATACTTTTTTCTGCAGTGCAGTAATATTTTACTAAGTATTTTAATATAAAATACTTTAACTCAAATACAGGAGCTGGGTACATGCACTGTTATAACTGTAATAATGTGATATATTAATCAGTCAAACAATCAATCAATCAATCAATCAATCAATTAATCAACCTTTTTTTAACTCATCTGTAATACATTAAACGTAAGCCTCAATTTTAATGCAGTTTAACATCTACAACTTACTGGAAAAACATGTCATTAAAATTAAAATCAAATATTTAATCAGATTAAGTTTTAAAAAGGAATTAATAAACAAAACAAAAAAATTAAATGGCAAAAACATTAGAAAAAAACTAACTAACAAACAAGCAACTAAAAATTAATTAAGACAAATTTAAATAATAATTCAGAATAAAAGCATAGGTGGACAGGCTAAACTTTAAAGGAGCACTAAACCCCCTGATTCTTGCTGACTCCACCCATATGGGAGGGGTAGTTTGGGTGGCCACTGGGTGATGTATGGGTTTAGGGGCGGGGCAGGATTGTTATTGATTGATCGATTTGAATAATGAGTGTCCGCCTACCAAAGTACACAGACACAGGCACAGTTGAATCTGTGAGAGCACTGCAGAGACAGTAATGACCACAATAAAAGCGTTTTTTAAAAGTTAGGAAATGTTTAAAAAAAAATTTAAGCAGGACTAGTATGTTATATTAATTCAAAGGAACACATTTCAGTTTTAGGGTTTAGCAGTCAAATAAAGAGTTAAATAATAAAAGAAAACAAAAAAAAACAAGTGAAATAAAATATAATTTTAATATAAAAGACTGAAAATGAACTAGGTACAAATAAGATTACAATGAATGTAAACTGTACAATTAAAAAAAAGGGAAAACAAAACATAAAATAAATAAAAGGAAAAATATATTTAAGAAAGGTAAAATAAAAACTCAGCTAAAACTCAACTAAACTACTGAACTAAAACAGTTGCAGGCTGTGCGAAGGAAAGTTATAAGAATAATGTTAAATGTTAAAAGTTTATAGTTGTTATAGTTATTAAAAGTTGTTACAGTGTGATTGATCTTACCGCTGAAGTTCAGTCTACAGTCTGATCAACACTGTGCCGGTTACCATGGCAGCCGGACCGCCCCGCCCACCACCAGGCTACGCTTAGAACAATACAACTGCGACCGTGGCGCCACCCAGCGGTCAGCAGCGGTACTGACACTGTAACAGAGCAGCGGTGGTGCGTCATAAATCCACCCCCGCCACATCCTGCTCCCCCAGGCTTCCTGCTGCAGCCTGATTGGCTTGGCAGTGGAACTAGCGCTGTCAATCAGCAATTGTGAGCGGGGCTACTAGAAAAAGAGTTGGACAAGCATGCGCCTGACTTTGGCATTCAATTATAAAACATGTTAATCAGCAAATAAACACAAATAAGTATAAATTAGCTTAAATATGCATAACCAGTAAATTTCGTGATTTAAAAGGTTAAAGTAATATGCCAATTACATATTGTCCCTGTCAAATAAAACATTTCTGAGATGGAAGTTAATGTAAATATATTTTATTCAAGTTGTGAATGGACATGAAAAAAACAATTTAAATATTTTTGTTAATTGGATTTAACATTAATGGTTTTAGTTTCTTATTTTGTGTGCATTACATGTAGAAAACAGCATTTTTATACTTTTCCATCACTGGAACATAACTTGAAAGGGTTAACCCTCCTGTTATGTTCATTTTTCAGGAAAAGCAATGGTGTTCTCAGGTCAATTTGGCCCGGTGCATTTTTAATTGTCCAAAAGATTTCTGAAACCAACAATATCATAAAAAGCAGTGTGAATATTTAATTACTAACTACATTATTAATTATTCTATCAATGTTTAGTGCAATGGTGTTTCTTATCTCTAACAGGTAATGGTTCAATTAGGATAATTCACTCATTTTCCATTTGAAAATTACATGTTCAAACTTCTTTTTTAATGTTTTACTTCTTTATTACTATTGAAACATATAAAACATAATAGATTTACATAACATCGCAGTTTTTCCAAATATGTGAGAAAAAACTTTTTTTTATATTATAAGTTGATTACACTAATTAAGGCAAGCAAAAAAGTTTCCTACTGAAAAAAAAACTGTTTTTCCTAGATCTTCAAACTTTAAAACGAGTGAATTTGACCCAGAACAAACCAGAAGGGGTTAAGAAAAAAAACATTTTATGTCCAAGGAGGTATGATTTTAAATCAGGCACGCGCCAGCCCACCGCAGGGTCCTTGGGATGCAGGTTTCGCCCCGGTTCAATACTCGGTAACACACCCAGGCCGCCCCGGTGTGTTGTTGTGGCTGGTAGCTGATCGGTGCTGCTCCGTTATGGCGATGCACGCGAAATCCGCACCGCCGCAGATCCCCGACACCCGGCGGGAGCTGTCGGAGCTGGTGAAGAGGAAGCAGGAGCTCGCGGTAAACCGACACTAGCGTTTTATTTCAGTAACTCGCTGTAATTTGATTGTATACAGCGGGGTGCAGCGCCAGAATGAGGCGGGGGTCTTATAGAGCTCCCTCCGCGCCAACGGAGAGAGCTATGCTAAGCTAGCCGGTTGCGCTGTTTAAAAGGATTTAGCGGAGAAACAGGGTCTGTTTTCGTTATTTGTGGCTTATAAAACATATATTTGAGTTTTTATTATGTTATTACACGCGTTATAACTGAGCTAGTTAGCGTATTAATACGTTTTATCAGTATTTTGTGTGGGTTAGCTTAGCCTAGCCGCTGCCCCCGTTTTTTTTGGCGCTGAGAAACAGCGCCCCCGTGGCCAAACCAGCGCATTACACCCAGACCGACGTTTCAGACCCTTTGAGGCAAAATAAGGCAAATAACAGTTAGTTTATAGTAATTGAATGTGCTTTTTATTCATTTTCTTTGCTGTTTAGTGATGATTTATGAAATAAAAATGTCAATATGAACTTTAAACTATTACACACAGACTTTCAATGCGTGGAAATATAAAAAAAATCTATATTAAATATTTTAGTTTAACTAAATTGGATATATTTGTTGTATAAATTTTATTGCTCAGTATTAGAGATAATTCAGGTCTGAAAGGGTAAATTCATAAGTGACAGTGTGAAGTATCAGGACACCTGAACATTACACATATATGAGCTTTTATTACCCCATTCTATTCAAGTCTAGTCACCATTTATATACATTACACTAAAAGTGATAAAAAAAAAAAACATACATGGGGATAGTGGGATTCATTTGATTATTTGAATTACTGGTTTAAAGTCATTTCTAAAGAAATTTTACTCTTTTCCTAAACTGAAATATAACGATGTGATTTTATATTTGAACAGTGTCTAATATAAAAGCTGAATGCAAGGTTAAATGAGGCTGCTTATTATTTGTTTCAAAAAGCAATTATCAATGACCATCTATTTTCTCTGGTTTATTTTCATACATAAGGCGCACCGGATTATAAGATGCGGTTTAAGCGGCAGTTATAAGGAACAGCGTTGTGTGATAAATCCCTTAACAGGCTGTATTTCTTAAAAAAAAAGACATTTCTTTAAAAAAATCTTTTAAAGTTGCTGGATGTTAATCTACGCATTTCTGTTTTTTGTGTAATTTAAAGTGCTTCTTTTTACTTACAGTGAGCTTAGATTTCCTATATTTTAGTAAGGTTATTAGCAGTGCTTAGTAGGGGTGGGCAATATTATATCGTATACAATATATCATGACAGAAATATCATGATATTAAAAATCCATATTGTGATAATAGAGATGTTCTGTCTTAAAAGTAGTCTGTTATTTACTGTGAAGCTTTAGGTGTATTTATTGTATAATTGTTTTAGTTTGCAGTTTATATGCATGCACTAAATATTCTGCAATATTATTTGCTGCATTATATTATTTTATGCTATATTATTTATTTTGCCACATTATGATTATGCTGTTATACTCTTATACTATATTCCTGAAATGAATTAATTATTTTAGTTTTCCTATATCGCCAAGTATATCGTTATCGCAAAAATACCCTGAAATATCGTGATATTATTTTAGAGCCATATCGCCCACCCCTTGTGCTTAGTGCTAGAAAATTTCGCCTGAATGTGCTACACTGAGGAACCCTGGGAGCTATCAGTTTGTTCCACGTAGCTTGTTTCATGACAGAAAACACACATACTACAGTCCAATATACTCACCTCTGAATGTTGAAAGAGCTAGTGCTAATGCTGCTGCACCTAGCCTTAGTGCTGGAGAAACTTTACTGAAAACTCATCCTGTATAACTCTGTACTTCAGCAGAGTGGCTTTACTGCTCCTTAATACCTGACTGGTAGAATTCAAACATTTTGGGAAAATGTAAGGGTTTTAAGTGCACCTTATAGTCAGAAAAGTATGGCATATAAGAACTAAAATTTGTAATCTTAACTGAGAATAGCATCAGACTCAAAGCACAGAGTTTCCCCCACAGAATGATAAGTAAAAGCAGATGTAAAGACATTTGGATGGATGTGTTAAATCTGCCTATTCAAACACAGACGCAGCTCCCCTTCTCTAAAAGACAGTGGATTTAAGTTAAATAGGTTAGATAGTGAGAGAGCGAGAGAGCTCTGCACAGCACTGCTGTATATTAGTGGTGGACAGTAATTAAGTAAATGTAGTTTATTATATATATATTTACTGTATTAATGTATGTTGTGTTTATTAAATGTGATCTATAATTAATGTTCTTTGTTCTGCAGGAGACGCTGGTGAACCTGGAGAGACAGATCTATGCTTTTGAAGGGAGTTATTTAGAAGACACACAGATGTACGGAAACATCATAAGAGGATGGGACCGATACCTTACTAACCAGAAGTGAGTTACTAAATATATATATATATATATATATGTAGTAATAATAATGATGATGATTATTATTATTAATTACTTAGTTAGTTAGTTAGTTAGTTAGTAAGTTAATTAATAAATTAATTATTTTATTTTTACTTAAGTTTTTAAAATAGTGTACATGACGTCTGAGATAAATATAAAGTGATGTTCTTGTTTCTTGTTGTTTATAGTGTGTTTCTTTTTCTATTCTTTTAGAAACTCCAATAGTAAAACTGACAGGAGGAACCGAAAGTTTAAGGAAGCAGAACGTCTTTTCAGCAAGTCCTCTGTAACATCAGTGGCTGTAAGTATATATCTCTACCTCTCCATCTGTCTGTCTTCGTCCATCTCTGTATTCTCTTGTGAGAGTTTTATATATTTTTGTCTGAGCATGTAGACCTTAATTGCAGTGAAGACGCTAAATTTCAAGCAAAATTTATGCTTTATGCTTTAATAGGCATTATGTGAAGTTAATCTAAAGATTTTTAATAAAACCTTTTTTTTTGCGGATGTTTTGCAGATTTCCCAGCTATTTTAGCTATTTAGAACCTGTAAAGAAATCTTATTTGGCAGTGATTTTTATATTTTACACTTTTCCTAAACAGAAATATGAGTGTTAAAAATATGAGGTCCTTAAAAAGTCTTAAAAATGTAAAAAATCGGGTAATTAAGTCTGTGTGTTAAATTTACAGACACTACGTTCAGATTAGGGCTGGGGCGACGCGTCGACATAATCGACGTCATCGATTACAAAAATACATCGATTTGCATAACGTGCGTCGGCGCGTCGTAAACATGGCGGCGCCTGTGGAGAGCATTAGAGGTTAGATCGGGCCCAAAAATTCCAACTGGCTGTTTTCGGGCTGTTTTAATGAGCGAAATATGATCAGAATTATGTTAATTAACACGGTAACATAGAAGCATAGAACTATTATTTAATTAAAATGATTTTTAAGAACAGCTAAACACAGTTCTGCAAGTCAAACGCGGAGGAGTTCACGTGCGAGAGACACAGAGAGAGAGAGACACAGAGAGAGAGAGACACAGAGAGAGAGAGAGAGAGAGAGAGAGAGAGAGAGAGAGAGAGAGAGAGAGAGAGAGCTACTCACAGGTGAAGGTTCTCTTTGATCTCGTGCTCATATTCTAGTCCCATTCATAATTCTGCAGCTCCCTCAGTGTTTTCTGCCGTATTTTGCGGCTAGCGCGAGCGCTTACAACTGACACCGCGGACCGCGAGGTGCCGCCGCGTTTGTGCCGAATCCGACTCTCTGCTGAATCTGACTCCCGCTTCGCGGACAGAATCGGCACAACACCCCCGCTGTAGAACTGCGGTAGTGAAAACAGCGCTTATAAATAAATTAGTTTAGTTTCACTTTCAGTTTTCGTTATTTTTTTTTTAAATAAAAATATAATTAAAAAACAGACGCCTACATCTCGGACTATTTTCTGGAGCCCGGGTCGGATTTACGGGCGGGCCTCGGGTCATGTCGGGTTCGGGCAGAGAATCTAAGCTCTAGAGAGCTTGGACTCCGGAGAGCAATCTCCAGCTACAAAAAAACGCCAGCGGGCATCTAAAGTTTGGGAGCATTTCACGCAAAAGGGCAACAATGTGGTCCTCTGCCATACGTGCAAAAGGAGCACTTGAAGCGCAAACATCCAGGAGCACTATGTCAACAGGGTCACACAGTAAGTTACCGTTTACATCAGGGTCTCCGCGGGTGTCCTTAAAAAGACTTAAGGCTGTCTACCAAAGGTTTTAAACCTGCCACAGGCAGAAATTATACATTTTTGGTTTATATTTATATATATAGTTTCCAGAAACAGTAGCATTATTCATAAGTTCAGGTGTTTAGCTAAGCTAGCTGCCTTAAGTTATTTTAGCTAGCGCCGTCGGCGCTGCGGTGTCACACCGTATTCTGTCACCGTCGGAATTTTGTGACCAGTGCTCACGGTTATGAGCGTTCATTGGCAAAACGGAAGCTTTCTATACCTACACCTTACCCTCAGCCCTAAACTGAACCGTTTTGGCCAGTCGGGGTAAACATTAGAAACGAACACGTTTCGAATCGGCCAGTGCACCGGTCTGCTGAGAACTACTTGCCAGTGGTCACAAAATCTAGCGGTCACAGAAAACAACACACGGTTGTGGTGTATGGGAGCTTATCCATTTTTAGCGTTATAGATCTAAACAACGTGCTGTACATGTAAGTGATTATAAGTGTGGGGTTTGGTTTAGTAGGCTTGTGTTGTTGTTGTTGTTATTATATAAATATAGTAATTTATCGTTTGCTTTAAAACGTAAAATAATAATTATTTAAATATGTTTCTCAATGAATAGATTAGTCGACTAATCGAAAAAAATAATCGTTAGAATAATCGTTTAAAAAATAATCGTTAGGGACAGCCCTGGTTCAGATAGATAGATAGATAGATAGATAGATAGATAGATAGATAGATAGATAGATAGATAGATACTTTATTAATCCCCACAGGGGAAATTCATTTGTCCAGCAGCAACAACTATACAAAGATATACAAAAAAAAAAAAACAAAAAAAAAAAACACAACCGCAGAGTACACACGTCAACAAGAGGTGTTGTACAGCCTTATGGCAGTAGGAATGAACGACCTTCTGAACCTCTCAGTTTTATGTCGCAGCGAAAGGAGCCTGTTACTGCGGCTGCTTTTTTGAGCAGCCAGAGTCTCATGTAAAGGGTGTCTGTTGTTGTTAAGGATGGTTTGCAACAGACACCTCACCCTCTTCTCCACCAGATCCCCCACATAGTCTACTTTCCCACCCATCACAGAACCACACTTTCTGATCAGTTTATCCAGCCTGTTACAGTCTCTCACAGTGATGCTGCTTCCCCAACAAGTCACCCCAAAGAACACAGCACTCGCCACGACGGAATGGTCGTGTCGATTCAGTGCCGATGGGAAAGCATATACTAACTTTAGCAGCCAGCTATCTTAGATATTGGGGAGAGAACTAAGCTTAGCGCAGAGCTAGCGAACATTAGAACATTAGCCACCAGCTAGCTAACATACTAACATTAGCGTTCTTTATTCTTTATGGTTCTTGCGTTCAATTCAAGTCTTTGTCTTGTTTAATATAAAGCAACATAAATATGTCATGTTGGCCCTGTTTTGCATCACTGTGGAACAAAATAGAAGAATAATTGATAATAAATGGGTTTTTCTCGTACAATAATATTAATAAATCTTATTTATTATATTTATAAATAAGTTACATTTATTGAGGTCTTTAAAAGCATTAAATGTGACATTTAAAATGGTACAAGAACCCTGCAAAAGATAATTTCAGAATTATTTCTAGCTCTAATCATGTTCAGTACGTTATTTGAATGGTTTCACTGTATTATTGTTATTATTATAATTAACATTTGTTTAAAAACTTCACATTTGCAAGCTTGCACTTTTCTACTGATTGTATAATAAGCTCTAATAATTGGTGTTTTGGTGTTTGTTCTTCCCGACAGGCTGTTTGTGCTCTTGGTGGCGTCCCGGATCACATGAATGAGAAACGTAAGCACTGAAATGTTATTTGTAGTTCTCTCTGGAGTTTTGGGGTAATCTTGTGATGTATTGCGTGATATTTACAGTAAATGTGTGTGTTTTTCTGTGTGTGTAGGCGAGGCGGGCAGCGGCACAGAGAGCGACACCTCGCCGGACCTCCAGAACCAGGAAAACGAGCCGGGTCAGGAGGAGGCGGAGGAGGCGGACGGAGCTCTGCAGGACCTGAAGCCTCAGAAAGCAGCTTCCTCCTCCAGCTCCACCAACACCGGCCACCACAGCAGCCACAAGAAACGCAAGAACAAGAACCGGCACAGGTACAACCTCGCGCAGAGAGCGGCTCGGGGATGTAGCGTAGCGTAGCTCCAGACCTGTCACAATCACAGCCTATCATTATCAACATATCGTTATTGTACAGTATGTGGATATGACCTCAGTATTGTCCGTTGTGATTCTTCACTTATATTTTAGCCAGTTAAAAAAAAATATTATATCTTATACAGGCAGTATAAATTGCCAAAAAACATGCATCTTAATAGTGATTTACACTATTATTTTTTTTTTCACATATATTATAATTTTATAATTGACAATGAATGGACAATAATACTGTTTAAATTAAAATACTAATGCATCTAAAAAAAAAATATATCTTTGAAAATTTACTTTATTTCAGTAAAAACTCATATAATGTAGATGTATTAAACACACAGAGTGATCTATTTTAAGCCTTTGTTTATTTTATTGTTGATGATTATGGCTTACAGCCAATGAAAACCCAAAAATCAGTGTCTCAGAAAATTTGAATATTAATTAAGAACAATTGGTACTTTTGTCAGTGTGGGCAGTGTGCCAAGTCCTGCTGGAAAATGAAATCCACATCTCTATAAAAGTTGTCAGTAGCAGAGGTTCAGCATGAAGTGCTGTAAGATTTTGTGGGAAAACAAAACTGCACTGACTTTAGACTTGATAATAAAACACAGTGGATCAACACCAGCAGATGATCAGCATGACTCTCCAAACCATCACTGATCATCAGTACATTTTACATTTCATTTAAAGTAAATAAAGGGAGCAGAGTCTGGAGGAAGAGTGGAGAGACACACAGTCCAAACTGCTCGAGGTTTAGTGTGAAGTTTCCACCAATCAGTGATGGTTTGGAGAGACATGTCATCTGATGGTGTTGATCCACTGTGGAGATGCAGATTTCATTTTCCAGCAGGACTTGGCACACTGCCCACACTGTCAAAAGTACCAATAGGTCTTATATAATGTTCTGATTTTTGGAGATACAGATTTTTGGGTTTTCATTGGCTGTAAGAAGAGGTAAACGCTTAAAATAGATCACTCTGTGTTTAATACATCTATATAATATATGATTTTCACATTTTCAACTGATATACTGAAATAAAGTAACTTTTGAATGATATTCTAATTTTTACGTTTGGGTTCTCCTGACTTCACCTTTGTGCTGGAGCTTTGTGGAAGCTCAGATCACCAGGGTTTCTGTACTGTGGTGTTTTTAACCAGTCTGTTCTGTAAACTGCAGCGGTGGTTTGGGCTGGTCTGGTCCGCAGTCACAGAGCTTTATTTTCAGAACTCTGTGGTGCACAAACATGTGCGGAGGGTCAGATGAGTGAATGTTGAGTTGAGGAATGCTGGGTTTGGTTCCTCAGCTGTAGCAGGTCTCCTCAGATTGACGGCCACTGTAACACACACACACACACACACACGCTGTTCCTACACTGTAAATGAATAGTAAAGTGATTCAGTCTATGAAGGAACACATAATGAATCATGTAGTAACTTAAAATTACTGTTAAACAAACCTAAATACTCTGTGAAGAAGCTTTTAGGTGCTCTTATCTGGGGAGTTGTTTGTTAACTTGTGGTTTCTGAGGCTGGTGGTAACTCTGATGAACTTATCCCGTACAACAGAGGAAACTCTAGCTCTTCCTTTCCTGGGGTGTTCCTAATAAGTGCCAGTTTCATCATCATCAATATTTTTGATGGTCTTTGCGATGACTACACTTGAGGATACTTTCAAAGTTCTTGAAATTCTTCTTTCTGGATTGACTGACCTTCATTTTTCTTTATTTAGTTAATTAGTTGTAGCTTCTCATAACCTGGATTCGAACATTACTCGAATATTCACTATTCACTGTCTACCTGTAACTCTACCTCTTCACTACTTTACTTTAACTGATGCTCTCAAACACTTTATTAAGAGACAAGAAATTCAGTCAATCTTTATTTATAGTATAAAAGTGATTGAAAACACTAGATAAGAAATTAGAAATAGGAAAATAAGAAATAAAAAAGCACACTTTAAATAAATTAATTTAATTTTGATAAATAAAATGTATCTAAAACATCTAAATCAAATGACCATAAAAAAGTAAAGAATTAAAAAATTTTAAGTATGGAAACGTAATAAAACGATAAGAGTGGTTGGAAATGGTAAAATTAATAATATTGAGCTAAACTCATAAATGTATAAAAATAAAAAATAAAAATTAAATTATTATGATAAATTAAAAATAATAAGAGATGGGATTAAACAGTCACAGGGTTTCTGATGGTGAAATTCAAATAATTAACTCTTGAGGAGCACAGCTGTTAACTGAAAGCCTGAATTCTAGGTGACTCTACCTCATAAAGCTGTCTATTTTTGTTTCGTCATAGTTGGGATGACTTTATTATTAATCTACAATGCAGAAAATCTAAGTAATAAAAAAAGCTTTAATCTAAGGTGTGTCCAGACTTTTGTCTGATACTGTACATTAGTTTATTGTATTTTTTATAACGGGGTTTAAAATGGTTCCTTTGTGTTATCAGTCAGAAATAACCAGCTAATATTCAGCTTTATTCTCTCTCTCTGTGTGTCTCTAAAACTGTTAATACTCCAGATAAGGGACAAGATAACGGCCATACTCACAGTACATCAGCTCACTATACATTTAAACATATATTCTCAGTGTTAAAACAAATTTAATGCTTCATTTGGTTTCTCCTCCTCTGCTAAAATAGTCATTACATAATATATATAACACAAAGTGTAAATGAGAAGATCCCGTGGTGTGATTTGGGACAGAGCCGCAGTGCCGGCAGGCTGGTGTACTAACCTCTAACGCTCTCTTCCTCTCCCCTAATGCTGCCCCCAGCCCCTCCGCCATGTTTGATTATGACTTCGAGTAAGTCTCAACTTTACGTCCTAATTCTCCTTACTTCTCCTCCCTCTCCTCCCTCTTCTCTCCTCCCTCTTCTCTCCTCCCTCTTCTCTCCTCCCTCTTCTCTTCTCCCTTTTCTTTGCTCCCTTGTCTCTTCTTTGTCTCACTGTTCTTGACTCATCTCCTCACTTCCCTCTTCTCATGTCCCCTCTTCTGTTCTAATCTCCTCCCTTTTCTCTTCCTCTTCTTATCTCTTCTAATCTTCCTTTTCTTCCTTCTATATTGTTCTTCTTTTTCTCTTTTCATCTCCTCCCTCTTCTTTTCTTCTCTTCCTCTCTTCTCACCTCTTCTTTTCTTTGTTCTTCCCTCTTTTCTTTCTCTTCTCATCTTCTCCATCTTCTCTTCTCCTTTTTCCCTTCTTCTCTTCTCTTCCCCCCACTCTTCTTCTCTTCTCCTCCTACTTCTCTTCTCGTTTTAACCCTCTTCTCTATTCTTTCTTCCTTCTATATTCTTCTTTTTCTCTTTTCGTCTCCTCCCTCTTCTCTTCTTTCCTCCTTTCTTCTCTTCTCCCTTTTTTTCTCCTCTATCTCCTTCTTGTCTCTTTGTCCTCTTCTCTTCCCTCTTTTCTTCTCTTCTCATCTCCTACCTCTTCTCATCTCTTCTCTTTTCCTCCTTCTTCTCTTTTCTCCTTCCTCTTCTCTTCTCCTCCCTCTTCTCTTTTCTTTTCTTCTTGTCTCATCTCCTCCCTCTTCTCATCTTCTCCCTCTTCTTCTTATCTTCTCTCTTTTTTCAAATGTTGTCTATTCCCTTTTCTCTTCTCATCTCCTCCCTTATCTATCTCTTCTCTTTTCTCCTTCCTCTTCTCTTCTCCTCCCTCTTCTCATCTCCTCCCTCTTTTCTCTCTTCTCTTCTCATCTTCTCTCTTTATTTAAAATTTGTCTGTTCACTTTTCTCTTCTCATCTCCTCCCTTATCTCTCTCTTTGCTTTTTTTCCTCCAACTCTTCTCTTCTCTCGTCTCCTCTCTTTTCTTCTCTTCTCCTCCCTCCACTCTTCTCTCTCTTCTCCTCTCCTCCTCCTCTATCTGTTCTGTCCTGAATCAGCTGTGGAGATCAGTGGGTATGAGGCTCGGTTCTGCCTGTATCTGTTTCGTTTGCTTTATGTTTGTTTTTGTTTGTTTATTGCATGGTTTTGATTGACAGCAGTGAGTGCTCAGTATTTGTACTGCTAGTTAAGTGTTGTTATTATTATGAGAAACTGAAGAGAAATGTCATGTGAAAAGAATGTTTTTCTTTCTTATCTCTGTACAGGGAACAGAAAAACAGCTCAACAAAATGTACTTTAATCTCTATATCACTCTGGTTCCAGTCCCGATGGCTGCGGCTGCACTTTTGTACTTTTGTTTTGGGCTAATATAGATAATTATGGTCTGTAATTATAAAAATAACTATAGAAACACTGGCCAAAAATGTTGATCTGACTGGTTCCCCTGGTCTTTCAGCAGAGATTGTACTGTGTTCTCAGACCTGTCTAATTTAGACACAAGACTCAATTCAATGCTTCAGAAATGTACTATTACTATAAAGAGATTTTTAGACATGAAATTGAGGGCTTAAACAGTACTGGAGGGCATAAGCATGCTTAAGTTCGTATCAGATCCAACCCCGCAATATAATTAGCTAAGAACACAGTATGGGAGTGCCAGTATTTCACAGTAATGGCACTCTGACTGAAGCTTTTCATGTATTATTCCACCATATGCACACATTACCCAGCAGGAATGCATTAAAAACACCCATACACTACAACCAAGCAGCATTGTTGTAATTATAAGCAGAAAACTGACTAATTTAGTTCCATTAGACTGTTACCATATTTTATTCATCACTGCAGCCCTGCTAACAATCATATTTTGCCTAACAAGTGCACTTGTGCGATTCCATGAGTTCCACGAGTGCTGAATGTGATGCTCGCTCTACTGTTGTAAGAATTCTACAATGTGCTACAATGCTTTCATCATCGGTGTGTGAAAGGACATCAGTCACCGTCTCTAATCTGTGCTTTTCTGTGTGCAGATTTGATATGAAGATGAACAAGAAGCCCAGAGCGGTAAGTGCAGTTTTCCTACACTTACATCCTTTACATTAAAACCACTGCTGGACATAATAATCTTGTTCTGGTGGCTTCTGTAATGAGGTGTATAAGTTAGGCAGCGAGGGAACAGTCAGTTCTTGAAGCTTTTGTGTTGAGTTAGACAAGAAAAGACAAACTAACACAACACAAACCCAGACGAGACAGACCAACAAAAGCCAAGTAAAGACAAACCAACACAACACAAACCCAGACGAGACAGACCAACAAAAGCCAAGTAAAGACAAACCAACACAACACAAACCCAGACGAGACAGACCAACAAAAGCCAAGTAAAGACAAACCAACACAACACAAACCCAGACGAGACAGACCAACAAAAGCCAAGTAAAGACAAACCAACACAACACAAACCCAGACGAGACAGACCAACAAAAGACAAGAAAAGACAAACCAAGACAATATGAGACAAACTAACCCAACACAAACAAGACACACCAACGAAAGCCAAGATAAGACAAGTCAAACCAACACAACACAAACCAAGACAAGACGAGACAAACCAACGAAAGACAAGACCAATCAAGACCAGACGAGACAAACCAACACAACACAACACAAACCAAGAGGAAATGGGACAAACCCACCAAAACCAAGATGAGACGAGACAAACCAAGATAAGACAATCCAACAGAACACAATTTTATTAAATCAGCAGGAGCTCTAAGCTCCTTAAGACTTGCCCCAATTATACTTACTGAAGTTACTGCATAATTACTCCACACGGTGGCGCTATAATCTTATGAATAGGGCTATTAAAAACCTGCGGTGAAGAATACTGGTTGTAAAAGTGTGTGGAACTGACACTAATAAATCTATAATTGCTGGTATTTGCTTATTGATGGAGTATTTTCTCCTCTTCAGTAACTCCGATGCTGTAAGGTATCGTAGAGAACTGTATTGTGATATATATCGAGTATCACAGGTTGTTTGTGGTTAATGTGAGTGTGTTGTGTTTACAGGATTATTCTGCTTGATTGAGGAGATGTAGAGGAGCGGCGTGAGATTAACCCGGACTGTCTGGCTGCTCTCCTGTCCTCACAGCCAGAGACGACGACAGCGGTGTACCCAATCCAGTACAAGCATGAGAAACACCTCCATACTTCTTCTCCTGCCTCCTCTCATCCTTCACCACATCCCTCTGTTCTCTCAGTGATAGTGATCCATAATAATCCACTTCACCACCCGGCTGCTGTTCCTATCTGTCTGTTTAGAGAAAAACCTTTATTTTCTCATTCATCCACAGATACAATCTTCTCTCTGCATGTTCTCTCTCTCTCTCTCGCTCTCTCTCTCTCTCTCGCTCTCTCTCTCTCTCTCTCGCTCTCTCTCTCTCGCTCTCTCTCTCTGAGGTCTGAAAACACGCCTCAGTGATCGATGCATGTCCATCATGTCAGACTGTCCTCTGTATTTATGACTCTGCGTTCCAGAACGTTCTACTGCTCTCCAGCTGAAACAAGTGATTTCTTTTTGGAAATTCTCACCTTTTTGTTAAAAGTAGTTTAATGTGAAAAAGAAACTAGTCTTGTGATTTATCATGGTTGTTTTTTACTGTGCATATTTGTTGTTTTGAATAAAAATGTGAAGAAATATGTGCAGTGCTTGTGTTTTATGTCTCTATTAATGAACATTTAAACTAACTTTAGTAAGCTAAACATGCAGAAGTAGTGTAACAAAAAAGATTCAGAGCTTTCAGACCTCAAATAATGCAAAGAAAACAAGTTTATATTAATAAAGTCTCAATATTTGGTGGAATAACCCTGGTTCCTCATCTTCTCCTCCACCAGTCTTACACACTGCTTTTGGATAACTTTGTCTTTACTCCTGGTGCAAAAATTCAAGCAGTTCAGTTTGGTGGTTTGATGGCTTGTGATTGTCCATCTTCCTCTTGATTATATTCCAGAGGTTTTCCATTTTTAAGGGCTCTCTTATTTAATTTTTTTCCAGAGCTGTATATAAGTTTGGAATCACTTGCATTTTTTTTGTGCAGTTCACAATTAATTTCAATTTATTGCTTGATCTCGTTCTCGTGGTACGGCTGCCAATCCAAGTTAAGAACGTTATGAGACTAATGGATTCAATTTTGTTGTACAGCTGAAAACTAAAAAGTAATGCTAATGCTAATAAGGTAGCAAAAAATCTGATTTGTCAGCAGTTGTTTGCTTGCTTACAGACCCATAAGTCTATTGTTTTGTTAAGATAGAAACAGAAACTGATGATCTCTTACCATGCTGTTCACAGAGAGTGTAGCGCAAACTGGCTTTGACAAAGACAAACAGTAAAAGGAGTGGAAGCCCCCGATGCACAACTGTGCAGGAAGATAAATACAGTGGTTGGACAATAAAACCGAAACACCTGGTTTTAGAGCACAATAATTTATTGTGGTGATGGACAGTTCTGGTGGAAACAGGAGAGTTGAGGTGCACATTTGAGGAATTCTGCCGTGATTTGATCAGTCGTGGTTTTATGTTTTTTTGGATACAATCCGGGTTAGCACCCGAACATCCCTTTCAGACAGCTTCCTCTTACAGCGTCCACAGTTAATCCTGTTGGATGTGGTTGGTCCTCCTTGGTGGTATGCTGACATTACCCTGGATACCGTGACTCTTGATGCATCACAAAGTCTTGCTGTCTTGGTCACAGATGCTCCAGCAAGACGTGCACCAACAATTTGTCCTCTTTTGAACTCTGGTGTGTCACCCATAATGTTGTGTGCATTGCAGTATTTAGAGTAGAACTGTGCTCTTACCCTGCTAATTGAACCTTCACACTCTGCTCTTACTGGTGCAATGTGCAATTAATGAAGATTGAACACCAGGCTGCTCCAATTTAGCCATGAAACCTCCCACACTAAAAAGAAGTTACGCTTTAGTGATAGACTGTCTTTGTTGAGAGTTTGGAGAAAGCAGTAGAGTTCAGTCCTCTTGAGAATAATAACTCCAGCCCTCCAGCACAGCTCGTCCACTCCGCCTGCCAAGAGATGTTTTGTGTCTTTGATGGAACCTCCAGTCCCTCAGGAGCCCGGCTCTCTTTCATATTCCAGAGCACGGGGTCAGCAGCGTCTCACAGCGCAGAGTCATGAGAATCCAGTAAAGACAACACGGCGGCGGATCCTTCAGGCCAGAGCCGAGCGAGAGCCGAGCGAGACGGTACCAGAGCTGGTACTGCCAGACATCTGCTGATCTCTACACCCTGCAAACCTCCTCCTCCCAGTTCCTGCTCTCCACCAACCCAACCGGGATCAACCGGGTCACGTACGGTCAACCACAGGGGCAGAGGGGGGCAGATGACGCCAATCAGGGTCAGTCAGGGCAGAGAGTGGAGCAGTTCTGGCTCGGTTACACACACTGTTATATCATAGTAATGGAAAACATATCGTAATGTGGGCGGGGCCATGAGCACAGCAGATATATTCTAAATCATCTGTTCTCTGTTGTGTTCTGTTCTGTTTTTATATTCTATTATGTTATTTTATCCTTTTAGACTGTTCTGTTCTGCAGAATTTTTTCCCTGTGGCTCTCTATTGTATTGTATTCTGACATTTTCTAATCTTTTTTGTTGTTTTTCTGTTCTGTTTTCTAACTTAGTGTTCTGTTTATACAGTTCTGTAATTCTATTTTATTGTACACCTCTGAAAAAAAATAAGATACCACTTAAAAAATTATGATTTTCCCTGATTTTACCAAATTTGAATTGAATTTTACCCAAAATTACTGCAAGAGCGCAGCGACGACTCATCCAAGAGGTCACAAAAGACCCCACAACAACAACATCCAGAGAACTGCAGGCCTCACTTGCCTCAGTTAAGGTCAGTGTTCATTCCTCCACCATCAGAAAGAGACTGGGCAAAAATGGCCGACATGGCAGAGTTCCTGGACGAAAACCACTGCTGAGAAACGTTAGAACATTAAAGCTCGTCTTAATTTTTCCAGAACATGTCTTGATGATCCCTAAGACTTTTAGGAAAACATTCTGTGGTCCGATGAGACAAAAGTTGAACTCTTTGGAAGGTGTATCCCATGGTGTAAAAGAAACACTGCATTCCAGAAAAAGAACATTATACCAACAGTAAAACATGGTGGTGGTAGTGTGATGGTCTGGGGCTGAAAGACTTGCTGTGATAAATGGAACCATAGACTGTGTATAGCTGGACAGAGCATCGTCTCTCAAAAGTGAAGCCACCACAGGTCGGGCGCCCCCTGCTAACCCACCCACCCCCATAGGTTTCAATGGCAAAACAGAACAACTTTCAATCACGTTTTTTTCTAATATACTGTAATTCTACCTCCATTATTTAAATGCAGCAGCTAGTGTAACCTCTGCTTATATTGTCAAATTTATAAATCCCCAGAGAATTCATTTTTAAAACGTTATTCAGATCTATTCAAAAAAGGTGTGGTTATTGTAAAAGGGCTGGTTATGGGCGGGACCAATAACAGACCGTCAGCTCTGCTCGCGAGGCAGAGGCAGCCCTCAGGGGCGGAGTTATTCAAATTAGTAGGCGGTCTCTCCACTAAGGGTGGCCCGACCAGCTATTAGGTTTAGGGGTAATCACTTTTTCACACAGGGCCATGTAGGTTTGATTTTTTTTCTCCCTTAATAATAAACACCTTCATTTAGGAAATCAGGAGGGGGCAAACACTTTTTCACACCACTGTATTATATATTAAATTATATATTATATATTTATATATTATATATTGTAGCTTATTTAGACTTCCTAGCTCAGCTTTTGATCAAAATATGATCAGATATCTAAATGCTATTAACATTTGCATCTATTTTATAAGCATGCATATATATATATATATAAGCAGGACTGCTATAATTTATTATTGCAAAGCAACATAATATTATATATATATATATATATATATATATATATATATATATATATATATATATATATAATATAAACATATATAATATGCACATGCAATTCAAATCATTTTAATTTTATTTTGTGTAATTATTAATCTAAAAAAATATTGTAGATATTGAAGATTGAAGATAATGTATTTTATCTTAAGGCCATGTTGGGATAAACCCCATAATAATGCTGAACATGCTGTTTTGTGTTGTTTCGTTTTTTAAATTGTTTAAATATTCAGATATATTGCAGCAAAACTGATGAGCTACCCCTAACAGCACTGAAGTAAGTTCTTTGGTGAATATATGCAGCTCAGTTGTTGAGTAGATGTGAGCAGTAATAATAAAGTGTGATCTGAACTCAGACTACATTCCAGGTCAATCAGGCATTGTTAAAATGTAAATATACTGCAGGAATGTGGCCGTTCCAACTCAACAGAGCAAAACACACCACAGTACTGCAGTGATGATGCTGTTTATATATAAATAAATGCTCTGAGTTATTATACAAAACTTATATAAGATAGTATATAAGTATATTTTGTGTTTTTTTTGCAATTAACTTGTAATAAAGCAGCAGATAATCAAACATTACTGAACTAAGCAAAGACCCAAATAATCATACAGCGCTGTGCAAACATCCAAAACTGCGTATCTCAGTGTGTCTACCTGTAATTAACTCTATATAACATCAGAATACTAAACCCAAATAAACATTAATAAAGTCAGCGATCAGTGAGAGTTAGTGTCTACCTGTAATTAACTCTATATAACATCAGAATACTAAACCCAAATAAACATTAATAAAGTCAGCGATCAGTGAGAGTTAGTGTCTACCTGTAATTAACTCTATATAACATTAGAATACTAAACCCAAATAAACATTAATAAAGTCAGTGATCAGTGAGAGTTAGTGTCTACTTGTAATTAACTCTATATAAAATTAGAATACTAAACCCAAATAAACATTAACAAAGTCAGTGATCATTGAGAGTATCTAGCTGTAATTAACTCTATATAACATTAGAATACTAAACCCAAATAAACATTAATAAAGTCAGTGATCAGTGAGAGTGTCTACCTGTAATTAAACTCTGTATAACATTAGAATACTAAACCCAAATAAACATTAATAAGGTCAGTGATCAGTGAGGGTTAGTGTCTACCTGTAATTAACTCTATATAACATTAGAATACTAAACCCAAATAAACATTAATAAAGTCAGTGATCAGTGAGAGTGTCTACCTGTAATTAACTCTATATAACATTAGAATACTAAACCCAAATAAACATTAATAAAATCAGTGATCAGTGAGAGTTAGTGTCTACCTGTAATTAACTTTATAGATATTGAATGAATGCTGGGAATAGAAGACAAAACAATCACAATAAACCTTATTTGTTTATTTATATTTATTTTGTATTTTCATGCATTTAATGCACAGATACATATTTTTAATATATGTATATAGACTGTAGATGTCCTAGGACTTTTGCACAGCACTGTATTGCAAACTTTATTATGAATATAAATGCACATATCAAATTCCAAAGCTTGATTTATATAGTACAGAAAGAGAAAATGAAAATATAGATATACAATGAACTCTCTCTCATGTTTAAATGATCATATCTTTAAGATGAGTGGTGATTAAGTGATGATAGATGATAACAGGTGATGGCAGGTGATGATAGGTGATGGTTTGGACGCAGGTGAAGCTGTGGTTTTGTAGTTTAGTTGTCGTTGCAGTCTTTACAGTAGACTTTCCCGCCGCTGGGGAAGAATCCGGCTCCAACCAGGGAGGCGGAGCATCCAGCGCACTTAAAGCACGACTGATGCCACTGACGATCCTCAAACGACACATACTTCCCATCACCAAAGCCTGAAGACAAGATAAAGAGATATCATCACCACACGCATATTTATGCTGCACATTAAACTCTTCCTCAACCTCCACTGTCTGCAGCAGCTAGTAAAAGAAAATCCTCAGAAGTACGAGTTGATCAGGAAAAGCACCATGTCTACGTCAACCCGTGAATTAGTATTCATGGCTCCGCCCCCCTGGGCTTGGGATCGCTCACAGAGGCAGAGCTGAATCCAGACACCGTCTCGTCACATAGGAGCTAAATAACAGTGCTAGAAACAGCATGCAGTTCATTCCTGTGTTATTTGTGCGAATAACACATCAGTTTTATATATAAGCTTTAACCAGTAATTCAGAGCTAAGAAACAAATGGTTAGAATTAGTCTATGGAGGAACAACACCACCAGCCAAGTACAATTGAGATAGGTAGGTGTATATTTAGAACAGTTCTGTTTACACTAGTTAAAAGTAAAAATCCACTCTGGGGTAGATTTTAACTTTCTGGACCTGGAATACCCACCTCTGAGTGTACATAACTATAGGTTTAAATAGGATCTCCGGTGGATTTGGTGTTTTACAGAGACTCTAAGACTAGGTCAGTGGCTGAACTGCACTTAGCAGGGCATTATTACACATGTTGTAGAGTAACATATGACATTGTAAAAACTGTTATTAGTGTAAAAATGTCTCTATTTTAAAACATTTCTAACTGTTGTCTGTCTTGTCCGTGACTCCTGGTGTCGCTGTGCTGTTAGCCAATCAGAGACGATATGTTTGCATGTATGAATATTCATGAGCAAGAGCTAAAATTCTATCGTTTTTGCCCGCCCACTCCTCCGCCGGACTAAAGCACAATATACCGGATCACCAGAGCACTTTTTTTTCCACATGCCATTCATTCATGATAGAGACATACAACATGTGGCATACTGTATATTTTTGTGCACATTTATAAAGGAAACCTCACAAGAAACACTTTTACAGGTTATTATAGATTTATTATAGTTATTATTGTAAGATTTAGGATTTATCCTGCCATTAGCAACATGCTAACTGCTAATATGCTTCTGTTTGGCCATATTAGCATTGTGGTTCTTTTTTTCTAAGCTATTTTAGCTCTTTATTGAATATGAATAAAAATTGTGTCAAAATATATGTACTACTTAACTTATTAGAGAATAATCAACATGTTGACATGCAGTTAGCATCATGCTAATTGCTAATCATCTCCTCGTTCACTACATTAGCACTGTAGCTAACTGCAGTTTTTTAGCTATATTCGTACGTGTGTATTTATAACAGATTACATGACACCTCCGCAAGGTTTGACAAGACAGTGTGTTGTTAGCACAAAGCTAATTGCTAAGCTTTGTTTCTCTTTGCACAGCTATTTTAGGTCACGCTTATAGATAGCATTGTATCAAAAACAGATCAATTATCCTATTAGAGGCTACTGAACACCTTAAACTAGGTGTTCAATCTAGGCCTGCAATTAGCACCATGCTAAATATATTAGCCTTGCAGCTAATATTTCCAGTGTAAATGCATCAGTGTGACTCAGCAGAGCAGAATTACAGGGACAGTGTCTCTGAGCACATGACACAGTGAAAGAAAGCCTCGGTTCACCCCATTCACACTTTCCCCTTCCACTGACCTCCTGTATCTCACAATCAGCCTGTGTTATAGTAAATATAGAACAATGCACAAGGAATTGTCCAAACCACCACACACACACACATACTATTGTTTAAATAGATTGTTTACTGTTTTCTTTAAAGATAAATACGGCTCTGGAAAAAATTAAGAGACCACTTCAGTTTCTGAATCAGTTTCTCTGATTTTGCTATTTATAGGTTTATATTTGAGTAAAATGAACATTGTTGTTTTATTCTATAAACTACAGACAACATTTCTCCCAAATTCCAAATAAAAATATTGTCATTTAGAGCATTTATTTATAGCAGAAAATGAGAAATGGCTGAAATAACAAAAAAGATGCAGAGCTTTCAGACCTCAAATAATGCAAAGAAAACAAGTTCATATTCATAAAGTTTTAAGAGTTCAGAAATCAATATTTGGTGGAATAACCCTGGTTTTTAATCACAGTTTTCATGCATCTTGGCATCATGTTCTCCTCCACCAGTCTTACACACTGCTTTTGGATAACTTTATGCTGCTTTACTCCTGGTGTAAAGATTCAAGCAGTTCAGTTTGGTTTGATGGCTTGTGATCATCCATCTTCTTTTTGATTATATTCCAGAGGATTTCAAATTGGTAAAATCAAAGACACTCGTCATTTTTAAGTGTTTTTTTCCAGAGCTGTATATTTGAAACACAGTGACAGTGACTGACCTGTGATGGGCTTGTTGCAGGCGGAGCATTTCTGGGCGTACAGGCTGCTGAAGCACTTCACACAGTAAGGGCTCTCCCCCTGAGAGGTGAAGGGCTGCCCGGCCAGCTGCGTCTTACACCCGGTACACAGGAAACACTCCCGGTGCCACGGCTCGTCCCTGTACGTCACACCACCCTGCACCAGCGCCTGCACCATAACACACACACACAGTTATAATCTACAACCATATGTATATACAGTATATCCCCAGGAAATTACATGTATAAATGTGCACACAAAATACTTTAAAATACATTTTATTATTAAGCATAGTGTCTTGTACATTGACCTAATTGCAAAAGTAAGATATGCAATTAAAACATTAATAAAAACTACTTAGAAAACTAAAAACGGTAGCATTAGTTACCTGTCCCCACTCTCTAACTATAAACTTTACCATGAAATATAATTATTAAAATCCTTCAGAGTATTTTTTTGCATTGTTGTGTGACTCCAAATCCCATCTTTGCTTTATAATAAATCCATAATATTTAAGTTGAAATACACATTTTATTTGCGTCACTGGGTTTCACTCAGTCCTGTTACCGTAACACATTACCCTGATCATCTGAAACATTCTACAACAAGTCACATCTACAACAGGAAGTGACATCATCAGCTGGTTCTTCTGAAGATCATGGGAAGATCAAAATAAAGTTCCCTCATTAGTTTTTTTTCTGTATATTTGATCTTATTGTAACTCTGACTGAGGTCTTAACTGTTTATTTTTACAAATACACATTTTGGGGAAATCACTAGAATGTGCTCAGTGTCCTCATGCTATTAGCATAGCCACCATTAAGCTATTTTTCCTGTTTTTGCTAATTCTATGCTAAAAACTCATTCTGTGTTACTTTTAGTCCCGTTACTCAAAACATAAAAAGTAACAGGGCTGAGTGCCAGTAACAGGACTGAGTGCCAGTAACAGGAATGAGTGCTAGTAACAGGAATGAGTGCCGGTAACAGGAATGAGTGCCGGTAACAGGAATGAGTGCCAGTAACAGGAGTAAGTTCCAGTGAGTGCCAGTAACAGGAGTGAGTGCCAGTAAAAGGAATAAGTGCCAGTAACAGGAATGAGTGCTAGTAACAGAAATGAGTGCCAGTAACAGGAATGAGTGCCAGTAACAGGACTGAGTGCCAGTAAAAGGAATAAGTGCCAGTAACAGGAATGAGTGCTAGTAACAGGAATGAGTGCCAGTAAAAGGAATAAGTGCTAGTAACAGGAATGAGTGCTAGTAACAGGAATGAGTGCCAGTAACAGGAATGAGTGCCAGCAAAAGGAATAAGTGCCAGCAAAAGGAATAAGTGCCAGTAACAGGAATGAGTGCTAGTAACAGGAATGAGTGCCGGTAACAGGAATGAGTGCCGGTAACAGGAATGAGTGCCAGTAACAGGAGTAAGTTCCAGTGAGTGCCAGTAACAGGAGTGAGTGCCAGTA